>NC_143139.1:92941439-93244469 GCF_059928025.1 Delphinapterus leucas | reverse complement strand
CAGCTCTGCCCCTGGACCAACTCCAGATCACCCACAAGGACCTGAAGACAGGGAAGCTGAGGACTTCACCAGCGCTGACCTGGAAGTGGGTGGATTGCGGTTGACAACAACTGAGATGCAGCCCGGCCTTCTTCCTCTTATCACAACCACCACCACCACCACCCCACAGGAGAAAGCAGCCCTTATGTAGTCAGAGGAGAAAACTGAGCTTATCTTCTCTTCTTGGTGAACAAACACCCTGAGCAGAAGGCAGACCGGTATCTTGCGTTATACAAACCGCCCCCTAAAGACAACATTCCCACCCTAGTGGAGGAGTACTTGGAACGCACCACCTTCATAGCCAATGACCTCGACTGGCTCCTGGCCCTGCCTCACGATAAATTCTGGTGCCAGGTTGTCTTCGACGAGACCCTGCAGAAGTGCCTGGACTCCTACCTGCACTGTGTCCCCCGAAAGTTCGACCAGCGGGTGGCCTCAGCCCCTGAGGTCATTGACATGGAGAAGTGCCTCCACCGAAGTGTTTTTCTCGCCTTCCTTCGCATGTCCACTCACAAGGAATCCAAAGATCACTTCATTTCCCCCTCTGCTTTTGGATGAATCCTCTACAACAACTTCCAGTTTGACATCCCAAAGATCCTGGACCTCTGCGTGCTCTTTGGAAAAGGCAACTCCCCGCTACTGCAGAAGACGATAGGAAACATCTTTATCCAGCAGCCAAGTTACTATAATGACCTGGATGAAAGCATGCCCACCATCCTTCAGGTCTGCAGCAATATCCTCCAGCACTGTGGTTTGCAAGGGGACGGGGCCTGCACCACACCCCAGAAGCTTGGGGAGAGGGGCCGGCTGATCCCCAGCGACATGCCTCTCCTGGAATTAAAGGACATTGTTCTCTACCTTTGTGATACCTGCACCACACTCTGGGCCTTTCCGGATATCTTCCCTTTGGCTTGCCCAACCTTCCAGAAACACGACTTCTGTTACAGGCTAGCTTCCTTTTACGAAATAGCAATTCCCGAACTGGAGTCTGTAATTAAGAAGAGGAGGCTTGAAGATAGCAAGCTGCTAGGTGACCTGTGGCAGAGGCTCTCTCATTCCAGGAAGAAGCTACTGGAGATTTTTCACATCCTCCTGAAGCAGATCTGCCTTCTCCCAGTCCTAGAAAGCAGCTGTGACAACATTCAGGGCTTCACTGAAGAGTTCCTTCAGATCTTCAGCTCCTTGCTGCAGGAGAAGAGGTTTCTCCGAGACTATGATGCGCTCTTCCCTGTGGCCTATGACGTCAGCCTGTTGCAGCAGGCCTCAGCCTTGGATGAGACTCGGACGGCTCACATCCTCCAGGCAGTCGAGAGTGCATGGGAAGGGGTGGACCGAAGGAAAGCCACCGATGCCAAAGACCCACCGATGGCTGAGAATCCTAACAGGGTCGTGGAGGCGGCAGAGGCGGTCAGCAGACCGTCATCGCTTCCCCAGAACTCGGAGGAAGAGGAGTGCCTGGGGGCAGCGGCTGCTCCAGGCCCTGCCGCGTGCGGCATGGAGCTGGACTCAACTCCCAGGTGAAGAACCTGCTGCCAGACCTCGGCGAGGGCTTCATCGTGGCCTGCCTGGAGCACTACAGCTATGACGCGGCGCAGGTGATCAACAACAGCCTGGAGGGGCGGCTGGCCCCTGCCCTCGGCCAGCTGGACCGCGGCCTAGACAGACAGGTGAAGCCAGACCCGGCGCCCCTGCTGACGTCTCGTCACAACATCTCTCAGAACGTTGAGTTGGACGTGTTCAGCAGGGACTCAGTGGACCTGAGCCAGGTACACAAGGGCAGGAGGAAGGCAGCCGCAGGCCCTTCACCATCCCTCAGGTGCTGAGAACCAAAGTGCACCATCCCTCAGGTGCTGAGAACCAAAGAGGAGGACGAGGCCCCCAAGCCCGACCATCTTGCGCAGGACCCTGCAGTGCTGCGGGGAAAAGCAGAAGCCAGGTGCATGGCCTTCTTGGTCAGGAAGGGGTACCGGCATGACAGCTCAACGGCAGTGGCTGGCAGCCCCCGAGGCCACGGGCAGAGCTGGGAGACAACACAGGAGCACAGGAAGAAGGAAGCCAGCAAGCCACACGAGCCAACCACAACCGGAGAGCTATGGCTGACCGCAAAAGAAGCTAAGGCAGGATTCCAACCTGAGGCCGCTGCGCCAGGGCCAGCCGGACCTGCCAGGCTGAGGTACCATAGCCTGGGGCTTCCTCGCCAGTTGGCCCCCTGCCAGTCCCCAAGTTCAAGTCCACCCCTCGACAGCCTCAGCTTCGCAGCCCCTGAGAAGGCTGCCTCGTCGTCTGCCAGCCGGCCGTGAGCGCCTTCCTGCAGAACACACAGTGCCTTTATCCACAGCGGAGGAACCGTGCGGCCAGCGCAGAGGTGCAAGGGACGGGGTTGGAGCCCCAAGGCCAGTCCCCAAACCTCGTGCAGCCGGACACCACGTCCCTTTCTCCCTGGACGGCAGGAAACCTGTGTATTCAAAAACAAAAAACACACAAAAGCCCTGCAAATAAAGTTTTTGACCCTTTCAAAAAAAAAAAAAAATCAAGATTATTGAAACTGCCCAAAATCAATTGGAGGAGGTTTACGTTTTTCCTATTTCTTGAGAAACTTTAGTTCTGATCCTTATAGGGTTGATTGAACTCAGCATAAAACCTCCTGGGCTGGTAACATGATATGGTTGTTTATGTGGACATTTTAACTAATAATTGCATTTCTTTAATGGTTTAGGGTTAACGCATATGTTCTATTTCTTTTTTTTTTTTTTAATAAATCTATCCATCTATCTATCTATTTATTTATTTATTTATTTTGGCTGTGTTGGGTCTTTGTTGCTGCGTGCAGACTTTCCCTAGTTGTGGTGAGCGGCCGCTACTCTTCATTGCGGTGCGCGGGCTTCTCACTGCCGTGGCTTCTCTTTTTGGGGAGCACGGGCTCTAGGTGCACGGGCTTCAGTAGCTGTGGTGCACAGACTTAGTTGCTCTGCGGCATGTGGGATCTTCCCGGGCCAGGGCTCGAACCCATGTCCCCTGCATTGGCAGGCTAGGATTCTTAACCACTGAGCCACCAGGGAAGTCCCTGTTTATTTCTTTTGGTATCATTGCTATTTTTTTTTCTAGAAAGTTGTTCTTTCTGCCTAATTTTTCAGATTTATTGGCATAAGTGTGTTCACAGTATTCTCTTCTGACTTTCTACACCTCTGTTAAAGGTATGGAGACTTTTTACAGTGTCTATAGTTATGATCCCATCTTATTCATAATGTATTTTTGCTTTCTCTTTTTTTGCAGAGATCTTTCAACTTCATCTGCTTCAAAGTACTAGGTTTCGACGTTAATCCTTTTGCTATTCCCTTTTCTTGACCTGACCACTTAAGCTTCAAATATCCATTTTTTTCTTTTCTAATACATGCATACGACACAAATTTTCTCTTAAGTACTGTTTTAGCTATATTCCACAAATTTGCTTTCTATTGTTTTAAATAATCAATGAGTTCTAAATATGCCCTGTTTCCACTACAATTTTGTCTTTAGCACATGAATTATCTATCGATGTGGCGGTCTACGTGAAAGCAGGGATCTCATTCAAATCCTGATGACTTAGCTTGAACCCACTGGAAATCAATATCCAACTGTCTGTGGGTACGAGGATCAATCAGGGCTCAGCCTTCATCATATCCCCAAGAAACAGATACATCTCACACAAAGCAGAAAGAACATTAAAATTTTACTAATATTCTTGGAAAGATGAAGGAGGAGAGTAAGACTTCAGGGATGCATTAGTCAGGGTTCAACCACGAGTCAGAGCATCTACGATATATACATTTCATATAAGGACTTCTCTTTTTTCCAGCTTTATTGCAGTATAATTCACAAATGCAATTGTATTTATTTATAATATACAACATGATGACTTGATATACATATACATTGTAAAATGATGACTACAATCAAGTTAACACATCTGTCACCTCACAGAGTCAACTTTTGAATGGTAAGCACTCTTAAGATCTACTCTTAGCAAATTTCAAGTCTCCAATACAGTATTTTTTTTTTTTTTTTTTTTGTGGTGCACGGGCCTCTCATTGTTGTGGCCTCTCCCATTGTGGAGCACAGGCTCCGGACGTGCAGGCTCAGCGGCCATGGCTCACGGGCCCAGCCGCCCCGCGGCATGTGGGATCTTCCTGGACCGGGGCACGAACCCGTGTCCCCTGCATCGGCAGGCGGACTCTCAACCACTGCGCCACCAGGGAAGCCCCCTTTTTAAAAAAATTTTATTTAATTAATCAATTTATTTATTTTGGGCTGTGTTGGGTCTTCATTGCTGCGCGTGGGCTTTCTCTAGTTGTGGCGAGCGGGGACTACTCTTTGTTGTGGTGCATGGGCTTCTCACTGCGGTGGCTTCTCTTGTTGCGGAGCACGGGCTTTAGGTACGTGGGCTTCAGTAGTTGTAGCACGTGGGCTCATTAGTTGTGGCTCACGGGCTCTAGAGCACAGGCTCAGTAGTTGTGGCACACGGGCTTAGTTGCGCCGCGGCATGTGGGATCTTCCTGGACCAGGGCTTGAACCCGTGTCCCCTGCATTGGCAGGTGGATTCTTAACCACTGCGCCACCAGGGAAGTCCTGTTGGGCTTATTTCATGTAGCATAATGGCATCCAGCTACACCCACATTGTCACAAACAGCAGGATTTTCTTCTTTTTTTATGGCTGAATCATATTTCATTGTGTGTGTTTATATATATATATATATATATATATATATATATATATACACACAATATCTTCTTATTCCCCTCATCCATTGATGAGCACTTTGGTTGTTTCCATATCTTGGCCATTGTGAATAACGGTGCACTGAACATGGGACGTATCACAAAGCAATCTCTCTCTCTGACATACTGATTTCATTTCCTTCTGATATATACCCAGAGGTAGGATTACTGGATCACACGGTGCATATAAGGGTTTCTTACAGAACTCTGACTTTCTGCAGTGGTGGGGGCTAGTTAAGCAGTCTCCGTCAGGTGTTGTCTTATGTCTGATGCTGAAGTCTGCAAGAAAGTATTTGGGAAGGAAGATGGATGTAAAGTGTGGGAGAGTAAGAATAAGCTGGAACCCTCAGGACAGGCTGTGGAGCACACGAGGGTAGACAGAAACCCATACAATCATTCTTGCCTCTGACTTTAGTGGTCTGGGTGTCCTGCTGAGGCCCTTCCTCTGGGAGCTAAAGATGCAGTATGATGCTGGAGGGGGATGTGGGGAAACTCCTGGAAGCTGCAGGCCCAGCTGCTGCTTCACACCAGGGTGGTGAGTTGGGACAGCACACCAGCAACACTTGAGCACCTAGAAAAGGTGCTGGGCGCCTGGCTCAAAACTACTGGGAAGGGAACTCTGGAAAACGTCGTTCGGCCTGGCCAAGCTCACACGTTACAAAGCTACCACAAGGGGGCGGGATCCTGAGACTGTGGTTGGGATGGCATGGAATCTATAGGATTGACACTTTAACATTAGTGAGCCCTCCGATCCATGAACATGGTACATCTCTCTATGTATTTAGGTCTTCTTTACCTTCTCTTAGTGGCGTTTTCAGTGTATGGGTCTTACACACCTTTTCCGAGATGATGTTTAATGCTCTGTTTTCAGAGACAGATTTCTAGTAATAGATCAGCAAACACTTCTATACTGCTTATTATGGGTCAGGCACTCTTCATAATACACATAGATATAAATATAAACAAACTCACTTGAGCCTCACAACCACCTATGAGGAAGTTCTACTACTGTCTCCATTTTACACTATAGGACTGAAGCACAGAGGGGCTAAGTAACTTGCCAAGTGCCATAATCCAGCAGGTGGTGGAGAGGGGATTGGAACCCAGGCAGCTGGCTCCAGAGCCCCTACTCCCACCATTACGCTATGCTACTTGGTAGTAGCTAGCAAGGTTCACACAAGTGTCCAACAGCACAGAAAACAAGACTGATGCTCTGAATGGAGGATTCAATCTTATGTTCAGATTTGTTGAACTAGTTCTTTGAACTACTTCTATGACACAGCAAGGTCTCTCTCTCACAACTGCTGTGGGGGGAGGGATGTTTTCACCTCTGTCTTATATTATTGTGTATTTATCAAGATGAGCAAATTTTTTGGAACAAGTCCATGGAACTTCATCTGTAGTGGAAAAGCCAGTAGCAGGTTGGTCGAGTCAACTTTTACAGGAAGAAAGGGAGTGGGAGGTGATAGGATTTCACTTAAAAAAGAGTTTAAAGCAAACATACTGTTTTCATCTTGTCCCTAGTGTACTGAAAAGGACCATCCCCCTACACACACACCAGCCATGTCCTCCACCTGTCTCTTTCTCATCTGTAGAAAAACTTTAGCCTCCTAGGCCTTTCCTGAGTTCCAAAGAATAAATTTAATCAGAGAAGTGAGAAAATGCAGAAACAAAGGAAAACAGTCAAGCAAGAACAAGTAATATAGTAGTTTAGCCATTAAACAAAGCCAAGGACCTTTAGTTCTTCCTCAAGGGCTCTAGATAATATTCTGAACCATATCCTTTGAGCTGTTTTTGCAGATACTGAAACCCCCACCCGTGAAAGACGTTAATTTCATGCTGACCACAAGCACGTAGACCCCAGACCGTTTGGAACCAGAAGGTTGAGGGTGTTGACTCCCAATTACCTCACCACCCACCAATCAGAAGAATGTCCATGAGCTGATCACACACTGCACCACTCCCCTCCCTCACCTGGTCTTCAAAAAAATTTTCCTTGAAAGTCATTGGGGAGTTGGGGGGGGGGTCTTTTGAGCACTAGCTGCCTGGACTCCCTGTTTGCCACCTGCCATAAACGCTGCACTTTCCTTCACCACAACCTGGTGTCGGTAGACTGGCCTTCCTGTGTGTGGGCCAGTGAACCCAAGTTTGGTTTGGTAACACTAGTAATCAGGGAAATACAAATTAGGACCAATACAAGAGCTCTTTCCCACATCGGATTGGGAAACATTGACGAGATTCTTTGAATGGACTCATGGGCAATGTTCTGGGGGAAAGAACACAGTTCTGATGAAGCAGGGCTCAGGCGGTCTCCATTCCCCTCATACCTCATGGCCTCCTGAGCTCAGCCATGGTCACTGTGCCCCTAGCCAATGCCCATCAACAACACAGCTGATGAAGGATGCAGTGGGATTCTATACAGCAATGAGAACTGATAAGAAGCAGAATGGATGAACCTCAAACATAACTGAGTGACAGAAGGCAGACTCCAAAGGTGCTGGGGGTTGTGAGTACGTTTATACAAAGCACAGAAAAAAGGCGAACCAACCTATTGTGTTAGAAATCATGAGAGTGTTTATCCTGGGGGAGACAGGGAGAGGGAGTGAGATGGGGCAGAAGGTGGGTCCCCAGGGGCTGGACTTTTCTGTTTTATAATCTACCTGGGACATTCATTTTTGGAAATTGTGAATTTAGCTGTCTGTGCTTCACACCTTAATTAGAAACTTCCTTATAATCCCACTGCAGATGTGTTTGCATGCACAGTTGTCCTTAGTTCATGGAGAAAGGTCTGGACAGGTACACTGGACAACCGTACCAGACAACTTGTCTGGAGAGGGCTGGGTAGGATGAACACAGGGAATGGAAGAAGAGGAGATTTTCTTTCTAATTCTCTTGATTATAAGTTGCTTGAGTGTTTTACTAGAAGCCTATAATTTGGTTCATCTGTATAAAATATTTTTTAATACACAAGAATGGAGTCCCAGTAATTTTTATTTTTGTGGTAACTAATATACCCCACCATTATTTTAAGGGCTGCCCCCCCACAAACCCCGAGCTAAAGTGCAAGGACACAGCCTGTGACCAGAGGAGCTGAACTAAGGGCCAGATGGGCTCAGAGATGGAGTGAGCAGCCGTGTTGAGAGCAGGGTCTCAGGCCACTCTCTCAACAGATGTGCTGTCTTTCCCGAGAAGGGCTGGGCTGGTTATCAGAGTGCCAAAGGACTGGGGCAGCTCCTCCAGTAGCAGCTGAACATGGGCTTTCTGCTCTAAAAGAGCAAAGATGAACAACAGACTCCAAACTCTGTGGAGGCAGGGGGAAGGACAGCAAGACACAGGGGGACATTTGCTCCTCTGCGTTGACCCAGGGACTTGACTCAGGGTCCAGGGTGGCATTTCCAAGAAAGGCTTTTTCAGGCTATGGTCATGTGACATGACTCATGCCGGGTCATCTTGGAGATGAAAGTCCCAGAGGGTGGAAGACGCTAAAGGCCTTGATTCATGCTGGGTCTGAGACAGACAAAGAGAAATGAAGCCTAATAATTAGGGAGGAACCTGGAAGGGAAGAGGCAGCCATGAGGGAGAAGAGGAGGAAAGTGAGGGGGAGAGGAGGAAGATAAAACACGCTGGGCAGATGAAGAGAAGCAAAAGGGGCCCAAGAGAGGAGAGAATGGAGGCAGGGAGGCTGAGGGAGGGAGGGAGGGACAGGGAAGAGGGGACAAAGCTGGGAGTGAAGCTGAAGTGAGCACACGGAGGACAGAATTGCCCCAGCTAAAAACTAGTTAAAAACAGTTTCCATCCTGTTGTGTTCCGTTTTAACTCACTCCCTCACTCCATATTGATTTTCACAAATGACTCCTTTCTTGTTAGATTCGTATCGTGCACCTGCTATTTTTCTCTTTTTTTTTTTTTTTTTTTTTTTTTTTGCGGTATGTGGGCCTCTCACTGTTGTGGCCTCTCCCATTGCAGAGCACAGGCTCCGGACGCACAGGCTCAGCGGCCATGGCTCACGGGCCCAGCCACTCCGTGGCATGTGGGATCTTCCCAGACCGGGGCATGAACCCATGTCCCCTGCATCGGCAGGCGGACTCTCAACCACTGCACCACCAGGGAAGCCCAGCTATTTTTCTCTTTTGAAACACTCCCTAACACTCCCTTCCTTTGCGAGCATTCTTCGTTCCAGAGAGAAGGTCACAGTATGATAACCTCGGAGACCACCAGAGCCCGTCACGGGACCACCGGATGCCAACCTTGATGGTTTTGAAATGTTCTGTGGATGAAGAAGGCGGGCCCTGCACCTACCCTGTTCCTTATGGACAACCCTCTTCCTTGAGGCTGATACTGTAAGACTCCTCACTTCCCCCTCCAAAAGGAGGACACAGACTTGAAGGCATTACCCTGGCAAAGCAATAAAGCTATTCTTTCCTACTTCACCTAAAACTCTGTCTCTGAGATTCAATTTGGCGCTGGTGTACAGAGGCCGGGTTTTGGCTACAGCAGAGAGGCTGCAGGAGCTTCGCAGAGAAAGGAAAAGCTACAGAAAGGAAGGTCTCCCCAGAAAGGGCGGAAGGTCCAGTGATGGGTAAACTGGTAAGGAGGGAGGGGCCAACAGGGAGAAGGGTGGCTCACCTTGGGCGTCCTCAAGCATCTGTGTGCAGACTGGGCCAGGCTCAAAGGCCTTCCCTGGGGGTCCACTAAGTCTTCCCAGCATCCCACAGACTGCGATGGCAGAGGAGACAGTTTCCACCAGGCGAGCAGAGGCCCTCCCTAACCCCCGCCACACAGACCCCTCTCCATTGCCTCACCCTCACCCAGAGATCCTTCTGGGACTTCCCTGGTGGCGCAGTGGTTGAGAGTCCGCCTGCCGATGCAAGGCACATAGGTTCGTGCCCCGATCCGGGAAGATTCCACATGCCGCGGAGCGGCTGGGCCCGTGAGCCATGGCCACTGAGCCTGCGCGTCTGGAGCCTATGCTCCGCAACGGGAAAGGCCACCACAGTGAGAGGCCCGCGTACCGCAAAAAAAAAAAAAAAAAAAAAAGAATCCGCTTACCAATGCAGGGGACACGGGTTCGAGCCCTGATCCAGGAAGATCCCACCTACCACGGAGCAACTAAGCCAGTGCGCCACAACTACTGAGCCTGCGCTCTAGAACCCGCGAACCACAACTACTGAGCCCGCGTGCCACAACTACTGAAGCCCGTGCGCCTAGAGCCCGTGCTCCACAACAAGAGAAGCCACCGCAATGAGAAGCCCGCGCACCGCAACGAAGAGTAGCCCCAGGCTTGCTGCAATTAGGGAAAGCCTGCGCGCAGCAACGAAGACCCAGTGCAGCCAAAAAAAAAATGTCCTTCCCACGTGGACTCCGAATCTCGTCCCCAGTGTCACCTACAGTCCTAACCCAGGCTCCTCCCCCACGCTCCCCCTGAGGGCTGGCTGGGCCTTCCCACCAACCCCCACCGGGCAGCTGACCCCGGAGGCCCTGATCCTGTGAGGCCCAGCCCTGCGCAGGGTCCCAGCTCCTGCCATCTGCTGGGACGTCGCTGTAGTAGAGCTGCGGCTGCAGAGTCCTCAGGCCACGGTCGCTGTTGCTCATCAGGAACGCAGTTGGGGTCTGAGCACGTTCAGAACAAAGGCTCCAGGAAATGTACCACGGGACCCGGCAGTGCCTCGTTGCTTCCAGCTTCTCCAGAATGTTCGAGGAGAATATGAAACATGTCTCCACACAGTGAGATTCCTATCAGATGGAAGGCCACCAGGCTCAGTGTTTTGGAAACCTGTTCTCTCCCACAGGGAAGAGAAGGCTGGTTCATTCATTGATTCCCTCACCTGTTCAACGATAGCTCACTGAGCACCTACGCGGGGACACACTTCAGGCAGGAACCTGGGATACTAGGGTGGGCCAGGCACAGTCCTGCCCTCAAGGCAATCCCAGTCTGGATCCATAGTGACCCCCACCCTCTCCATCCCACAGACCCCCTCCTGTATCTGCCTGTAGACACAGCAGCCTGGACTTTTGCCCCAGCAGCTACATACAGGTGTCGCCCTGACACCTGCAGTCAAGTTGGGGTGGAACCAGGGGTAGTCATCAGTTAGCCATTAATAAATAAGAAACTGTCTTCACTGATCGAGCTTGCTTTAATTGTTTTTGCAAAAACTTGCATGTATTCTAAGCTTAACATAGTCTAAACAGTAAGGTGTTTGCCCAAGTCGTTTTTTTAGGAACTTGGAGTCAGCTGTGTCCAGTTTGAGCTCAAGCCAGTTAAGATTGGTTAAGACCACTGACCCTCCAATTGGGCATGTGTGAGTGTCTGCTGGGAGACCTTTTGACATCAGAGGTGATGCCGAAAGCTCAGACTCCGTACACTGGTGCTGAATCAAATCTCGGAGACAGAATTTTGGGTGAAGTAGAAAAAAATAGCTTTATTGCTTTGCCAGGCTCCGGCCCTTGAAAATGTGTCCCACCTCGGGAGGAATCCGTGAGGAGTTTTTTTGTTTGTTTGTCTGTTTGCATTGGGTCTTCGTTGCCGTGCACGGGCTTTCTCTAGTTGCATCGAGCAGGGGCTGCTCTTGAGCAGGGTCTACTCTTCGTTGCCATGCGTGGGCTTCTCACTGCAGTGGCTTTTCTTGTTGCAGAGCACGGGCTCTAGGCATGTGGGCTTTAGTAGCTGTGGTACGCCAGGGAGGCCCAGCCCTGCGCAGGGTCTCAGGGCTGTGGTGAGGAGTTTTATACCAATAGTTCAAGGGTGGGATTGCTGACAAGATTAGGGTATGTGCAGGACCCGCTCCTGCAATTTGGCCTCAGGTAATCTCGAACAAGGACCCTGCCCCAAGGCTGCACTATTGTTTCTTGACGGCTCCTCCCTTGTCTCTGTATCCCCTCCCTCCTCTGATTAGCAACTGTTTGAACCTGCCCTTTGGAATTCAGTGAAGGTCATGGAGGCTGAACAGAAAGGCTCCCGTGCCCAGGGGCCCCACAGGGTTCTGCTTTGTTTCAGAGGGTCAAAAACTCCACCCTCAGTGGGAGCTGGTGCTGCCATCTTTGGACACTCTCCCCATGAAGACCCTGTAGCTTAGCTGCATCTGCGCAGAACGACAATTACCTTGCCTTCTTCTTATCTCCAGTCACCTTTCGCCATGCTCCCCACGCCTCAGCTTTATCTCATAAATACCCCAAGCCCTCATCATTCCTCCCATGTTCTCTCTTGGATGCCTCCTGAGTAAACCTCTTCTCTGCTGCAAACCTTGGCATCTCAGCCTTTGGCTCACTGTGCGTGGGGCAAGCAAGCCTTGTTGGGAGGCAACCATGCCCAGGGACAAGGCAGGACAGAAAGGGGAGGATGTACTGCAGGTAGCCATGATGGCAGCTCTGCTCCAGGGGCCGGTGGGAACCGCTCTGGCTAACTTGTGGGCTGGTCTTGGTCACACTAAGCATTGTGGAGTGTTCTGAGAGGCACCCCAGGACCCAGGTTTTCATCGTTGTTGTCTCCACCCAGCTCCACACTGCCAGCATCTTTGGTAAACTTAGTGGGAGGAAAGGTGTACAATCAAGAAAATCCCACCCAGAGCTTCACCTTTGAAACCAAGTAGGACCCTGTGGGTATCCTGGGCATGAGCCTTTCTGTTTAGCCTCCATGACCTTCCCTGTGTTCCAAAGGGCAGGTTCAAATAGTCACTAATCAGGAAAGAGAAGAGATGCAGAGACAAGGAAGGAACAGCCAAGAACAATAGTGTAGCCTTGGGGAAGTGTCCTGGTTCCACATCAAGGGATACACATAACAATATCTTTGAGCTCTTTACAGAACTAAGACCTCCAACAAATGGAAGATGTAGCGTTCTTCATTCCAGGGATGATCACCTGAGGCCAGATTAAAGGAACCAGAGAAATTCATCAAAAGATTACCTGAAACCAGATTAAAGGGGTACAGGTCCTGCACACACCCTAATCTTATCAGCAACCACACCCTTGAACCATTGCTATAAAAATCCTCACCAAATCCTCCTGGGTTGGGATACACAGTTTTGAGGGCATTAGCCCACTGTGGCCCCCTTTGCCTGGCAAAGCAATAAAGCTATTCTTTTCTACTTCACCCAAAATTCTGTCTCCAAGAATTAATTTGGCGTCAGGGTACAGAGGCCAGATTCAGCTTCAAATTTGGTGCCCAGTGTGGGGCCGACTTGGGAACAGCCCCAGGAGGGTCCCCTGGCTTGATTGGATGCTCTGAGGTTTTCTCCATGTCATCCTCTTTCAAGAGAGCAGAGGGCTGCAGGATTCCTTTAGAGGTCAGATCGCCTGGGACCCTTGCCTGGAAAGGCCCAGCCCTGGTCATACCCCATCCACCATCCCAGTAGTCAGCACTCCTCCAAGTCAGGAGTGGGCAGCAAAAGAGGGACCATCTTAGCAGCTGCCAAGGTCACTTTTGCCTTGAAGACACTCCCTTCTTCCTCCTGCCTGCACCAGCTCGGATTTCCTACACCAAGGAGCTATTTTGGGGGAGGAGAAAAATAGTGTCTGACATCGAGACACCTCCGCCAGAATGTGGGTAAGTCCCCTGGATGTGCACTCTGGGGCTCCTTCAACTTTGTCCCTCTGGAGAACTTTTGCCTACATCTGGGGAACATTTCGTTTCCATCTGGGGATTTTCCGTTTTGGAAATCCCACGTGTAAGGCACTGCTTGGACTAAGGTCACTGGCTTAGTGGGACTCTGAGCTTTGAGCTGTCTGATGTTTTCAAATTTTGTTTTTTGTATTTGTTTTCATTTTGTTTCTGGTGTAAGTCTTCCGTCTGCTGGTGAAGGTTCTGGTTTGTTTCCAGTCCCTGCGTGAGTGTTTTGTGATCGGATATGGGAAGCATTTCCTTGATTCCATCTGATAATTTTCCCTGGGGAAAATTTTGGCAGCTTGGTCAACCCTATAGTGATAAATCTATGACTAAGACAAGAACACGGTTCTATTGTCATTCTGTTTGGCCAATGTACATTCTTGAAAGTGAGGAAAGGTGGCCAGTGAATGGTAGCCTAAATTATTATACTATTCGTCAGCTAGAACTGTTTTGTCACAGGAATGGGAAGGCTGGGACTTCTCTCCACTCCATGTGGACTAGCCACACTGGGTTCAGTCCCTTGTGGGAACTGAGCCACTTTGGGCTCCCTGAGAGCCAATTCTGGGTTTGTTCTCTTTTAAAAACTGAGCCAGTCTGTTTGGAAGCCTATGTCTGTGAATGGAAGTGGAATTTTTAAACTATACCCGCTCTGATTTTCTGTCTGTGCATATCTGTTGTTTGTGTTTTTTTCGTGTATTATTTTGGGGCGAGCCACTCTGGGAAAATTCTAACTGCTCATTGCGAGCCACTTTGAGACCTCTGTCTGGGAGTAGAAATGGAATCTTTGGGCTATTTATCGATTGCATTGTAATCACATGTGTAACCATGCCCTTTTTAAGTCTTTCTGTCATTTATAGATAGTTTTTTATTGTACTCTGATGCCTTTGCAAAAGTGCTTCATCTTTAAGAAGATTTATGTGAAGGACCATTTTGACAAGTACAGGTCTCATAAACTTCATATCCTACTGCTGAACTGGGTAAGAAATTAAAAATCTTAACGGAGAATCTGATGGCTTCATAAAAAGTTGAAAAAGGATTGGTCACTGAGTGAACTGGTGAATACAGTTATAATGTTTATGGGTTTTTTATTACTTTTTTTTTTTTTTTTTGGACGGGAAAGTAGGATTCGTTGGTGGGCATGAGTAAGGAAGAGACAGTGCCAAGACTCTCATGAGTGCAGGGCCCATCATTTATCCAGGGAGCCACGATTAGGGATATATTTGACTCCACAGCCATCCGGGATGAGCTGCTTTTCTGCCCCCATGTTTTCAAATTCATCCGCGTTAAAGTTAGTAAATCCCCACTCCTTGGAGATGTGGATCTTCTGGCGGCCAGGGAACTTGAACTTGGCCCTGCCTGGGGCTTCAGTCACATGATCCGTGTTCTGCAGCTTGGGGAAGATAGATATTATGACTTGGCCAATGGGGGCCCTGGCCACTGTGCCCTTGGGCTTTCCAAAGACTGTGCATATCCCTGTCTGGAGCCTAGATTGGGCACAGCATGCCAGTCATGAATGTCCCCTGGAAAGGGCTGTCTCCAAGGTCCCTTAGGGCAACCCATACAGGCAACAGGCTGCATAACTACCGAGGAGGCTACTGTTTGCAGCCATTGTACACTGGGGAAAAGAGCATCGTTGGCTTAATTGACTGCAAATTATTACTGGTTTTGATCTGTGTTTTCCAGACATAGAGAAGTCCTTCCCCTCAAGCTACTTATGACTTAGAGCAATTGGATAAATTACACCTCTGTCAGAAAAATGGAAATATAGTTTTTTTCTCTCTGCCTGGTCCCTCCAGAAATTGGAGATTCTTGTGCTCTGAGCAGCCTTGTCAGGTGAATGGGAAAGACTGTCTCCTGGCACGTGCAGGAATCTTGATATTTCGGCGACTTCTAGAAAGGAGAAATCAACGAAGGCAGAATCTGATGGCAGGCTTATGTTTCAATAGATATGAAATTCTAGTTCTGTTCGTTGAAGTCTGTATTTATGAAAGTTATTGTGTTAGTCACACTTTTGCCCTGATGTTTAAGAGGAAAGGAAAACTACCCAGTGAAGGTACCAGAGTGTAATTACTCATGATGTATCACCGTTTGCTTTAGGTCTACTGCTAATAGCGTATATACAATGCTTGTGTGACAATTGGGTATAAATGATCAAATGTACGGCCTATAAAGCATTTCTTCATTAACATACCTCTGAGCTTGTTCACAATACCTGATCAATTTTTCCCCAACATGGATTAACTAGGCGAATACAAAGGAGGCCTAGCACCAAGGGACATGATCTGCACCAGGGGCAAACAGCTGAATTACCCCAGCATTGAGGGACAGATGTTTTGATCATCAATGTCTTCTACTGAAAGACTTTCAATCAAGAGAGGATATGATGAAAGAAAAAAAATCTGCACATATTGATGTATGAGGAAGTCACTGGCTTATACATGGTTTAACTTAAATTTTGCTCATCAAAGCAGCCTGTTTTGTGGCCTTTCAGACATGCATTGAACATCTGCTTTAGCCATCAAGGAGGAGAATGCATTTGAAAGTCAAAACGGAGGAACTGTTGTTCAGACATCCAAGGTAAAACGAAGTGACTGTTGCAGAAGTTCCAGTTGTCACTTCCTTCTACCTCTAACTGCATCTGTTGCACCAAAATGGCAGACAAAGGGATTGAGATCTCAGTCATATAAGACTCAGATCCAGGACTTGGAACTCAAATATATTTCTAATTCGGTATCCATTCCCCCAAATTTAGACAGGATTCTGCTCCATTTCAGCAGGAAGTAGCCAGAGTGGTTGTCATCCCATCCCCTGAAAGATTTGGGGAAAGATAAAAGCGAAGTGGGGATTAAAATTGAGTCCCCCTAGAATCGAGTTCCTCTGCCGAGTTTATGATTAACATCTCTATCCAAAACAATTTTTCCTTTTCTTGTCCAACATCTGTCCTCCTCAAGATTGAGGAGTATCAAAGAAAAGGGGGGGAGTGAAACTGAGCAGGGCCCTGTGGGTCTCCTGGACATGGGAGTCTTTCTGTTCAGCCTCCCTGACCTTTCCTGAGTTCCAAATGGCAGGTTCAAACAGTTGCTAATCAGGGAAGGGAAGGGATGGAGAGACAAGGGAGGAACAGCCAATAAACAATAGTGTAGCCTTGGGGAAGGGTCCTGGTTCCACATCAAGGGATACACATAATATCTCTGAGCTCTTTACAGAACTAAGACCCCCAACAAATGGAAGATGTAGCGTTCTTCATTCCAGGGAAGACCACCTGAGGCCAGATTAAAGGAACCAGAGAAATTCATCAAAAGATTACCTGAAACCAGATTAAAGGGGTACAGGTCCTGCACACACCCTAATCTTATCAGCAACCCCACCCTGAACCTTTGCCATAAAACTCCTCACCAAACTCCCCTGGGTTGGGACACACAGTTTTGAGGGCATTAGCCCACTGTGGCCCCCTTTGCCTGGCAAAGCAATAAAGCTATTCTTTTCTACTTCACCCAAAACTCTGTCTTTGAGAATTAATTTGGTGTTGGGGTACAGAGGCCAGATTTGGCTTCACCTTTCCCTGCACATCGGCCATGTCTGTGCCTGTCCCTGGCTGACACCTGGCTGTGAAGGACATTGATATCCAGCAAGACAGAGTGTCACTGGTCAGTTACTCCAGATGGTGGCAGAGGTAAGTCTTGTGCTGCTCTTCAGCCTGTTACCAGTTTCCGTGGTGGAAGTTGAAGACCTCTGGAGGCATCCGGCATCTGGGGCCAGAGTGGGGAGAGAAAAGGAAGGTGCAGAATGCTCTTGGGGTCCTTGCAGGCACCTGTTCCCCTCTGAGCCCCCAACCACCTGGGACCAGCCCAGCAGCTTTTGGTTCCTTTGCTGGTGGCCTCCAGGCAGCTCTGCCCCGAATTTAGGCTGGTCCACGTGACCACATCTCATCCTTTGCTGTATATTGTTGGGGTCATGGTCACCCCTGAGACCCAGGGCTGTCCTCCTCAGTGTGATCACCTCCTCTGTATGGTGGCCTCCCCCACTGACTCTCTGGCTTCCTGTTCGCTGGGTTTCTCTCCTTGACCATCCCACAGGCACCTCTGTCCCTACAGGTGTCCCCTAAACCCCTCCTCCGTTAGGGGACAGCAGTCAGCCAACATGGGGCTGTAACTGGGTGACTCTGCTGAGCCCAGGTGTTTAAGGTCTAGCCTTCCTCCAGAGTGACGGAATTGCAGTAACACTTGGATTTTGTCCCAGAATAGGGGCTGGGACCTGGTTTGGGGCTGAGCTCCTCTCAGCCTGTGGGTTGACTCCTGTTCTTCACCTGACCAGGGACACCCCCAGATGCAGAGGAGCCAGGAGATGGTGGTCCCACAGACCCCTCTCACACCCACCTGCTGGGAGAGGAACTCCAAGAAGATTTTCATAGGAAAGTGTGTCTAAGTGTACCAAAAGCTCAGTGTCCAGCTCTTAGGAAGTTTTCTAGGACCATCCATCCAAAATGCCAGAGAACTTATAAAACTCAGTGTCTCTGCTTTATTGACAACACCAAACATTTGGAAACTACCTTAATGTGCTCCACTGGGGGTGTTGCTTGGATCAAATAAATCAGGAAATATCCACACATAGAACATTATATGGCCTTTTGAATATTGATGCATTTGTTTCTATATTTGAATGTTATGTATTTATGATGAATCTTTAAGACTTGAGGAAATGTTTGTGACATGCTGTGGGAGGAAAAGCAGGACTCCAGCTTGAGGGTACAGTATGGTTTCAACCGCAGTACAGTTTATGACCTGGGAGCCAGAGGCATGCCCAGTTCTCAGGGCTGTGCCTATACTCATCCACTTAATCCTTTTCCTACCCTGCACCTAGTGCTGAGGCACAGAGGGGGTTAGTCACTCAGCTGAGGTCACACAGCTAGGAGGAAGAGTTGCCGGGAGTTGAACCCAGGAAATCTGTACCCACAGCCCATGACTTTGACAGCTATACTCTATCATCTTTGTTGTAAATATATTGGGCAGAAGAAAAATCAGGCAGAAGAAACACAAGAAATGTTGCTAGACTTACTTCTGAGCTAGAAGTCAAGCATGATTGATTTTCCTGAATTTTATAGCTGGAGGGAGATGGGGGGACAGTGGTGACGGACTGTTTTGTGTCTATTTCTTAAGTTGGGGAGGGAGCACCTGGTGTTCACATAGTATCATATTTAAATCTTATCAATAAAAGAATTTCTGGGCTTCCCTGGGGGCGCAGCGGTTGAGAGTCCGCCTGCCGATGCAGGGGACACGGGTTCGTGCTCCGGTCCGGGAGGATCCCGCATGCCGCGGAGCGGCTGGGCCCGTGAGCCATGGCCGCTGGGCCTGTGCATCCGGAGCCTGTGCTCCGCAACGGGAGGGGCCACAACAGTGAGAGGCCCGCGTACTGCAAAAAATAAATAAATAAATAAAAGAATTTCTATACTGAATATGTAATTAAACTTAAAAAAAAGCATTTTAGTGGTGCACTTATACTTTGCAATGGAGTGATTTTGATTGTAGATTTTGGAAAGTTCTGTCTGTGAAATTCAAGGACAAATTGACTTCCTTTCTGAAAAGTGACAGTTTCCTAACAGGAAACTGTATAACCACTTCTTCCTTTACAAGGAAGCTTTTCTTTTTTTTAATTGTATCTAGATAAGGATATTTCTTGTAAAATTGCATAAATCTTTATATTAAAAAAATCTTGACTATTGATTTCAGACTTTCTTTAATCATCCCAGGCAAAGTGTTCAAGCACGTGGGCTAAGAGGTGCCAACTGGTTCAGACCACCTCTGCTTTGTTACCTCTGACCCCGAGACCCTCAGTTTCCTCACCTGTGCAGTAGAGGTGAGGAATTGATCTTCACTGCTGGGCCGGGTGGAGGTTTAAGTGAGCCACTCATTCCTGTTCAGGCATGAGGGTGAGAATGTAGTGGGCAGTCAGCACTCAGTAAGTGTTGCTTATTTTCACTTATTTCTGCTTCACATTAAGTCCTAAGTTTATAACACAGGAGTGTCATGATGACCAAGGGTCAGCTCCCAGGTTATATGATTGCACACATTCAAGGGCCCACAGCACCAAAGACAAAAACCACAGGCAGAAACAGCAAGAATGTGGAGTAAGGGACGAGAGAGTCAAGGGTGACCACAGGGTCCAGCCCAGGGGACTGCAGGCATCCAGCTGGGTCATCATATAGCAGGAGAATGAAAACCCCAGGACCCAGGTGATGCCTCTCAGATATGGCTGCTCTGACAACTTTCTTTCTTGTTTTTGAATTTTAAAATTTAGTTTTAATTACATAGATGAGATCATATTTAATGATATTGATGAAAATGGCAGTTAAAAATCCCACAACAGCCTGGTATGTTCATAGACCCAGTGACATCCGAATACACATGTAAGTCACACATGCTTCCTGCACACAGAACACTGCTGAGCAAGGGGGTTGCCGAGCTGCTAGGGGTCTGGGACCCCCATCCAGAGTTCTGGGCTCACAAACATCCAGGCACATCTGAAAAGTTAAATATCATGTTAAAAAATAAAGGAGAGCCATCAAAGTTGAATAAATGAGATATTCAAGGGACATCATTCAGAGATGAAAAATAAAAGTGTATTCTTGAGGTAAATTTTATGTTATATGTGTATTGTACCACAATTTTTAAACGTATGTTCTTTTTTTAAAAGGTATAATTCTCTGTGCTATACAGTAAGACCTTGTTGTTTATCTATTTTATACACCATAGTTTGTATCTGCTAATCCCAAACTCCTAATTTATCCCTCCCTTCCCCTTTCCACTTTGGTAACCATAAGTTTGTTTTCTCTGTCTGTGAGTCTGTTTCTGTTTTGCAAATAAGTTTGTTTGTGTCATATTTTAGATTCCACATATACGTGATATCATATGACATTTGTCTTTCTCTGTCTGACTTCATTTAGTTTGATAATCTCTAGGTCCACCCAAGTTGATGCAAATGGCATTATTTCATTCCTTTTTACGGCTGAGTGGTATTCCATTGTGTGTGTGTGTGTGTGTGTGTGTGTGTGGTGTGTATTATCCATTTATCTGTCCATTTAGGTTGTTTCCATGCCTTGGCTATTGTAAATAGTGCTTCTATGAACATTGGGGTGCATGTATCTAATTTGAATTAGAATTTTCTCCAGATATATGCCCAGGAATGGGATTGCTGGATCATATAGCTTTTTAAGGAACCTCCATACCGTTCTCCATAGTGGCTGCACCAATTTACATTCCTATCAACAGTGTAAAAAACAAAAAAAAACAGTGTATGAGGGCTCCATTTTCTCCACACTCTCTCCACCATTTATTGTTTGTAGGCTTTTTAATGATGGCCATTCTGACCAGTGTGAGGTGATACCTTTTTGTAGTTTTTTTTTTTAATTTTTGAATTTTATTTTATTTTTTTATACAGCAGGTTCTTATTAGTCATCAATTTTATGCACATCAGTGTATACATTGGTCAATCCCAATCGCCCAATTCAGCCCACCACCATACCCACCACCCCATGGCTTTTCCCCCTTGGTGTCCATACCTTTCTTCTCTACATCTGTGTCTCAACTTCTGCCCAGCAAACCGGTTCATCTGTACAATTTTTCTAGGTTCCACATACATGCGTTAATATACGATATTTGTTTTCCTCTTTCTGACTTACTTCACTCTGTATGACAGTCTAGATCCACCCACATCTCAACAAATCACTCAATTTCGTTCCCTTTTATGGCTGAGTAATATTCCACTGTATATATGTACCACATCTTCTTTATCCATTCGTCTGTCGATGGGCATTTAGGTTGCTTCCATGACCTGGCTATTGTAAATAGTGCTGCAATGAACATTGGGGTGCATGTGTCTTTTTGAATTATGGTTTTCTCTGGTTTTTGTTTTAATTTCCATTACTCTAGGAGGTGGATCAGAAAAGATCTTGCTGTGATTTATGTCAAAGAGTGTTCTTCCTATGTTTTCCTCTAAGAGTTTTATAGTGTCCGGTTTTACATTTAGGTCTCGAATCCATTTTGAGTTTATTTTTGTGTATGGTGTTAGGGAGTGTTCTAATTTCATTATTTTACATGTAGCTGTCAAGTTTTCCCAATTTGTATTCCTTTTATTTCTTTTTCTTCTCTGATTGCCGTGGCTAGGACTTCCAAAACTATGTTGAATAATAGTGGTGACAGTGGACTTCCTTGTCTTGTTCCTGATCTTAGAGGAAATGCTTTCAGTTTTTCACCATTGAGAATGATGTTTGCTGTGGGTTTGTCGTATATGGCCTTTGTTATGTTGAGGTAGGTTCCCTCTATGCCCACTTTCTGGAGAGTTTTTTTCATAAGTGGGTGTTGAACTTTGTCAAAAGCTTTTTCTGCATCTATTGAGATGATCATATGGTTTTTATTCTTCAGTTTGTTAATATGGTGTATCACATTGATTGATTTGCATATATTGAAGAATCCTTGCATCCCTGGAAAAATCCCACTTGATCATGGTGTATGATCCTTTAAATGTGTTGTTGGATTCTGTTTGCTAGTATTTTGTTGAGGATTTTTGCATCTATATTCATCAGTGATACTGGTCTGTAATTTTCTTTTTTTGTAGTATCTTTGTCTGGTTTTGGTATCAGGGTGATGGTGGCCTCTTAGAATGAGTTTGAGAGTGTTCCTTCTTCTGCAGTTTTTTGGAAGAGTTTGAGAAGGATGGGTGCTAGCTCTGCTCTAAATGTTTGATAGAATTCACCTGTGAAGCCATCTGGTCCTGGACTTTTGTTTCTTGGAAGGTTTTTAATCACAGTTTCAATTTCATTACTTGTGATTGATCTGTTCATATTTTCTATTTCTTCCTGGTTCAGTCTTGGAAGGTTATACCTTTCTAAGAATTTGTCCATTTCTTCCAGGTGGTCCATTTCATTGACATAGAGTTGCTTGTGGTAGTCTCTTAGGATGCTTTGTATTTCTGCAGTGTCTGTCGTAACTTCTCCTTTTTCATTTCTAATTTTATTGATTTGAGTCCTCTCCCTCTTTTTCTTGATGAGTCTGGCTAATGGTTTATCAATTTTGTTTATCTTCTCAAAGAACCAGCTTTTAGTTTTATTGATCTTTGCTATTGTTTTCTTTGTTTCTATTTCATTTATCTCTGCTTTGATCTTTATGATTTCCTTCCTTCTGCTAACTTTGGGTTTTGTTTGTTCTTCTTTCTCTAGTTCCTTTAGGTGTAAGGTTAGATTGTTTATTTGAGATTTTTCTTGTTTCTTGAAGTAGGCTTGTATAGCTATAAACTTCCCTCTTAGAACTGCTTTTGCTGCATCCCATAGGTTTTGGATCATCGTGTTTTCATTGTCATTTGTCTCTAGGTCTTTTTTGATTTCCTCTTTGATTTCTTCAGTGATGTCTTGTTTATTTAGTAACGTATTGTTTAGCCTCCATGTGTTTGTGTTTTTTACGTTTTTTTCCCTGTAATTCATGTCTAATCTCATAGCGTTGTGGTCAGAAAAGATGCTTGATATGATTTCAATTTTCTTAAATTTACTGAGGCTTGATTTGTGACCCAAGATGTGATCTATCCTGGAGAATGTTCCGTGCACACTTGAGAAGAAAGTGTAATCTGCTGTTTTTGGATGGAATGTCCCATAAATATCAATTAAATCTATCTGGTCTATTGTGTCATTTAAAGCTTCTGTTTTCTTATTAACTTTCTGTTTGGATGATCTGTCCATTGGTGTAAATGAGGTGTTAAAGTCCCCCACTATTATTTTGTTACTATCGATTTCCTCTTTTATAGCTGCTAGCAGTTGCCTTATGTATTGAGGTGCTCCTATGTTGGGTGCATATATATTTATAATTGTTGTATCTTCATCTTGGATTGATCCCTTGATCATTATGTAGTGTCCTTCCTTGTCTCTTCTAACATTCTTTATTTTAAAGTCTATTTTATCTGATATGAGTATTGCTACTCCAGCTTTCTTTTGATTTCCATTTGCATGGGATATCTTTTTCCATCCCCTCACTTTCAGTCTGTATGTGTCCCTAGGTCTGAAGTGGTTCTTTTGTAGACAGCATATAGATGGGTCTTGTTTTTGTATCCATTCAGCAAGCCTGTGTCTTTTGGTTAGAGCATTTAATCCATTCACGTTTGGGGTAATTATTGATATGTATGTTCCTATGACCATTTTCTTAATTGTTTTGGGTTTGTTTTTGTAGGTCCTTTTCTTCTCTTGTGTTTCCCACTTAGAGAAGTTCCTTTAGCATTTGCTATACAGCTGGTTTGGTGGTGCTGAATTCTCTTAGCTTTTCCTTGTCTGTTAAGCTTTTGATTTCTCCATCGAATCTGAATGAGATCCTTGCTGGGTAGAGTAATCTTTATTGTAGGTTCTTCCCTTTCATCACTTTAAGTATATCATGCCACTCCCTTCTGGCTTGTAGTGTTTCTTCTGAGAAATCAGCTGTTAACCTTATAGAATTTCCCTTGTATGTTATTGTCATTTTTCCCTTGCTGCTTTCAATAAGTTTTTCTTTGTCTTTAATTTTTGCCAATTTGATTACTATGTGTCTCGGCGTGTTTATCCTTGGGTTTATGTTGTATGGGACTCTCTGCGCTTCCTGGACTTGGGTGGCTATTTCCTTTCCCATGTTAGGGAAGTTTTCGACTATAATCTCTTCAGATATTTTCTCTGGTCCTTTCTCTCTCTCTCCTCCTTCTGGGACCCCTATAATGCAAGTGTTGTTGCGTTTAATGTTGTCCCAGAGGTCTCTTAGTCTGTCTTCATTTCTTTTCATTCTTTTTTCTTTATTCTCTTCTGCAGCAGTGAATTCCACCATTCTGTCTTCCAGGTCACTTATCTGTTCTTCTGCTTCAGTTATTCTGCTATTGATTCCTTCTAGTGTAGTTTTCCTTTCAGTTATTGTATTGTTCATCTCTGTTTGTTTGTTCTTTAATTCTTCTAGGTCTTTGTTAAACATTTCTTGCATCTTCTCGATCTTTGCCTCCATTCTTTTTCCGAGGTCCTGGATCATCTTCACTATCATTATTCTGAATTCTTTTTCTGAAAGGTTGCCTATCTCCACTTAATTTAGTTGTTTTTCTGGGGTTTTATCTTGTTCCTTCATCTGGTACATAGCCCTCTGTCTTTTCATCTTGTCTGTCTATCTGTGAATATGTTTTTTGTTGCATAGGCCGTAGGACTGTAGTTCTTCTTGCTTCTGCTGTCTGCCCTCTGGTGGATGAGGCTATCTAAGAGGCTTGTGCAGGTTTCCTGATGGGAGGGACTGGTGGTGGGTAGAGCGGACTGTTGCTCTGGTGGGCAAAGCTCAGCAAAACTTTAATCCGATTCACTACTGATGGGTGGGGCTGGGTTCCCTCTCTGTTGGTTGTTTGGCCTGTCACAACCCAACATTGGAGCCTACCTGGGTTCTTTGGTGGGGCTAATGGTGGACTCTGGGAGGGCTCATGCCAAGGAGTACTACCCAGAACTTCCGCTGCCAGTGTCCTTGTCCCCACAGTGAGCCACAGGCACCCCCTGCCTCTGCAGGAGACCCTCCAACACTAGCAGGTAGGTCTGGTTCAGTCTCCCCTGGGGCCACTACTCCTTCCCCTGAGTCCCGATGCACACACTACTTTGTGTGTGCCCTCCAAGAGTGGAGTCTCTGTTTCCCCCAGTCCTGTTGAAGTCCTGCATTCAAATCCCAGTAACCTTCAAAGTCTGATTCTCTAGGAATTCCTCCTCCCGTTGCCGGACCCCCAGGTTGGGAAGCCTGACGTGGGGCTCAGAACCTTCACTCCAGTGGGTGGACTTCTGTGGTATAAGTGTTCTCCAGTCTGTGAGTCACCCACCCAGCAGTTATGGGATTTGATTTTACCGTGATTGTGCCCCTCCTACCGTCTCACTGTGGCTTCTCCTTTGTCTTTGGATGTGGGGGATCCTTTTTGGTGAGTTCCAGTGTCTTCCTGTCGATGATTGTCCAGCAGCTAGTTGTGATTCTGGTGTTCTCACAAGAGGGAGTGAGAGCACGTCTTTCTACTCCGCCATCTTGGTTCCTCTCAGCCCTTTTTGTAGTTTTGATGTGCATTTCTCTGATAGTTAGCGAAGTTGAGTATCTTCTCATGTGCCTCTTGGCCATCTGTATGTCTTCTTTGGAGAAATGTCTATTTAGTTCTTCTGCCCATTTTTTGATTAGGTTGTTTTTTTTATTGAGTTGTATGAGCTGTTTGTATATTTTGGAAATTAAACCCTTGTTGGTCACATCATTTGCAAATATTTTCTTGCAGTCAGTAGGTTGTCTTTTTGTTTTGTTTTGTTTATGGCCTCCTTTGCTGTACAAAATCTTATAAATTTGATTAGATCCCATTTGTTTATTTTTGCAAAAGCAAAAATTTCTATTGTCTTGGGAGACTAACCTAAGAAAACATTGGTATGATTTACACCAGAGAATGTTTTGCCTATGTTCTGTTCTAGATTTCTATGATGTCATGTCTTATATTTAAGTCTTTAAGTCATTTTGAGTTTATTTTTGTGTATGGTGTGAAGGAGTGTTCTAAGTTCACTGATCTACATGTGGCTGTCCAGCTTTCCCAACACCACTTGCTGAAGAGACTCTTTTTCTCCATTGTATATTCTTGCCTCCTTTGTTGAAGATTAATTGACCATAGGTGTGTGGGTTTATTTCTGGGCTCTTTATTCTGTTCCATTGATCCATATGCCTGTTTTTGTGCCAGTACCATGCTGTTTTGATTACTGTAGCTTTGTAGTATTGTCTGAAGTCTGGGAGGGTTATGCCTCCAGCTTTGCTCTTTTTCCTCAGGATTGCTTTGGCAATTCTGGGTCTTCTGGGATTCCATATAAATTTTAGGATTATTTATTCTAGTTCTGTGAAAAATGTCATCGGTAATTTGAAAGGGATTGCAAAAGTATATTCTTCAAATGACATTCAGCCTGCCTAGTGCCAGTCAAACAGCTGCCTGTCCAGACAGCGTAAAGAGAGCATGCTGGACTGGACATCTAATAATACAGAAAAAAAACATTTCTGCTACAAATGAATGAGAGCTAAATACCCTCCAAGAACTGGCAGTTCCTGATTGGCCATTGGGTTCAGTACACATTTCCCATCGGTGTCCAAGCAAATGTTTGGCGTTAATGAGGTTGATGTGAAATTCACATCCAGTTTGTACTTCACTTCACCTTCCTTTGCACCTACAACACAAGAAGAGATCTATAGACACACTAGTTCTTAACCTGAGCTTCTTGCAGTCCAGAAAAAAGCCAGGTGCTAGATTATTTCAACCACAGTTCCTTGGGGCTTTCTGAGTCCCTGTTTCACCCAGAGTGTGGGGAGGGACATCTCCCTGTCTTGGGCGATGTCCAAGCTCAAGCCCCCCTCCCAGTTGGGCCCCTGCTGTACTTTCAGGCCCATGAGGCCCATGAGATATTTGGCTGCATCACCATCCATCACATGTTACCTAACTTCTTCTTTTACTATTTGAACCTAAGTAGTAGTTTTTCAAGTTCAAAAAACAAACAAAAAAGGCAAAAGCAATCATGTTTTTTTATGGATTTCTATTAAATTTATATATTACTTTAGTTTTATTCATTCCTTATTAAATTTATTACAAAGCATTTTCTACGGGTTTTGTCCCTACTGTGAATGGAATTAGAAGATATTCATGTAAAGACACACACCATTACAAAATCAAAATGACAAAGAAACCCAAAACTAAAAGCAAAGTTGTGCCATCATTCTTGCCAACTCCAGCCCTGTCAAACACCACGGCTTTTAACTACCTCTCTAACTTCCACAGTCCTTTCCTTACAGTTACATGATGTGCTTATACTTCTGGGTCTTGATCCATCATCTTTTGACGTCATTTCTGATCGGGGAGAATGTACACCACAGCATCTTCCTTTCACTCGTCTCTGCCTTGGAAGTAATATCACTGTTCTCAGACCCTCAACTCTTCCCCACCCCCCCAATCCTCCAGCTTAAATTCTATTTTTCATCATGCCAACCATGAACGTCTCCCGTGGCTCCCATATTTGTAACAGGAGGGCTCAGCCTCCCCTGTGTTTCTCCCTGCCAGTCCACCTCCCCTGAAACTTCAGCTTTTCATTTTACATTTCAGAGAAAATATTCTGCTGTGTTAAACACCCACCACTTTCTGCAGTTTAAATCTAAAGGTATGTAGATATTTGTCTCTCCACGAGCAAGAAGAGTTATCCTTCCCTTCATAGTGTTGCAATGTCGCTTGTGCAATGACACTTGTGCACCTCAAAGTCTCTTAGTGTCACGTTCAGAGGACTTCCCTCTTTTGATATTTCATAACCAGACAGGAAGCATGCCCTTGTTAACCCGAATTCTGTTTGGAGCACACCAGAAACCATCCTGGGGACATGGCGGGGTGCCCCAGGGGAACTCATCAGAGGGGAGATTGGGGCCAAAGGACCCCCAGGGAGGATGCAGGACCACTGCTCAGCCTGAGCAGGGCTGGGACAAGAATGAGAGTTCCTGTAAATGTCTCCTGTACAAAAAGAGCAGTCAGATTGATCAAACGAAAATATAGGACCCCAGTTAAATGTGAGTATATTTTTGGTTAAGTTCCAAAAATATATATTTTTTGTTTATCTGAAATTCAAAGTTAACCGGGTATGCAGTCTCTGTCACTAGCAGTCCTCTGATACAGTGCTTGTGTCTGTACCCTCTGACACCTTGACACAGAGCATGGCACCTTCACAGGGTTCCAGGATGATGAAGATACCTCCCTTCCAGCTCCCTAGGTGACAAATGCTCCTGTCTCCTCACTCGGGCCCCTCCGACCCTCAGCCCTGACCCTCCTTTCCCTCTCCAGACATCTCCCCAGGATCCTGGTCCTGTCTCAGTCCCTCCCCTCTGCCCTGAAGTCTCTCACATGTGCTCTCTGGTCTGACTGGGCCAACTCCAGACTCCTGGGCTGGAAACACCGGCTTTGCTTGTGGCCTTCTCCTGCCCCTCTGTGTGCATCCTAGTATAACTCACAGTCTTTAAGAAAGTGTCTCAGTGTTGGCTAGGGACTGGCATGGACCCAGGTGTGAATCTGGCCTCTACCACGTCCTACCTGTGAGACCTTGGGAAGAGGGGAAAAAGGATTTTGCCTCATAGCAAAATAGTGCTAAGTAGTAATTCCTTGCTCTGAGATTTGGTAAAGTTGGGATAAGCTTATGTATGAAAAGGGCTTGGTCAACGCGAGGAGACATGGTGAGTTTGCAACCAAAAGGTAGCTGTTAATTTAAAGCCAAGTGAGGGACTTCCCTGGTGGTCCAGTGACTAAGACTCCACGCTCCCATTGCTGGGGTCCCAGGTTCAATCCCTGGTCAGGGAACTAGATCCAGCATGCTGCAACTAAGAGCCTGTATGCCACAACTAAAAGATCCCGAGTGCCGCAACTAAGACCCAATGTAGCCTAATTAATAAATTAATTAATTACTATTAAAAATAAAATAAAGATAAGTGAAAGGGGTCCCCTGTCAGTCCATCCTCCCTCCCATGGGCGTGACTCCTTCGTCTCTGGGGACTTGCAGACTCCCTGGCACACCTGCAGCAGGAGGGGGCAGGAGACACAGAAATGAGGGCATCAGCTGAGAATACAGCCGGGACCCATCAGAAGAGGCCAGGCCCAGACATCGAGTCAGGAGTGCAGGAGGCGAGCCGCTAGGGGTCAGAGGAGGAGACCCCGGGAGGAGGAGGTGAGGCCCCATCGGCGACACTGAGGGGCTCGGGAGCAGGAACCAGCCTGGCCTGGGTCTCGGCCAGAACCGCTCTGCTGCTGAGGCCCCCAGTGCTGCCTGTCCACCACGTCTCTCTGCGCACCTGGCTGCACGCGGTGTGAGCCAGAATGTGCCGGAAGACTGCATCATCTGTGGATTGAGTGATTTATCAAATGAGTGGTTTCTCCTCTTTTTTATAGTAGCAGCATCATCTGTTGAAGACGAACTCTGTCAAATCGCCCTCAGTACCTGGCGCTTAACTGCGCAACAGCCCTCAGTCGGTCCCGATTATTCTCCATATGTTCCAGGTGAGGAGCCCAAGAACCGATCTTTTTCCCTCCGCAGCCCACACTGGCTCAAGTGAAACACCAACAGAAAGTGTGATCTGTGAGTTTTCGCATCAGCCCCTTCTCATGGTAGGACACTGCTAGCATCCATTAAGAAGATGTACAGGCTCTGAAGTTCTGGGGTTTGTCCCATCCTCTTTCTTCCCCTCTGGAATGAGATGTGACGTCTGGAGGTGGGCAGCCATCTGAGGCCCTGAGGAGACAAGTGCCGAGAGCTGAGATTGGGGAGCAGGAACAGCAGGCTGCTCCTTGACAGCATCGCTGAGCAGCTGAGCCAGGCCTGGACCATCCTACCCTCCCCACATGGTTTCTTCTGTGAAACAAGCCTGACTTATAGCCCCTCCAGGTAGCTCTGTCCCTGCCCACCCTCCTCCATCCCAGCATCCTGTCCTTAGGTCCCTTGTCCTTCCACCCTTGGTCCTTGGCCCTGCTTTGCTCCTCTCCTCTCCTTTCCTCTCCCCTCCTCTCCCGTCCCCTCCCCCTTCCGGGTCACACTGTTCTATCAGTCCTTCCCTCCGGGGTGCCAGCCCTCCCTGACTTTGTCCCTTCCTCCCTCCTTGGCCATCATCATCGTCTCTCCCTTATTTTCTATCCCTTCAAGTCTCAAACCAGATGATTCCACTCCCAGCCCCTCACAGTCACTGTGTGAGGTTGTGACACAGTTTGGGCCCCTGACATGTGAGAGAAGTCTGTGAGGAGAGACCTGGGGAGACTTCGCTGTCTGGACGCCTGTGCAGGACAACCAGCTGTCAGGGGCTGACTCAGCTCAGTTTAGGCCCGACAGAATCAGTGGCAGGAGAGAAATCTAGTGCCTGAGATGGGTCCTGCTTGGGTCCATGTACTGTGCAGGGACCAGTTCATCACCTGTGCAGGAAAGCACCTCCCTCTGGCTTCCCCTACAGGGCGGTAGAATTAGGAGTGGTGTGGGGCTGAAGTAATTCCTGGTGTTCACCCGACTGCTGATTTGAGATTTCCCTTCCAGTATTTAGACTCATTCTTTCTCTTCTCCTGTCTCATGGTCTGTCATTTCAAAACAGTATTGTTGGCAGGGTGATAGGTTGTCAATGCCTGTAGATTTTTTTTTAACATCTTTATTGGAGTATAATTACTTTACAATGGTGTGTTAGTTTCTGCTTTATAACAAAATGAAACAGTTATACATATACATATATCCTCATATCTCTTCCCTCTTGCGTCTTCCTCCCTCCCACCCTCCCTATCCCACCCTTCTAGGTGGTCACAAAGCACCGAGCTGATCTCCCTGTGCTATGCGGCTGCTTCCCACTAGCTATCTATTTTACATTTGGTAGTATATATATGTCCATGCCACTCTTTCACTTCGTCCCAGCTTACCCTTCTACCCTCCCCATATCCTCAAGTCCATTCTCTAGTAGATCTGCGTCTTTATTCCCGTCTTGTCCATAGGTTCTTCATGACCATTTTTTTTTCTTAGACTCCATATATATGTGTTAGCATATGGTATTTGTTTTTCTCTTTCTGACTTACTTCACTCTGTATGACAGACTCTAGGTCCATCCACCTCACTACAAATAACTCAATTTCATTTCTATTTATGGCTGAGTAATATTCCATTGTATATATGTGCCACATCTTCTTTATCCATTCATCTGCCGATGGACACTTAGGTTGCTTCCATGTCCTGGCTATTGTAAATAGAGCTGCAATGAACATTGTGGTACATGACTCTTTTGGAATTATGGTTTTCTCAGGGTATATGCCCAGTAGTGGGATTGCTGGGTCGTATGGTAGTTCTATTTTTAGTTCTTTAAGGAACCTCCATACTGTTCTCCATAGTGGCTGTATCAATTTACATTCCCACCAACAGTGCGAGAGGGTTCCCTTTTCTCCACACCCTCTCCAGCATTTATTGTTTGTAGATTTTTTGACGATGGCCATTCTGACGGTGTGAGATGATATCTCATTGTAGTTTTGATTTGCATTTCTCTAATGATTAATGATGTTGAACATTCTTTCGTGTATTTGTTGGCAATCTGTATATCTTCTTTGGAGAAATGTCTATTTAGGTCTTCTGCCCATTTTTGGATTGGGTTGTTTGTTTTTTTGATATTGAGCTGCATGAGCTGCTTGTAAATTTTGGAGATTAATCGTTTGTCAGTTGCTTCGTTTGCAAATATTTTCTCCCACTCTGAGGGTTGTCGTTTCGTCATGTTTATGGTTTCCTTTGTTGTGCAAAAGCTTTTAAGTTTCATCAGATCCCACTTGTTTACTTTTGTTTTTATTTCCATTTTTCTAGGAGGTGGGTCAAAAAGGATCTTGCTATGATTTTTGCCATGGCTTGTTCTGCCTATGTTTTCCTCTAAGAGTTTAATAGTGTCTGGCCTTACATTTAGGTCTCTAATCCATTTTGAGTTTATTTTTGTGTGTGGTGTTAGGGAGTGTTCTAAATTCATGCTTTTACATGTAGCTGTCCAGTTTTCCCAGCACCACTTATTGAAGAGGCTGTCTTTTCTCCACTGTATATTCTTGTCTCCTTTATCAAAGATAAGGTGACCATATGTGCGTGGGTTTATCTCTGGGCTTTCTATCCTGTTCCATTGATCTATATGTCTGTTTTTGTGCCAGTACCATACTGTCTTGGTTACTGTAGCTTTGCAGTATAGTCTGAAGTTAGGGAGCCTGATTCCTCCAGCTCCGTTTTTCTTTCTCATAATTGCTTTGGCTATTCAGGGTCTTTTGTGTTTCCATACAAATTGTGAGATTTTTTTGTTCTAGTTCTGTGAAAAATGTCAGTGATAGTTTGATAGGGATGGCATTGAATCTGTAGATTGCTTTGGGTAGTATAGTCATTTTCACAATGTTGATTCTTCCAATCCAAGAACATGGTATACCTCTCCATCTATTTGTATCATCTTTATTTCATCAGTGTCTTATAATTTTCTGCGCACAGATCTTTTGTCTACTTAGGTAGGTTTATTCCTAGATATTTTATTCTTTTTGTTGCAAAGGTAAATGGGAGTGTTTTCTTAATTTCACTTTCAGATTTTTCATCATTAGGGTATACTGTAGATTTTTGAATCCTAGATTCCCCTCCTACAAGATTTAGTTGATTTTTACGCACTCCAGCAGGAATTAGTGTGACCACTATACCTCCACTCCACCATGAATCAGATCCACTACAAAAGAGAAAGGCATCTGCATGTCTGCAACTTTTAATAAACTACTTGTAGTTCATGATACATTTACTGAGGAAAAATATTTGGTGGAAGATTCTTAATATTTCATTTTATTGCTTTGGATTTAAAATCAATTAAAATATCCATTTCTCTAAAAATCGAAAACTATTCTGATAATATTGAATAGAATCTTACTGATGTAGATTGGAACATAATATAGGTTTGAATGAAAAGTAAATCTACCCAGATTGTTTTTGTTTTTTGTTTTATTTTGTTTTGTTTTGCGGTACGTGGGCCTCTCACTGTTGCGGCCTCTCCCGTTGCGGAACACAGGCTCCAGACGCGCAGGCTCAGCGGCCATGGCTCACGGGCGCAGCCGCTCCGCGGCATGTGGCATCTTCCCGGACCGGGGCACGAACCCGTGTGCCCTGCATCGGCAGGCAGACTCTCAACCACTGCGCCACCAGGGAAGCCCCCAGATTGTTGTGTTTTTTTTTAAACTCTTTATTGTGAGCCATTTGCCTTTCACTGGTTTCTTTGGATCAATCTGGAGAGGGTAGCAAATGACATGTTTATATTTCTCAAAAAAAGCTGTTTTTTTCTCCTGTTCAACAGAGGTCTCCTGACTTCTTTAGAGAGGTTGACGTCCAGCCTTCAGTTTTCCTGCATCTAGGACGGGAGCAGGGAGTGAGACAGTTGGAAGATGCAACAAAAACCGAGAGGAGGTCTGGGGAGTGTTACAAAGATGGGGAAGAAAGGAGGGACACAGCAAGTGAGAAAGTAGAGGGACCGCATGAGAAGGGAAGGAAAGGATGGAGCTGGCGCCCCAGGAGGGAGCAGGTCACCCAAAGGAGGCTCTGAGAGGAGGAAAAAGCCACAGGGAGAGGAGAGGACGGAGGAGGTCCAGGGAAGCAGCAGGAAGGAGCCCTCACCTGGAGAATCGTCTGCAGGCTGTTACATAGATGTTGACTCACTACTTCCAGCCCATCCCAGGGCTGAAAGGGTCTATCCTGGTGGTCCACAAAGTTTTCCCAGCAGTGCTCAAACTCTGAGATGCAACAGGGGAGAGAAAGGTGAAGTCCAGTCTAGGGAAGGGTTGGGGCCACAGGGCTGAAATGACTCTTCGGGACAGACTTTCCCCTTCATAATTTCACTTCTTCCTCTCTCCTTCCTCCTGGGGACTCAATAGCTTACCCCTCCAGCTCTTTCTTGCAACTGGAATTTGAGCCAGCTCAATTCTCCTTTCTGGAAGTCCCCTAGTCTTTCTTGCATATCCACCCACTCCCCTTCTTCCCCTCCCCGAACCAGCTCTGCTCCCCCGAACTCTCTCTTCCCATAAACTCCTTCCAGAGTCTAGCATCACCTCTCAGGCAGCACACAAAGGCCTCTCTACCAGGGATTCCCACCCTACCCGCCCCTTTCTGGCAACTTCCCACAGGCCTCTCCCTGCCACCACCCCACCCCCAGGAGACCCATGCTGACCCTTAGAGGTCATGATGGCGATTTGGGCCCCAGCCGCCTGCAGTTTGCGCAGCCCAGCCTCATAACCGGGGAGGCTATAGATGCGGGAGGCGAAGATGTGCAGGCTCAAGTGGCTGTTCTCCCCCAGGAAAGTAGCCAGTTCCTGGGCACAGGAATGACAAGGGGTCCAGGAGATGAAACAGGTGAGCCTGTAGTGCAGCCCCCGGTCCAAATTCCAAGAACGGATCCGGTCCAGGAAGTAGCTCTCCGCATGGCGGGGCTTCCCTGGTTCGTTAGCACCCTACATAGAAGAGGAAGAAAAGTGGACGGGGTTGGGGCAGGACGAGGCCAGAGTAGGCAGGTGGGTGAGGCACTGACCTCCAGCGCGCGGGCAAAGCCTCAGCACCAAGTGAATGATATTTCAATGCAGCGTTTACATGATTCAAAGTAACGCAAAACTCCATGAGAGACACAGTATCAGTGTTTTACAAAAAGCTCGGTGAGCAGTGATGACTTGTTATTGGCCCTCGGCTCCCTGTGGCTCTGCATAGCACTGAAACCCATCAGTCTTCATGCAAATGTTGATGTTTTGTTCATCATAGAATTGCGTTAATTTTGATTTTTAAACTATTGCCTTAAAATGTGACTCATCTTGATTTCTGAGTTTTCTGGAGCGCCTCTTATTTTGTGCCCGAGGTAGGGCCTTCAGGAGCCTCACCTAGTCCAGCCCTGCAGAGAGGAGGCCAGGGGAGCTCCCACGCTGGCCTCCTGCCATGGAAGTGGGTGTTTCCTCCCTGGAGCGACTCACCCTGCTCTCCAGCTCCCCCTCTACCCCACCCCACATGTGCACCAAAACTTCTACAATCTTCTACTCTGGGCCTCACCCTGTGCTGAGCCCGAGGCTGAGGGGCGTCCTTGGGCTAAGGACAGCTGGCAGTGGGGTTGCAGGGATCAGCGCCCTTGGCAAGATCTCTCAAGCAGTGGGCAGGGGTCCTGCTGGGCCCGTCTAAGTCCACAGTGACTGAGGAAGAAATCGGGCTCTCTAGCCAGAGTCATCCCCCGGGCGGAATCCGGGGAAGAACCCGGCCCCTTGTCCAGATGCCTTTCCCTCTGTCCCAACCCCTCCCCAGAGGCACAGCAGGAGAGGAGTAGCCTAGTCCTAGAGCCTGGGGTGACATTGGAGGTAACAGGCCCTGGATTGCTGTGATTGGCTTATGACATGTGGCTCAGAGCTGCCAGCCACACAGCAAGGGTCCTCACCTGATTCCAAGCAGAGCAGCAGTAGCAACGGCAGGGACCGGGGGTGAGAGAGCTTGTGGGACATCCTGTGTGCAACTGACAACCTTCTACCCTGAGTGTCCCACAATAGGGAGGCCCTGCCTGCTGCGGGCAGGCTGGGTCAGTCACCTTGTTGTGCACGAAGCCCTTTTTCTCGTCCAGAAGGACCCTAGTGTCACCATCCAGGATCTCCACCTTGTAGCACAGGTAGGTCTTACGAGGGTTTATCTGATTCATGAAGTTCTCATTGAAGGTGTTTTCATCCAACAGGCATCTACGGTAAAAGGCGGGAGAAGCCCGAAGACACGGGGCTCCTTCTGGGACTGCCCAGCGCTCCTCTCCTCCCCGCACACCCTTTCCCTCTGCACCCCACATCTCTGCTGGAGCCACGAGTCCTCCCCCTCTGACCCCCACTGGGCGCTCCCAGGGAATTCAGGATCTCCCCCCAGGAGCGATGCAAGATGCTCAGAGCCTCAGTGAAGACCTGACCCTCTGCCCAAAGTCGGACTGGGTCACGGCCTCTCCCCACCGTCCCGCCCCTGTCCTAGCTCCCACTGCCCCGCTCCCCTGTAGCGTGGTACCTGGTCCAGGGTGCTGTGCTGGCCTCCATGAGTCAGTTTCTTCACCGTCCCTGGCTCTGAGTCTTCTGTTTCTGTGCTCGGTCACAGCCTGTGGCCTCCTACAAGCACCAGGAGCCTCCTACAAGCACCAGGCCTACTCTTCAAGTACCAGGAGCCTTATATACAATCAGAGCGCCTGGAAACCGCTGTGTCAGCAGAGTTGGGCCTCACCCCTTCCTGAACTCTGGCCACTCATGACACCGTGAACTTCTCCGCCCAAACGTCATACGTTCACAGAGAAGTTTAAGTTTCTTTTTCCCTGTTCTGACAAAGGCCCGACTTGGATGCCACCAGGACTGACCATGGGCCAGTGAGGTCTGCGAGAGTGCGGTCATCTGGGCAGCAGGGACCAGCAAGGCGGGCGGTGAGGGGACAGATGAAAGGACAGGTGTCCGTACCCTGGAGGACAAGCTCCATGGTGGCCCATCGCTGAGTCTCCTGCACGGGCTGTGGCCTGGCGCAGGCTCCCTGGGGCCCGCTGGGCTGAGGGACCCGTGGGGCGCTCAGTGGGGAGGAGAGAAGTTGCTCGGACAGGCAGGCAGCCGCCTTCATCCTTGGGGAAGGGAAGGGAAGGGGAGAAACCTGGGCCGAGCTCTCCTTAGGAGCCCCCCGTGCAGGGCCAGCCGACTGGCCATGGAGTATTTTCACCCCATTACACAGAGGAGAAGAGAAAGGCTCCCGGAGGGACCAGGCTGGACCAGGACCACGCAGGGACACGTGGCTGTGGGACGTACTTCGGCCTCAGAAAGCGTGGCCGCCCATGCTCTTGCTGTCCCCCTCCAGGCCCGAGGAATGTGGTGACTGTGTCTTCCAGCCCCAAGTTGGACCCTGGCCCTAGCTGGCCCTGTTTGTCCCCGAGGGGCTGCCCCCTGTCCCACTGACTCCCCATCCGGCTCCTCTTAGAGCCCCTGTCCTGGCCCAGCGCTCCTCCCACAGGAGCTGGCTACCAGCCCGCCCTGCCCCGAAGCCCAGCCTGGCCACCTGCACGGGAACCAGGCTGCTGACCTACATCCTCAGGGAGGAAACTCAGCACAGTGTCCCCCCCTTCTCGGGTGGGTGCCCCTCCTCATGGAGGGTGCCCTCCACCCCGCCCTCACCCTGGGCTGGGGCCCCTCTGTCACCTCTGCCCTCTAGACCTGGTCCCCTGGAGAACAGACACTGTCCCCCAGGTGGTGGCTCAGCCCCCATTTTTGTGACAGGTGGTTTCTGGGTGAGAACGGCCCTGGGGTGTGGGGTGTCCTGAGCAGTGCCCACACTTCCCAGGTCACGGTCTTCACACCCAGCAGCCTCCAGTCCTCCTGAGCAGGAGACAGGGTCTCTACGAGGACCGGGGTTACAGAGACCTGGCTGGGGTCCCTGAGAATCTCCCCAAAACCATCCCCCAACTCTTGCCTTCCAGGGAGGGAGAATGTGGTCCTGATCCAGACCAAGCTGTCCTCTCGCACCGCTACAAAGTCTCCTCGTCACTCAACTCACTAAGTTCTTCTGGTTCCCCTGTGCCCCCGGTAGATTTCTGAGGGAGGTCTCTGGTGCAGGAAGCCCCGTGCTGATGTGATGATGAGATGAAAGTGTGCAGCTCACCTCAGTCCATCAGGTAAGAAGAAAGAAGAAAAGAGGTCCTGTCTTTTCTGGGAAATGACAGCCCCTCCCCTATGTCTGCCTCTGTCAAGTAGAGTAAAAATGTGGGGAAATTCCTACACCCTGCTGGAGTTCTCCACCAAAGTGTGGGAAGATCCCAGAAGGGAAGGCAGGACCTAGGTCCACCAGTGAGGGAGGGTGCGTGTGGGGAGAGTGGCCCCCTGAGCAGGTGCAGACTGTGCTGGGATATGCCCCGTTCCCCCGTTCCTCCATCAGGAAAACTGGGAACAGGGCTGGATGCCCCGGGGGAGACCAGACTGGGGTCAGAGAGACAGACAGGGCCAAAGGACCCTGGGGAAGGGGGCGGGGCTGCTCAGCCTGAGTGCCTCAGGGACTGGAGTGAATGATCCTGAAGTTTCTGGAGTCCTGGCCAGGCTGCTCTGTGCAAGGTCCCAGCTCTGCCCTCCTGAGGGTGCCCTTTGCTCCCTAGAGAGGGATGGAGGAGAGGCTGCCTGTCCCCAGCCCGGCTCTCGGAAGTCCCCAGGCTGTGTCATGTCCCAAGCACATCAGGGTCCCTGTGTCATAGGCGAAACTCTGAGACCAGGGCCTGGGGAGATGGGCCCTTGGGAATGGGGGCCCTGGGGTGATGGAAGCACGTCTGCCAGGAGCCTGCCCTCTGACAGCACGGGGTGGGGGCCCTTCTCCCAGTGTAAGCCCACCTGTCCACTGGGGTTGCACCCTTTGCCCACAGGGCATATACTTTGTGGATTTTTGGGTCACTTCAAGGAATGGAGTGGGGAGACGGGGAGGAGGGGCTGCTGTTGGAGCCCAGAAACCAAAACCAAAGGAGGAGATTTGATGATGAGTTTCTTCCCAGAAACCACCCTTGGGAAGTGTCAACACCCTCTGGTCTTCTCCAGAGCTGAGGTATTTGGGTGTGTCTGGGCCGAATGTGTTTCCTTTCTGCTCAGTCACGCTGCGTGTGCGCGTGTGTGTGCGCGTGTGTGTGCGCGTGTGTGTGTGTTCCTTGTGGGTCAGGACCATGGTTAGTTCTGTGTGCTCAGTCACCCTGTGTGTGTGTGTGTGTGTGTGTGTTTGTGTGTGTGTTCCTTGTGGGTCAGGACCATGGTTAGTTCTGTGTGCTCAGTCACCATGTGTGTGTGTGTGTGTGCGTGTGTGTGTGTGTGTTCCTTGTGGGTCAGGACCATGGTTAGTTCTGTGTGCTCAGTCACCCTGTGTGTGTGTGTGTGTGTGTGTGTGTGTGTGTGTGTGTGTTCCTTGTGGGTCAGGACCATGGTTAGTTCTGTGTGCTCAGTCACCCTGTGCGTGTGTGTGTGTGTGTGTGCGTGTGTGTGTGCGCGTGTGCGTGCGTGTGTGTGTGTGTGTGTTCCTTGTGGGTCAGGACCATGGTTAGTTCTGTGTGCTCAGGCACAGTTGTGTGCCAGGCCTGATCTTTGTCATATATGTGGTACCTGAGGTCCCACAGGACATCCTGAGGTGGGACCACCAGCTGTAACCAAGCAAATAAGCCATAAGTCCCAGGCAGGAAGCAGTGCAGAAGGCCCTGGGACAGACACAGCTGAGCCAGGCCCGACTCCTCTGTGGTCCCAGCACTGTGGTCCGTGTCTGCTCCCCGAGGCTCCTGCCCCAGGGCTGCAAGCCAGGGTCCCACTTGGGGCTGGAAGACTCAATCACCACATTCCTCGGGCCTGGAGGGAGACAGCAAGAGCATGGGCGGCCACGCTTTCTGAGGCCGAAGTACATCCCACAGCCACGTGTCCCTGCGTGGTCCTGGTCCAGCGTGGTCCCTCCGGGAGCCTTTCTCTTCTCCTCTGTGTAATGGGGTAAAAATACTCCATGGCCAGTCGGCTGGCCCTGCACGGGGGGCTCCTAAGGAGAGCTCGGCCCAGGTTTCTCCCCTTCCCTTCCCTTCCCCAAGGATGAAGGCAGCTGCCTACCTGTCCGAGCAGCTTCTCCCCTCCCCACTGAGCGCCCCACGGGTCCCTCAGCCCAGCGGCCCCGGGGAGCCTGCGCCAGGCCACGGCCCGTGCTGGCTGCTGCAGGAGACTCAGCGATGGGCCGCCATGGAGCTTGTCCTCCAGGGTACGGACACCTGTCCTTTCGTCTGTCCCCTCACCGCCTGCCTTGCCGGTCCCTGCTGCCCAGATGACCGCACTCTCGCAGACCTCACTGGCCCATGGTCAGTCTTGGTGGCATCCAAGTCGGGCCTTTGTCAGAACAGGGAAATCAAAACCTATTCGTATTAGAATCGGCCAAACTGAAGGGCAGGGGGGAGGCGTGCATGACCGTGGGGGAGTGGCGGTGTGGGGCTAGTGACAATTGTCCTCGTGGGTAGACGGCTGCCTGAGGATGGACCGGCGGTAGGAGGCAGTGTCCTCACTTCTCACAAGCACTAGGCTTCAGTGAGCATCGGATGAGCTCCACAAATGTAATACGGAATGAAAGATGTCACATATGAAGGAGTGCATTCTGATTCCATCTATATGAAGTTCGAACTCAGACAAAGTCAGTCTATGATCATAGAAGTCCTAATATGTGTTCCCTCTGGATGGGGGATGGCAGGGAGGGGACACGAGGGAGTCCCCACCTGGGATTCTAGAAGTAGCCCCACCTCAGTCTGGGTGGTGGTTACACTGCCTAGAAACCTAAGATTTTGCACTTAACTGTAAGTTATACCCCAATTTTAAAAAAGTTACGAAGCCTGTATTTTTAATAAGGAAAAAGTTTTCCTAAAAGACATAAATGTAATGTCCCAAATAAATTGATAGAAATGCAAAACAAACAGAATCACCATGATTGCTCTCAGGGTTTTTCGTTTTCTTTTTAATGAGGAAAAAAAGGGCTGTTTATGTCCAAATGACAGACTAAATGTGGTTGAAAGTGAAGAAGTGAGAGAGAAATGAGGAAGGGAGGCGGTCCTTGCAATATACTAAAAACTAGAAAAGGGATAAAGCCACTGTCATCAAAAGAGTGTGGTGTCAGCCAGGACCCAAAACAGACGTGAGGAGAACACTGCAAAGAAACACATACAAGTATATCTGGGAACCTAAATGATGACAAAGGTGGAGTGGCAATGCGGTGGGGGCAAGGTGGGCATCATTCATTTAATGTTGTCAGCTGAACGCGAAATAAATCCTCATGGCGCCTCCACTGTGAAGCAAGATTCTCCTACACCGCTGCTCCTATTCAACTCTCTCAGCCCCCTGCCATCCCCACCCCAGCTTTCCCCAAACCAACAGAGGAAGAAAGGCCCCCTCCCCTCCCCTCCCCATCTAGAAACCTGTCTGCCTCGGTACTCACATTCATTCACCCAACGCAGATTTTATTGAGCACCTACTAGGTGCCACCTGCTACCCTAGGGGCTGGATGAAGTTTAAGCAAAAGAGACAAGATTGACTCCATGGTCCACCCATTCAAAGTCCAACCTTCCATCTGTGCTCTGGGGCTCACACCCTCTCTCTTCCAGTGGGTTTCTCTTCTGTGGTTTTCCACATCATGCCCAGCACTACTGGATCATTCCCATTAGCAAACCACACGCTCAGGTACCTCCCACCTTTAAAAACAAACACTCTCCTTTGAGTCACATCTCCCTCCATTCTCTTCGCTCCTTCATGGAGAAAAATAGACGTAAATAAATAAACTTCTATCAGAAAGTTTTATGCATGTTCTATTCTGCATGTTTTGCTTCCTGCCCACCTGTCTGCTTTCCTCCCATGACATTCCCTCTCCCCACCACTCCAGAGAACCTGCTCTCGATAAGGTCACCGATGATCCCCGTGTTGCCAGAAGAAAGGGATAGTTCGGGACTCCCCTGGTGGTCCGGTGGTTAAGACTCCGCACTTCCACTGCAAGGGGCGCAGTTTCGATCCCTGGTCAGGGAACTAAGAGACCACATGCCGCACAGCACAGGCCCCTAAAAGGAAAAGAAGAAAGGGATATTTTCCAGTGATCCTCTTGCCCCTCCAGCCAGCAGCAAGTGACATAGCTGAGCATAACCTCCTTCCTGAGACACGCTGCTCCCCCACTGCGGTGACCACCCTGCCCCGTGGTTTTCCCCCTCTTTCTGCTCACCTGCCAGCTTCTCTCCTCTCCTGGGTGATCCGGCCCCTCCCCCTGTGCATCCCACCACCTCCCTAGGAGACTCAGCCTGCTCCCCGGGCACGCGGCCCACGTCTCCCGTCCTGCTGCTGCCCCGAGCTCCACGCTCAGGTACCAGCCTCCTACCAGACATCTGCCCGGCACTGCACACTTAACCTTCCCCACAGACTTTTTTGTGGGATATTTTCCCCCAAAGCTCATTTACCTCAGATTCCCCCAGCGCTATAAAGGATATCGCTATCTACCCAGCGAGTGGTGAGCTTGAGCCCAGACCCAGCGGAAGATCTTGATTCCTCTTCTCCGTAACAGCTAATCCATAACCAAGTCCTCGTGATCGGTGTTGCCGTCAAACTCACTGTTAATCTCCATCCCCACGGCCTCCGCTGTCACCTGTCACTGGGCTGATGGATGAAACTTCCTGTTTCCTTACCCCCTCAAAACACACACACACACACACACACACACACACACACACACAGTGTCTTTTTTTTTGGCTGCACAGCATGCGGGATCTTAGTTCATCAACCAGGGATCGAACCCATGCTCCCTGCAGTGGAAGTGTGGATTCTTAACCACTGGACCACCGGGGAAGTCCCACAGACTCTTGTACTCAGCATATGATCTAAACTCCTGCCTATGACCAGCTGCCACCACCTCCCTGCCCCCAAACTTTGCTCCCCAGACACACCGCTCTTTTCTGCTTCCTTCCTGCCTCAGGGCTTTTGCACTTGGGTTATCTCTGCCTGGAAAGCTCTTCCCCCATGGTCCTCCCAGGGCTAACTTTTTCTCATCCTTTCTGTCCCGGTGCAGAAGGTACCAGCTCTGTGCACCCCATTTAAACAGCTCCCCACCTTCTGTTCGTCTCTATTACAGCATCCTGTTTATCCCTTCCGCAATTGCCTCGATCTGGAATTATCTTATCTGTTCCCATATTTTCTTATTTCCTTTGTGTCTCCCGCCATCATGACATCATCCCCTTGTAGTCTGGAGCCCCCTACACCTTACTCAAGTTTGTACCCAGCGCCTTGGACCAAGCCTACCTCCGCAGTAGGTACTCAATTAATATTAGTCAAAAGAATGAACACACATAAAAACTGAATAAATAAAGTGATGGGGAAATGAAATACACATTTTTTCTTCCTCCACAGAAGAGGGAGATTAGAGAGGAGGAGGGTTGGTGATGAGAGAGAGGCTCTAAGCTTTCCCATGAGATATCTCTGTACTACTTGACTTGTTGCATTAAGCAAGCACTTTGTAAATCATTAAATGCTAATAAAGTCACTGCGGAAGAAGAGGTTTCCAGGCTGACAAAGGTAGGGAGAGCCAGGTTCAGGCTGCCAGGGCCAAAGTCCACCTGGGCATCAAATACCGCCTATAAATACATGGCTGGGAGAAGGAATTCCGGTCCAGAGACAACTGTCAGCGCCCCACATAGGAAACAGGACAGTAAAGCATTGCTTCACCCGGTGTGATAGAATAAACCTCTCTCCTGTCCCCGGGTTATGAAAAGAGAAACAAAACCACACAACACAATGAAAGGAGACGGGTAGTGGGAGATGAGCCCCTGAAAACTGGACCCCAAATGATGACAAGTCAGGATTTGTTAGTTGTCCCAGCAAAGGGTTTTCAGTAAAACCCAGATTAAATTCTGAGCTCTGGAGAGCGTTTCCTTGTTAGCATGTCCAAACTCCCTGCTCTCCGCCCCTCCCTGTGGCTGGTCCTCCGTGCAAGAAGAGGTTGCAAGGAAGGCGAAGTAGGGGTTACGTATTGGACGTGTTGTAGATTGGATATTATGTAGAAGGATGTGGTCGAGGATGAGGAATCCACGGTGAGGCCCAGGTCTCCCTCCCCATCCTCCCGGGCAATGTCATCTTTTCTCTGCTTCCCGGGTTTCCCAGGTGGTGAAGTTGGCTCCTTCCTCCGAGAGCTCCTCCTCTCCTCCTGGGCTCTCCCTGGATCTTCTCCAGAACAGCCCTGGCCGCCTGCCCTCCCTCTGGGCTCCTTCCCCCCAGGAATGGACCCTGTCCCTGGGGCCGGCTGTGACTGATCTGTTGAGGCCCCCAAATCAGCTTCTCCAGCCCAACCCCCTCCAGGCTCCTGGCCTGGGCTTTGTGTCACCCCGGATTCTTTTCTGCCTGTAGTGCCAAACTCTGTGATTCCCGCCTTTGTAAGGGCTCTGGGGCCTCCAGTATCTCTGTGGCTACTGGACAGACGTGTCCTTACCTTCTAACTTTGTAGGCAGATTTCAGGGCTTTTGGAAACGCTTGGACCTGTTAACCTTTCAGAACGTCGACTGAGGTGGAACTGAAACTACGTCGAAATGGATTTAAAAGTTCACAACATGTTCAGAGAGAATGTCCTTATTTCAGATCTTATGACCAAAAAGCCAGGTAGCCAGGCAAGGTTACACTGGTTCCTATGACGATGCTGTCAACTGTAAGAGCATCTCATTCACTCTTAAGTCCTGCTTACTGATTATTTCTATTATAACTACAGCCTATGTGAGCAATGTTTAAAATATAACTGTCATTAAAATGACTCATTCAAAAAAATTAAAAATAAAATGACTCATTCAATGAGTATCTGATAATATAGAAAATGAGCAAAGTGAAAAGAATCTGAAATGAAAATCGTACTCAAGAAGTCATTGCAGAAACTGAAAAGGAAGAACGCATGAAAGGAGCTAAACATGTCCACGTCTGCAGGATTCCATTCCTAGAGCACTCCAATATTTCTCAAAATTTCTCAGTATAGCTTGTCTTTTAGACACAACTGTCAGCCATTTGGTTTTAGCATTTGATACAGGTTTTAAAACATCGTTTCCTTCAACAATGAAAACGCTCCTTCCGAGCCTCTGGGGAGACCAGAGCTGTGCCTTTCCTCCTGCTTCGTGATCCCCAGATCTGTCTAAACTGCATTTTAGTTACAGCTCCTGCATTTCCTCTCACCCCACCTTTACTTTCACAGCCTAATGCACTTACTTTACAAGGTTACAGTGGTGTGCACCCCGCTGTAGAGACGGAGCTGGCATTTCTGCAGACATCTGGGCCTGTGTAGGCTGCCATTCTAAGGCCTTGGTTACAGCAGTGACACTATGGCCAGGCCCCTTCTTTCATACAATCACAGTGATGAATTCTGTACAAAGGAGTGGCAGGCCCACCTGAACACAGCAAAATGTCAATTTCATAATTAAATTAGAAATAAATGATGGAGAGGTGAATAGATGATAGATAGATAGATAGGTAGATGATAGATAGATGATAGATAGATAGATAGATAGATGATAGGTAGATAAGTAGACAGGCAGATGGAAGATGGAAGACAGATAGATGATAGATAGATAAACAAGTAGATTAGACAAATGGATGGAAGATAGATGATGGATAGACAGGTAAACAATAGAGATAGATGGAAGATAGATGATAGATAGACGATTGGTAGGGAGAGAGAACTCAATTATTAAAGCAAATGGGGGAAATGTTTACAGCAGGTGAATTTGGGTAAAGCGTATGTGGATACTCTTTTTTTTTTAACATCTTTATTGGAGTATAATTGCTTTACAGTGTTGTGTTAGCTTCTGCTGTATAACAAAGTAAATCAGCTATATGTATACATATATCCCCGTATCCCCTCCCTCTTGCGTCTCCCTCCCACCTCCTTATCCCACCCCTGTAGGTGGTAGCAAAACACCGAGCTGATCTCCCTGTGCCATGCAGCTGCTTCCCACTAGCTAGCTATTTTACGTTTGGTAGTGTATATATGTCAATGCTACTCTCGTACTTCGTCCCAGCTTACCCTTCCCCCTCCCCGTGTCCTCAAGTCCATTCTCTACGTCTTCGTCTTTATTCCTGTCCTGCACCTAGGTTCATCAGAACCATTTTTTTTTTTTAGATTGCATATAAGTGTGTTAGCATATGGTATTTGTTTTTCTCTTTCTGACTTTCTTCACCCTGTATGACAGACTCTAGGTCCATCCAGCTCACTACAAATAATTCAATTTCGTTTCTTTTATGGCTGAGTAATATTCCATTGTATATATGTGCCACATCTTTATCCATTCATCTGTTGATGGACACTTAGGTTGCTTCCATGTCCTGGCTATTGTAAATAGAGCTGCAATGAACATTGTGGTACATGACTCTTTTTGAATTATGGTTTTCTCAGGGTATATGCCCAGTAGTGGGATTGCTGGGTCATATGGTAGTTCTATTTTTAGTCTTTTAAAGAACCTCCATACTGTTCTCCATAATGGCTGTACCAATTTACATTCCCACCAACAGTGCAAGAGGGTTCCCTTTTCTCCACACCCTCTCCAGCATTTATTGTTTGTGCTTTTTTTTTTTTTTTTTAGGTACGCGGGCCACTCACTGTTGTGGCCTCTCCCATAGTGGAGCACAGGCTCTGGACGTGTAGGCTCAGCGGCCATGGCTCACAGGCCTAGCCGCTCCGTGGCATGTGGGATCTTCCCAGACCGGGGCATGAACCCGTGTCCCCTGCATCGGCAGGCGGACTCCTAACCACTGCGCCACCAGGGAAGCCCTGTTTGTGGATTTTTTTGATGATGGCCTTTCTGACTGGTGTGAGGTGATACCTCATTGTAGTTTTGATTTGCATTTCTCTAATGATTGGTGATGCTGAGCATCTTTTCATGTGTTTGTTGGCACATGTTGGCAATCTGCCCATTTTTTGATGGGGTTGTTTGTTTTTTTGATATTGAGCTGCATGAGCTGCTTCTATATTTTGGAGATTAATCCTTTGTCAGTTGCTTCGTTTGCAAATGTTTTCTCCCATTCTGAGGGTTGTCTTTTCATCTTTTTTATGGTTTCCCTTGCTGTGCAAAAGCTTTTAAGTTTCATTAGGTCCCATTTGTTTATTTTTGTTTTTATTTCCATTTCTCTAGGAGGTGGGTCAAAAGGGATCTTGCTGTGATGTATGTCATGGAGTGTTCTGCCTATGTTTTCCTCTAAGAGTTTAATAGTGTCTGGCCTTACATTTAGGTCTTTAATCAATTTTGAGTTTATTTTTGTGTATGGTGTTCGGGAGTGTTCTAATTTCATTCTTTTACATGTAGCTGTCCAGTTTTCCCAGTACCACTTATTGAAGAGGCTGTCTTTTCTCCATTGTATACTCTTGCCTCCTTTATCAAAGATAAGGTGACCATATCTCTGGGCTTTCTATCCTGTTCCTTTGATCTATATTTCTGTTTTTGTGCCAGTACCATACTGTCTTGATTACTGTAGCTTTGTAGTATAGTCTGAAGTCCAGGAGCTTGATTCCTCCAGCTCCGTTTTTCCTTCTCAAGATTGCTTTGGCTATTCGGGGTCTTTTGTGTTTCCATAAATATTGTGCAATTTTTTTGCTCTAGTTCTGTGAAAACTGCCATTGGTAGTTTGATAGGGATTGCACTGAATCTGTAGATTGCTTTGGGTAGTATAGTCATTTTCACGAAGTTGATTCTTCCAATCCAAGAACATAGTATATCTCTCCATCTGTTTGTATCATCTTTAATTTCTTTCATCAGTGTCTTATAGTTTTCTGCGCACAGATCTTTTGTCTCCTTAGGTAGGTTTATTCCTAGGTATTTTATTCTTTTTGTTGCAGTGGTAAATGGGAGTGTTTCCTTAATTTCTCTTTCAGATTTTTCATCATTAGTGTATAGGAATGCAAGAGGTTTCTGTGCATTAGATTTGTATCCTGCTACTCTACCAAGTTCATTGATTAACTCTAGTAGTTTTCTGGTAGCATCTTTAGGATTCTCTATGTATAGTATCATGTCATCTGCAAACAGTGACAGTTCTACTTCTTCTTTTCCAATTTGGATTCTTTTTATTTCTTTTTCTTGTCTGATTGCCATGGCTAAAACTTCCAAAACTATGTTGAATAATAATGGTGAGAGTGGGTAACTTTGTCTTGTTCCTGATCTTAGAGGAAATGGTTTCAGTTTTTCACCATTGAGAATGATGTTGGCTGTGGGTTTTTCATATATGGCCTTTATTATATTGAGGTAAGTTCCCTTTATGCCTACTTTCTGGAGAGTTTTTATCATAAATGGTGTTAAATTTTGTCAAAAGTTTTTTCTGTATCTATTGAGATTATCATATGGTTTCTATCCTTCAATTTGTTAATGTGGTGTATCACATTGATTGATTTGCGTATATTGAAGAATCCTTGCATTCCTGGGATAAACCCCATTTGATCATGGTGTCTGATCCTTTTAATGTCCTGTTGGATTCTGTTTGCTAGTATTTTGTTGAGGATTTTTGCATCTATGTTCATCAGAGATATTGGCCTATAGTTTTCTTTTTTTGTGACATCTTTGTCTGGTTTTGGTATCAGGGTGATGGTGGCCTCATAGAATGAGTTTGGGAGTGTTCCTCCCTCCGCTATATTTTGGAAGCGTTTGAGAAGGATCGGTGTTAGCTCTTCTCTAAATGTTTGATAGAATTCGCCTGTGAAGCCATCTGGTCCTGGGCTTTTGTTTGTTGGAAGATTTTTAATCACAGTTTCAGTTTCAGTGCTTGTGATTTGTCTGTTTACATTTTCTATTTCTTCCTGGTTCAGTCTCGGAAGGTTGTACTTTTCTACGGATTTGTCCATTTCTTCCAGGTTGTCCATTTTATTGGCATATAGTTGCTTGTAATAATCTCTCACGAGCCTTTGTATTTCTGCAGTGTCAGTTGTTACTTCTTTTTCATTTCTAATTCTGATGATGTGAGTCTTATCCTTTTTTCTTGATGAGTCTAGCTAATGGTTTACCAATTTTGTTTACCTTCTCAAAGAACCAGCTTTTAGTTTTATTGATCTTTGCTATTGTTTCTTTCATTTCTTTTTCATTTATTTCTGATCTGATCTTTATGATTTCTTTCCTTCAGCTAACTTTGGGGGTTTTTTTTTTGTTCTTCTTTCTCTAATTGCTTTAGGTGTAAGGTTAGGTTGTTTATTTCAGATTTTTCTTGTTTCTTGAGGTAGGATTGTATTGCTATAAACTTCCCTCTTAGAACTGCTTTTGCTGCAACCCATAGGTTTTGGGTCATTGTGTTTTCATTGTCATTTGTTTCTAGGTAATTTTTGATTTCCTCTTTGATTTCTTTAGTGATCTCTTGGTTATTTAGTAGTGTATTGTTTAGCCTCCATGAGTTTGTATTTTTTACAGTTTTTTTTTCCTGTAATTGATATCTAGTCTCATAGCGTTGTGGTCAGAAAAGATACTTGAGATGATTTCAATTTTCTTAAATTTACCAAGGCTTGATTTGTGACCCAAGATATGGTATATCCTAGAGAATGTTCCATGAGCACTTGAGAAGAAAGTGTATTCTGTTGTTTTTGGATGGAATGTCCCATAAATATCAATTAAGTCCATCTTGTTTAATGTGTCATTTAAAACTTGTGTTTCCTTATTTATTTTCCATTTGGATGATCTGTCCATTGGTGAAATTGGGCTTTTAAAATCCCCTACTGTGATTGTGTTACTGTCGATTTCCCCTTTTATGGCTGTTAGCATTTGCCTTATGTATTGAGGTGCTCCTATGTTGGGTGCATAAATATTTACAATTGTTATATCTTCTTCTTGGATTGATCCCTTGATCATTATGTAATGTCCTTCTTTGTCTTTTGTAATAGTCTTTATTTTAAAGTCTATTTTGTCTGATATGAGAATTGCTACTCCAGCTTTCTTTTGATTTCCATTTGCATGGAATATCTTTTTCCATCCCCTCACTTTCAGTCTGTATGTGTGGATCTGAAGTGGGTCTCTTGTAGACAGCATATATATGGGTCCTGTTTTTGTATCCATTCAGCCAGTCTATGTCTTTTGGTTGGAGCATTTAATCCATTTACATTTAAGGTAATTATTGATATGTATGTTCCTATTACCAGTTTCTTAATTGTTTTGGGTTTGTTAATGTAGGTCTTTTCCTTCTCTTGTGTCTCCTGCCTAGAGAAGTTCCTTTAGCATTTGTTGTAAAGCTGGTTTGATGGTGCTGAATTCTTTTAACTTTTGCTTTTCTGTAAAGGTTTTAATTTCTCTGTAGAATCTGAATGAGATCCTTGCTGGGTAGAGTAACCTTGGTTGTAGGTCTTTCCCTTTCATCACTTTAAATATGTCCTGCCACTCCCTTCTGGCTTGCAAAGCTTCTGCTGAAAGATCAGCTGTTAACCTTACGGGGATTCCCTTGTATGTTATCTGTTGCTTTTCCCTTGTTGCTTTCAATATTTTTCTTTGTATTTAATTTTTTTTTTAATCACAATGCTCCAAAGGTTTTTTTCCTTTTTGTCCTCTTTATTTATTGTTGTTGCTGTTATCGGGGGTAGGAGTTTTATTAATTAATTTATTTATTTTTGCTGTGTTGGGTCTTCATTTCTGTGCGAGGGCTTTCTCTAGTTGTGGCAAGCGGGGGCCACTCTTCATCGCGGTGTGCGGGCCTCTCACTATCGCAGCCTTTCTTGTTGTGGAGCACAGGCTCCAGACACGCAGGCTCAGTAGTCGTGGCTCACAGGCCTAGTTGCTCCACGGCATGTGGGATCCTCCCAGACCAGGGCTCAAACCCGTGTCCCCTGCATTAGCAGGCAGATTCTCAACCACTGCACCACCAGGGAAGCCCTGTATTTAATTTTTGATAGTTTGATTAATATGTGTCTCGGAGTGTTTCTCTTTGGGTTTACCCTGTATGGTACTCTCTGTGGTCCCTGGACTTGATCGACTATTTCCTTTCCCATGTTAGGGAAGTTTTCGACTATAATCTTCAAATACTTTCTCAGACCCTTTCTTTTTCTCTTTTTCTTCTGGGACCCCTATAATTCAAACGTTGGTGCATTTAAGGTTGTCCCAGAGGTCTGTGAGACTGTCCTCAATTCTCATCATTCTTTTTTCTTTATTCTACTCCTTGGCAGTTATTTCCACCATTTTACCTTCCAGCCCACTTATCCGTTCTTCTGCCTCAGTTATTGTGCTGTTGATTCCTTCCAGAGTATTTTTAATTTCACTAATTGTGTTGTTCATCACTGTTTGTTTGCTCTTTAGTTCTTCTTGATCCTTGTGAAATGTTTCTTATATTTTCTCCATTCTGTTTCTGAGATTTTGGATCATCTTTACTATCATTACTCTGAATTCTTTTTCAGGTAGGTTGCCTATTTCATCTTCATTTATTTGGTCTTGTAGGTTTTTACCTTACTCCTTCACCTGTAACAGATTTTTTTTTTTTTTTTGATGGGTGGTGCTGTATTCCTGTCTTACTGGTTGTTTGGCCTGAGAGGTCCAGCACTGGAGTTTGCAGGCAGTGGGATAGTGCTGCGTCTTGGTGCTGAGATGAGGACCTCTGGGAGGCCTCACTCTGATTGATATTCCCTGGAGTCTGAGGTTCTCTGTTAGTCTAGCGGTTTGGACTCAGAGCTCCCACCACAGGAGCTCGGACCTGACCTCCAGCCTGGGAACCAAGATCCCGCAAGCTTTGTGGCGTGGTAAAAAAAAAAAGGAAGAAAGAAAGAAAAAATAGAGTAGTACAATATCAAAGAATAAAAAATAAAATAATATTAGAAAGATAAAAAATATATTAGGAAAAATAAAACTATAATTGAAATAACTGCAACAAGGTACAATAAAACCACAACAGAAAAAAGGAAAAAAAAAGGGGCGGGGGGAACAAGCCAAAAGGAGAGATCACTAACAAAGCATAAAGAATAAAATAAAATTAGAAAAATAAAAGATTTATTAGGAAAAATAAAAATATAAAAGAATCAACAAGGTAAAACAGAACCCCAATCTAAAAGAGGAAAAAAGAAAAGAAAAGAAAAATGTCTTGGATATGGGGGTGGAGTTTAGGTGGGGGTGGAACTTAGGCAGGGGTGGGGTTTAGGGTGGGGCGGGACCTAGGCGGGTGAGGGGGTGACGTTTGCCCCCTTTGCTTAGGACCTGTGCAGAAGGGGAGCAGCAGCACTGGGAAAGAAGGGCCTCTGGGGTGTGGAGTTCTGGAGTTTGGAGGTAAGGCCCTGAGTGAGGGTGTGTGGGTGGGGTTTAGGCCCAGCTCCTTGGACGGGGTCTCTGAGTGCAGAGTGGAGGTGGAGGTGTAGGGGCGGGGCTTGGGCTCTGCACGGCAGGAGGGAGGCTCCGAGGGCAGAGGATTAGGCCCGGGAGCCCAACCGGCTTCCCGGTGCCTAAGTGGACAGGGAAAGCACTGGCCCCATTCCCTTCTGTTCCTTCGTGCCCCTCCCCTGCCGTCTCTCCCAGGGTCTCCCCCCTCGCCACTGGACCCCTAACCATGGGTGGGTCCCTCTGGGTGTAGGAACTCCTCCCCTCCCCCCAGCCACCCCTCAGGGGTGCTGGTCCCAGAGGTCCGGCCTTTACTTTTGCTCCCCCTTCCCTCCCTCCCACTCCCTCAGGACCGACGCGGCTGGAGGGGGGCCTCGGTGGGCAGAGGATCAGGCCCAGGATCTCAACAAGCTCCTGGAGGCCCAAGTGGGCAGGGGGAAACCTGGCCACGCTCCCCTTTGATCCTCTGCCCGCCCAGTGGTCCCCCAGTTTACCCCTTCGGGTGTGGGATCCCTTCCCCTCCCCCAGCCGCCCCTCAGGGGCGCCAGTCCCATCCCGCCTCCACTTCTCCTCCTCCTTCACTCCCCCCAGGCCCCACGTCCTACCCGGTCGCTGGGGGCTCCTCCCGTCCCCTTCGGTGTGCGTGGTCCCCCACCAGTGCCTGGTAGGTGCCCTAGTTGTGAGGAGACTCGAATTCTGCGTCCTCCTAGTACGCTATCGTGACTCCACCCCGCTGGATGCTCTTTATATGCAACTTTCTGTAAGTTTGAACTAAAATAAGAAGTTTAAACAATAAAAAGTAAAATTAAAATGCTCACTATCTCTAGGTGGTAATATGAGTCGTTTTGTGTCGCAAATTATCTCTGCTTTTCAAATTGCCTACAATGAGTGACTGTTGTTTATATAGTCACAGAAGTTATTAAGAAAGAAAAGTCTCGAAGCCATCATTTCTCCACAGGCCCTCTCAAGGGTGGGCCTTGCCCCAGGCACAGTCTAATAAGGCCCCACCACGGGAGCCACCGCTTCAGTCTACAAAGAGCCCATCAGGGAGGGTAGGGGCCAACCCTCTGCACAGTGCTGCCCCGGGACCAGGTGGCGCCTCCCACGGGCTAAGAAGAGACAGAACACAGCTCCTCCAGGTAAGCTGCCCACACATGGGCTGCAGGAGCCATAAGTTGAAGAACTGAAGTCACGTTCACCTAGAGAGAGCGCTCTCCTTTTTTCTCCCTCCTCGGATCTTTTCAGTCAAGATGAGTTTTGCTTCTGCTTTTAATACCTCAAAGCCTAAGGACTGAGTGTTACCAACCTGTGCTTCTGGCCGCAGTGACTGATGGGTGATGACAGCCCAGTCTTGCTGGATGCTGGTCCCTTCAAAACCAGGGGTCAGCAGTGTCTAATTTTGCCAGAATCTAGGAGAAGAGATGGGCCTGGCTTAGCGCCAAATTTCACGCTTCATGACTCTACATTCTTTAAACTCCGTATCCCAAGATGGCATGGTTTTCTGTTGTTTTAATCTGTTTGGGCTGCTATAACAAAGTACCATAGACTGGATGGCTTATAAATAATATAAATTTATTTCTCACCATGCTGGGGGCTGGGAGTCTGAGATCAGGTGCCAGTATGGCTGGGTTCTGGTGAGACCCTCTTCTGGGTGGCAGACGGCTGACTTCTCGTAGCCTCACATGCCTGAGGGCAGAGAGGAATCAAGCTCTGTGGGGACTCTTACAAGGGCACTAGCCCTCATGACCTCAGCTAATCTTAATTACCTTCCAAAGGCTCCACCTCCTAATACCAGCACATGGCTGGTGGGGTAGGGGGGTAGGGGGCGGTGTTCAACATGAGAATTTTAGGAAAACCCGAACATTCAGTTCATAACATCCTTCAGGACTTCCCAGGACCCTGACGCCTGGACAGACTGGAGCCTCGCCCCCTCTGCGCTGGAAGTGCTGTGGAGGGGAGTAGGCAGGCAGGGCGTGAGGCTTTGGAACCAGGGGGAAGTTTGCATCAGAGCTGCTAGGGCCACACAGGTCCAAGGTGAATGCCAAGAATTCCAGGGGCCCCAGAACCTGCCCAGGCACATTCTGACTTACTGAATACTTAACTGCAGATAAAAAGGGCGGGGCGGGACTTCCCTGGTGGCGCAGTGGTTGAGAGTCCACCTGCCGATGCGGGGGACACGGTTCGTGCCCCGGTCCGGGAGGGTCCCGCGTGCCGCGGAGCGGCTGGGCCCGTGAGCCACGGCCGCTGAGCCTGCGCGTCCGGAGCCTGTGCTCCGCAACGGGAGAGGCCACAGCAGTGAGAGGCCCGCGAACCGCAAAAAGAAAAAAAGGGCGGGGCGGGGGTGGAACCTAGATCACGAATGGATTCCCAAAGCTGATTTTCATGAGGCTGTGATTCCCGACTGTCCTCTTCCTAATTCAGAAAGATGGGGCAGGGCAGAGAGGGCCGGGGTGGGACCAGGTGAAGAGGAAGAGGAAGGCACTGCAGGCAAGAAGCCGAGCGCAGCGACGCAGAAGCAAGTAGAGGCAGGGGTAGGAGGGGTGTGGTCAGAAGTACAGCTCCCTGATGCCGCTGGGAGGTGACCTGAGGGCTAAGGGGCTGAGCTGGCAGTGAAGCCAGGACACAGAAGGCCTTTTTTGAAATTGTGGTGAAATATACACAACATAAAATTTATCTTTTTTTTTTAAATTTTATCTTGTAGGGATCTCAGTTCCCCGACCAGGGATTGAACCCGGGCCACAGCAGTGAAAGCACCAAGTCCTAACCACTAGACCACCAGGGAACTCCCATAAAATTTAACATTTTTAAGTGGACAATTCAGTGGCATTAAATACATTCACATTGCTGTGCGACCATCACCACCGACCATGTCTAGAATGTTTTCATCTTCCCAAACTGAAACTGTGTACTCATTAAAGACTAACTCTCCCTTCCCCCTTCCCCTCCAGTGGCAAAAATGTCACCTGTTTACAAAATATGTAGGACAGTTTCTACTTCATGTCTGCAAGTCTTAATTTACAATAAAAAATTATTTTCTGTTTTTTTATTTGGGAGGCACTTTGGATTGCAAAATTCGCTGCCCAATTTCACACAGCCACCACACAAAAAACACAAATGACAGTCCCAACACTGCAAATTTTGAAGGATTGAGATAGTTTGTCTATAGTAGTTTTGACTTTTCTAGCCTGAGATTTTTGGCTGATTCTCTTAGGAAAAACAAATCTGTTTGGGGTCTAACTTTGCTAAATGGGGCTCCAGAAGCATAGTGAACAAGAACCACAAATTCAAAGTGTGACAACTTTAAAGTCTTCTGTTGCTTATATGAACAGAAGACTCCAGAATTTTGCAAGTAGCATAAAGACAAATTTTTTTTTTGATTTACAATGTTGTGTTGGTTTCTGGTGTACAGCAAAGTGATTCAATTATATATATGTTATATATTCTCTTTCATATTCTTTTCCATATGGTTTATTATAGGATATTGAATATAGTTCCCTGTGCTATACAGTAGGACCTTGCTGTTTATCCATTCTATATATAACAGGTTGCGTCTATGAGTCCCAAACTCCCAATCCTTCCCTCCCCCCACCCCCCTCCCCCCTTGACAACCACAAGTCTGTTCTCTATGTCTGGGAGTCTGTTTCTGTTTCATAGATAAGTTCATTTGTGTCATATTTTAGATTCCACATATAAGTGATATCATATAGTATTTGTCTTTCTCTTTCCAACTTCACTTAGCATGGTAATCTCTAGGTCCATCCATGTTGCTGCAAATGGCATTATTTCATTCTTTTTCATGGCTGAATAGTATTCCATTGTACATATGTACCACATCTTATTTATTCATTCATCTCTTGATGGACATTTAGGTTGTTTCCATGTCTTTGGTATTGTGAATAGTGCTGCTATGAACATAGGGGTGCATTTATGTTTTTGAATTAGAGTTTTGTCTGGATAATATGCCCAGGAGTGGGATTACTGGACCATATGGTAACTCTATTTTTAGTTTTTTGAGGAAGCTCCATACTGTTCTCCATGGTGGCTGTACCAATTTACATTCCCACCAATTGTGTAGGAGGGTTCCCACCAATTGTGTAGGAGGGTTCCCTTTTCTCCACACTCTCTCCACCATTTGTTATTTGTAGACTTGTTAATGATGGTCATTTTGGCTGATGTGAGGTGGTACCTCATTGTAGTTTTGATTTTCATTTCTCTAATAATTAGCGATGTTGAGCATCTTTTCACATGCCTATTGGCCATCTGTATGTCTTCTTTGGAGAAATGTCTATTTAGGTTAAACACAGTTGTTTGTTCAATGGAATTGAAAAAATCCTGACCCAAATGACACTACTTAGCCCAAATGACCAAAGACTATTTTATAACAAATTGTAATTTTTGAGAGATGGTTAACATCATTACTATGCATATTTTGTGTGTCAAATTAAGAGTTCAAGAGCATATAAAATAGGGCCGTGCATTACTACCTCTAAGAATATCACGTGCAAGGTAAACCCCAAGTGCTTATGACAGCATTTCAGGTGGAAGCCGTCTTATACAAAAACAATCTAGTGTCTCTGCTGTGTGGGTATATATCTTAAAGAAATTTGAGGGATTACTGAGAGAAAAAAATCTTGGTCCATTAAAGACTGATAGAAGAGGTCAGTCTGTGGGATTTTCAATGTTTGCTTTTTAAAAAAAAATCCAGAATAAATCAATTTCTGTACAAAGAAAAATTGCAGACTTCTGGATGTGACCATATCTGATCGCACGCACTAGATGATTTAGAAAGAAACTATGTCTAAAAGCTATTTTCTACTTTACTCCTTTTCTTTTTTCTTTTTTAAAGATTTCTTTCTTTCTATCTATCTTTCTTTCTTTGGGTGTGCCAGGTCTTAGTTGCGGCATGCACGTGGGATCTAGTTCCCCAACCAGGGATCGAACCTGGGTCCCCTGCGTTGGGAGTGTGGAGTCTTACCCACTTACCCACCAGGGAAGTCCCCTGACTCCTTCCTTTAACAGCATTAATTTGTGAACTAAAGTTCATCTTTAGTTCAGCTACATTTATGGCTTAAGACCTCGTTTTGAAACCAGTGGTACCAATTTTCCTTAAGTGTAACAGTGCTCAATTTTTAGTAGCAACTGTATTTTTAGAAGGTTAACAACTTGGACAACAATATTTTAACCATATTTATTTTTTGCCTTTTTATAAACCATCAGTTGCAATATTTGCAGAAGGTTTAATCTACTTACAGGATGACCTTTCTCGCTCTCCCATCCCACACCTTATTCAAAGGATTTTCCTCCTACCTCATTTCCAGCCTGGTGGGGGGAAGTGCAGGAATTTCAGAACAGGTACCTGTGTATTTTGGATAGGATTCTAGCTTTCAAGTAAGTAGAAAGAAGACAAAAAAATCCTTAATTCAGAGCACATCCCAGTGCCCCCAAAATTAGTTTGTGAGAGTAGTATCTATCAAGAACGTTGAGGGCTTCCCTGGTAGCGCAGTGGTTGAGAATCTGCCTGCTAATGCAGGGGACACGGGTTCGAGCCCTGGTCTGGGAGGATCCCACATGCCGCGGAGCAACTAGGCCCGTGAGCCACGACTACTGAGCCTGCGCATCTGGAGCCTGTGCTCCGCAACAAGAGAGGCCGCAATAGTGAGAGGCCGCACACCGCGATGAAGAGTGGCTCCCGCTTGCCACAACTAGAGAAAGCCTTCGCTTTCTGGGTCAGAAACGAAGACCCAACACAGTAAAAATTAATTAATTAATTAATAAAACTCCTACCCCCAACATCTTCTTAAAAAAAAAAAAGCTTTGAGAAGAGGGAGCAATCTAAGGTCCCTCTCTGTGCAATCTGATAGGTCTGCAACAGTGGGCCAGCAAGAAACTAACCTTGCAGAAGTCACTTAGTCAACTAGTCATGGAGACAACACCGACAGCAAGTAGTAAATACAACTTCTGATGGAAACTGCCTTTTGTTAACAACACCGCCCTAAAAGTCCCCAGCTCTGTAGAGTTGCACTTTGTGTTAAATTGCCCTTGAGTTATCAAAGGAAATAGTCATAGGAGGTAGCTAGTGACAAAATACTAGTTGTGAAAACAGAGGCAAACGAGTTGACAAATTCTTGAAAAGAGCAAGAGAAATCATTCGCCAAACTACATACTGCACAATACAACCAGTCCAAATCTGAAATCTATGAGTTAAGATGGTGACCCTACGAAACAAGTTTTGGAATTGATGGAAATTTCTTGAGGCCCAAGGATGAGCATTTTCACCAGTTCCCCCCATGGAAGGAGTGGTGAATATGCAAGTGCTATGAAAGAGAAAACAGGGGGAAATGTATCCACAAGGAAGTGGATCTGACTTGGAGAAGCCACCATTAGAAAACAAACCGCAGGCTGATGTCAAATGGACCCCCCAAAATTGAATGCTGTGAAGAAAATGACACTCAAGAAACACAAGGTGGTGGTGAGGCACAGTTAAGACACATAAACATTTCTTTAATCCACATGGCTTTGGCCTATTAAAATATTTTACACTTTGTCGTTGTTTTGTTTTTTTTTTTAAAAGAGGATTTCAAAGCATCTGGGAAACGTGCAAATTGTTTGAAATCCCGTCATGGCAAATTCGTTTGCAAGTGTCATTCAGATGTTTGCCAAGGATAATAAAGCCGCTTCTCTCGGCTGACACTGTGCACGGTGTCGGAGGCTTACTCTCCTCTTACACTCGGTGTAACCCTGAGGTCTGTGCAGAGTCGCAAACAAACGGTCTGCAGAAAGGGGGCGTGGCGTTTGCATAGCTCGAAAACAACTCAGCTCTCTCGCTCTCCAGGTTTATGGGAACAGTGATTGCATCTACCACGTGGAATCATTCTACCCTTTGCCATATTCACAGAATCTCTCCCAATCTTCTCATATTTCAGTGACGGTAAGAACATAAACATATGTGCTGCGCTGCGTTTATGGCATAAGATTTCGTTTTCTAAACCGTGGCCCCGTTATACTGGCTCCGGCAGTAGAACAGCATTCAATTTTTAGCGGCAATCCTATTCTTAAAAGGTTAACAAGTTGGAGTCTTGGTGCCGCTCAAATCTGCCCAGGCGTCTCCCTAATTTTCCTCTGACGCCAGCCTCTTCGTAAACCTGCATTCCGACAGCCCAGCCAGCCTCTCGCTGCAGCTCCATCCTCCCTCCAGCCGTGCGGTCTCGGGCCTGGAAGCGGTGCCAGGTCCCCCGCTCGCTGCTGCTCCGGCCGCCGCTCGAGGAGGGGGCGATGGCGAGTCGGGGGCGCGGACAGCGCGCGGAGTCCGGCCAGGGGGGTCCCTGGGGTGCGCGGGGGCCAGGGTGGGCGTCCGCCTTTCTCCAACGAGCCCGAGCCTCAGCCGGCCCCCCGCCCCGCCTCCCTCCCCGCGCCCGGCGACATCCCCACCGCTATCAGAGCAGAGCGAGGCTCGCGCTGGGCGCGGCGATGCCAGGGACTCGGCCGACTGCGCAGCAGCGCCGCGCACCGGAAATCTCTGAATATTGCACAGATCCTTGTATTTTAATTACCACGGGAGACTTCAGGCCCAACATTGGCTTCAGTTTTTGTAAAAAAAAAAAATGCTGTTGAGATTATTTTTGCTTAATGAAAATCCATACCAGTAAAGTGATGTACTGAGAATATTCCTGATTTGGGGTGTGTGATTGGCAAACAGAAAATGAAAGAATGGCGACTAGAATAATGAAAGCTTGAAAATATAGGAGTGTGCGTCTCTGTAAAAAAGGCGGCCTTGGGGAGTTGGAGGTGGGGGGTGAGGGTAGACCCGCTCATGGGATTCTGCGGGGCACCAATCAGGGGAAGCTCTCAGCGAACCTGGCAACGGGATCCATGTTCTTTATATGCGCACCCACCTGTTTGGGTCAGAAGAGGCTAGTTATGCTGCAGGAACAATCAATCCTTGAAATCTCAGTGGCTTAAATCAGTGAAGTCTTATACAGATGGCCAAGAGGCACATGAAAAGATGCTCAACATCACTAATTATTAGAGAAATGCAAATCAAAACTACAATGAGGTATCACCTCAAACCAGGCAGAATGGCCATCATCAAAAAATCTAGAAACAATAAATGCTGGAGAGGGTATGGAGAAAAGGGAACCCTTTTGCTCTGTTGGTGGGAATGTAAATTGATACAGCCACTGTGGAGAACAGTATGGAGGTTCCTTAAAAAACTAAAAATAGAACTGCCATATGACCCAGCAATCCCACTACTGGGCATATACCCTGAGAAAACCATAATTCAAAAGGATACATGTACCACAATGTTCATTGCAGCACTATTTACAATAGCCAGGACATGGAAACAACTTAAATGTCCAATGATAGATGAATGGATAAAGAAGATGTGGCACATATATACAATGGAATATTACTCAGCCACAAAAAGGAACGAAATTGGGTCATTTGTAGAGATGTGGGTGGACCTAGAGTCAGTCATACAGAGTGAAGTAAGTCAGAAATAGAAAAACAAATGTCATATATTAACGCATACATGTGTAATCTAGAAAAATGGTACAGATGAACCTATTTGTAGAGCAGGAATAGAGACGTAGACGTAGAGAATGGACATCTGGACATGGGGGGAAGGGAAGGGTGGGACAAACTGGGAGATTAGGTTTGACATAAATACTCTACCATGTGTAAAAAAGATAGCTAGTGGGAACCTGCTGTATAGCATAGGGAGCTCAGCTCGGTGCTCTGTGATGATCTAGATGCAGGGGGAGGGAGGTCCAAGAGGGAGGGGATATAGGCATACATACAGCTGATTCACTTCATTGAACAGCAGAAACTAACACAACATTGTAAAGCCATTTTACTCCAATAAAAAAAAAGATTAAAAAAAATCAGAGAAGGCTTTTTCTTGCTTATGTTCACCGTGCATGGTAGGGGGTAAGGAACACTCTATCCCACCATCCTTGCCAGCCTCCTGGATGCAGGCAGATGCCACCATGCCTCTACCTGATCACTTAGGAACCTGGCAGGGACACTGCACATTACTTTCCTGATCTTAAAGCTTCTGCCAGGAAATGATGTGTCACTTTTGCTAACATCTCATTGGCCAAAGCAAATTACATGCTCACACCTAATCTCAAAGGTGTCAGAAAGTGAAACTTCACCAAGGGCTGGAAGAAGGATAACGGGAATGTTCTAAAGTAGCCCTGATGGCCATTACATTATCGTATCACTGTGCTTAGCCAACTTTTTAAAAAAATTTATTTTATTGAAGTATAGTTGATTTACAATGTTGTGTTAATTTCTGCTGTACAGCAAAGTGATTCAGTTATACATTCTTTTTCATATTCTTTTCTGTTATGGTTTACCACAGGATATTGAATATAGTTCCCTGTGCTATAGAGTAGGACCTTGTGTTTTATCCATTCTATATATAATAGTTTGTATCTGCTAATCCCAAACTCCCAGTCCATCCCTCCCCCAGCCCCCTTCCCCCTTGGCAACCACAAGTCTGTTCCCTATGTCTGTGAGTCTGTTTCTGTTTTGTAGATAAGTTCATTTGTGCCATATTTTAGATTGCACATATAAGTGACATCATATGGTATTTGTCTTTCTCTTTCTGACTTACTTCACTTAGTATGATAATCTCTAGATCCATCCACGTAGCTGCAAATGGCATTATTTCATTCTTTTTTATGGTTGAGTAGTATTCCATTGTATATATGCACCACATCTTTATCCATTCATCTGTCGATGGACATTTAGGTTGTTTCCATGTCTTGGCTATTGTGAATAGTGCTGCTATGAACATAGGGGTGCACATATCTTTTTGACTTATAGTTTTGTCTGGATATATGCCCTGGAGTGGGATTGCTGGATCATATGGCAACTCTATTTTTAGCTTTTTGAGGACTCTTCCTACTGTTTTCAGAGTGGCTGCACCAATTTACATTCCCACCAACACTGCAAGAGGGCTCCCTTTTCTCCACACACCCTCCAGCATTTGTTATTTGTAGACTTTTCAATGATGGCCATTCTGACTCGTGTGAGGTGGTACCTCTTTGTACTTTTGATTTGCATTTCTCTAATAGTTTAGCTAACTTCTTTGTGAAAGTCTGAGCCAATAAATAAGCCCAGGAAAGAGAAAGAGGTATGATAATTCGAAAGAGGCTACATTTGTCAACACTATTTCTAGACACTATTTCTAGATTATTTTTCTATCGTAGCTCCCCTTAAAAGGACAGAGGCCACAGCCTGGCAGAAGTTGGCATCAGTGTCCCAGCTCAGCACAGCATAGGCACAGAGCATGCACCTGCCTGGCGTGTTCCTTACACACCTTACCTACCAGCCACCCCCTGGCCAATGAAAATGCAAAATGTTTCTAGAGAAAGGTGAGAACTGAGGGAAAGAGACTTCAGACAAAGTATTAATGGTCTCTCGATCCTGATATATTTGTTCAAAGGCTTGCCTGCTCTCACCCATCTGCTTCCACCTCCGCCCATCTCTCTCTGTCACACACACCAAAAAAATGCCATTGTGAAGCTTCAGAACATCAGGAACAAAAATAGAATCTTAAAAGCTACCAGTTAGAAGAGAGATATTGCCTAGAAAGGAAAGAGAATCAGACTGGCAGAGGGCTTCTCACTTGCAAGTTGTTTATATTTGCTATTTTTGAATTTCTATGGTTACTGTTATGTTGCATTTTATCTCCATTTCCCAAAAATGGATCAATGCCTTGAAGGAGGTTCTTCAAAGTGTAAAGTAATGATGAAATGGCAGCATAAATCATCAGAACACAGTAAGCATAATGAATAAATAGTTCTCCAGTGTATCCATGAAATATGAAACTGCGTATTCTAAGACAAACAAATTCTGGGGCAATGATTTTTACACATGTAGCCATAAATTAAAATTGTGAGTATAAGTTCAAGGAAAAAATATTTATTTATTTATTTATTTATTTATTGTGTGGTACATGGGCCTCTCACTGCTGTGGCCTCTCCCGTTGCGGAGCACAGGCTTGGGACGCGCAGGCTCAGCGGCCATGGCTCACGGGCCCAGCCACTCCGCGGCATGTGGGATCTTCCCGGATCGGGGCATGCACCCGTGACCCCTGCATCGGCAGGCAGACTCTCAACCACTGTGCCACCAGGGAAGCCCCAATGAAAACTATTTGAAAATTTCATTTATTGGACCAGCAGTCCATTGTTCCTAGTCCTCAACGTTACCATTAAAATTAAAACTTTGGTAAATAGTAGTCTGAAGCCATAAAAAGGGCTCCATTATCTTCTCCCAAAGCAACCAATCCAGTTTTTCCAGAACAAACACAAAATAATGCTTTCTAACATAAGATTAATTATCCTTGTTACTAACAAAGCTACCGAGGGATCGCTCTAAGCTGCTGCCCTCCTTTAAAAATGCACATAAAATGCTCATAAAAGTCAGTCACAAAATTACCAAGAAGACTATAAACCAGCTGCAAAAACAATGATAGAGACTATTCTTGGAGAGAGAGCCAAAGGGACTACTGACAAAATGCCTTTATCAGATTTACATTGTTAGACATCGCACAACATTAAGAATACGCAAAGTAGAAGGGCAATTAGTGCGCACACATGCCAGGGGATACTTTGCTTTTCAGCAAGCCGAAACTGCTCACGTGTGGGCTATGAAGCAAGCCCTTGGCATATATGGGGTTCAAACATGAAGGAAAAAATGCTGCCTGGCTTGTCATTTTGTTTGTCGTGCCAAAGTATGATAAGAGGCTTCTCAGTTATAGATTATTTACATTGTGAGTCATGTGCTAGAAATGGCACATTGGGATCGGTGCCAGAGTTGAAGCAGCCATGGCTGCCATAAGCAAGGACTCTGCTCTGTGAATAAAAGAGGCTGCTCTCTTACACGCTGCTTTATTCACAGAAAAGCAATTATGGTCAACAAAATGCAGCTGGACCTTGATTCAGGGTTAAAGGAAGTAAAAAACAAAGCAAAACAAAAACAGCTATCATCTAATCCCAGTGACGTTAAATGCACATCTATTCTGCATACTCTGAGAGAAAAAAACAGTATACAGGTCAGTATGCTTTTAGTCAGGGCCGACAGAAACCCAATTCCAAGTGCATTAAACAGTAAGTGGAACTAATTAGATCGTTTGTGATGTCAGGGCTCTGGCTCCATTTCACTGCAGGTGCCTTGGCTCTGTCCTCCTTGTATTGGCTTCTTTTCAGGCTAGCTTCCCTTGTGGTAGAAAATGGTTACAACAGAAGCAGTCCCCACACGTTCAACCCACACAGTCCAGACGAACAGAGTAGCTGTGTCCCCGAATTCCCAGAAAAAGTCCTGAGATTCACAGTGATTGGACGGGCTCAGGTCACATGTCCACTTCTAAACCAATCACAGTGTGGCTGGGGGGTGGAACCCACTGATTGCTCCACCCCTGGCCTAAAGACAAAAAGCCCGCAAAGCACAGCGGGAAGGGCAGGAAGGCGATCTTACCGATACGAAATTATTCTTAACGTTTAAAATACTGTTTTATCTTGTAATTTAAAATCATTGATGAAACTATGCTTTTTTTTTTTTAATACTACAAATTGGTGATGTGTGGTGTGAAACCTTTGAGGAACTGCTTTAAAAGGATGCTTCAAGGACCTAATACCTAACGAATATCCCTTGCAAATCCATGTTGTCCTAAGTAGCAAATGCTTAAACAACTACTACAAATTCATACCCCCTAATAAAACTCTCCTTCGTCTGTTCCCCTCATTGGGAATGGAGTCAGCGAGTGGCAGGGAGAGAGCTGGAAGCGGCAGGCCTGACTTTCCACTATCCTGTTATTGCAAACTGTGTGCTGACCCGGCACCAGCCCCACAATGTCAGTGTTCCCTGCAGGCTGTCCTGCCCAAGGCAGCGCCTCTGTCCGCCTCGTCCTTTTCTGTTTCTGCTTCTCCTTGTGCAGTTCCTTCATTCCATCCCTCATCAGTCTGGTGTCTCTCTCTGCACAAGGACTGTCATGCCTGTCCCAAAATGGCCCACACAGCCCCAGGGCTCTCTGACCTTCCAGATCCAGCAGCCAAAGCTCACCTAGGAGAACCACCGCCTCTTAAGTCTAAGTCTCCAGAAGGGAGAATCTGATTGGTTCTGCTTGCATCAGGTCTCCACACCTGGTCCTATTGGCCATGGAAGCCTGCGGTTCCCACCAATGTGGGGGAGGAAGGAAGGTCACAGCAAAGGGGACACTGGCTCCATAAGTACTTCAAAGCTTCTCTATAGATCCTTTGGAAGACAACCTCACATCCTCCTCTAAGGGTACTTTTCGGAGACAGTTCATAGGGCAGCATAGCCCATGCTTAGTGGATTACCAGCACTGGTGGAGAGCCGCACTCAAGTGGACCAAGTGTTATCAAGATAAGCTCCCTGTAGGCTAGAAAAAAAACTCCATTCTCTGGTGACATGAGGACAGAGCTGGCCTGACACGGATCCAGAGTTGGCTGCACCTTTGGATCTGATTGAAGTCTGGGTGACTGCCAAGGTGATTCATCCAGGAGCTGGAGAAAACCACCTGTCTGTAGCTTAGACTGAGCCTCATATCACATCACCTGAGCCATATCTTGTTCCCCTGCCAGATCCGGTGTGTCCTTATTGGCTCTCCTAATGACTTCTTCTGTCATTGGAAGTTACTCATTACTTTTGCTGTCCAAAGCTGGAACATGCATGAGGCATTGAGATAGGGGAAAACCCTGGGCCCTGCTGAGGGTTGAGTCCATACTCTCCCTCCACCCCCAACCCTAGACCTAAGCTCCTGACCCCAAACCTTGATCGACAATAGTCGCCATCACAAAGCCAGCTCTCTAACCTTTTAACATGATCTCCGGACATCAAACAAGATGCTTGTGCCGACTGCAAGCCCAGTGGAATTTATGTCTCTCTCCTTGCAAAAGAAGAAAGTAGCCAGTGATGATGGGAAACACATGGCCTTTGGAGTCAGCAAGACCTGGGTTTGAGCCCTAGACTCACCCACGTAGGAGCAATGGGATCTCATTCAGGAGGCTTGCCTCTATGAGTCTGATTCTTGACTGGGAAATTTGTGATAAATCTCTCATGAGGATTAAACTAAAGAACCTAATATCAAATGGCTGAAACAGCTGAATCTCAAATGTTAGCCCCTTTGCCCTCCTTCAGGGCAGGGATGAAAGCAAAACTTATTCTAAGTATCTAGTTCACACTCTTTCTCTTACACCCATCTTATCAATTCCACCAACACCTACTGAACACCTGCCATATACACTGGCAAGGCAATAAGGGAATCCAGCATGAAACCTGAACTCCAGGAATTCACAGTCCCATGTCTCTATCCTCATCTACAAATTTACCATCAGTGGGAAATGGTGGGGTCATGTGCTTCCCAACTTCCCAGATGTCTTGGTAACTGTAAAACTTTGTGAATGACGGTCACAATCATCCCAGTCTCTTCTCTCCGGAAATGTCTCAGCAGCAGGATTCTCCAAAGGGCTCAGTCTGTTTTCTTCCCTTCTCTCTATCTCTTACATCCTTGCTCACTTGATTCCCAGTCCCAGGGAGGGGTTGAACAGGAGTCACCACTGCCCCAGTGGAAGTGGAATAACAGCGCAATAAAGACCAGCAGCTGTGGTTCAGGACCACGAACAGCGCCAGATGGGCGCCTCCTGGTCCAGACAGGTGAGTCCTGTGAGCCCAGGGCCTCACTGTATACAACAGCCATTCTGACGGCAGAGCCTCCCTGCCTCTCACAGGTGTGGTTCCAGCTGCTGGAGTAACTGGATGGACACCAGCACTCGTGCTGTGACTTATGACAACCCTCCTCTCAGGGCTGAAAGACAGCTCTGAAAACCAAAACTACCCAGGAACGCTTTCCATTTGGACCCATGTATGAGAAAGGGGAGCTCCAATTGTCAGCTTCTGGGGTAAGCAGATATAAAAGGATGGGACATCTGTGGATTTCCCTGAGAGCAATTCCTAAGCCAAGTCACATTGCTATTCTGCTTTAAGCCTCCTATTCAAGTTAGTTGATGACTTTCAGGTACAGGAGTTCATGGAGCAGTGCCCCAGCAAGGGGCACCCAGGGCCAAACACAAAGGAGGGCTGAGCCTTTTCTGCTGGCCTGTCTGTTGCACCAGCAAGGTGAGATTTCCCTCCCCGAGAGTCCGCTCTTAGAGCAATGCCCCTCATAGCAAAACTTGACTGACATTCCTTCCTCCTCCTACACCCTCAGTGAAGGCCTTGACAAACACGAAGTCTGGGCCACTCTGTTGACTCTCTCCCTGTCCTCCTTTCCTTCTGTCTCCAGCCTCAGGTCTCACCTCCCTGTCTTTGCCTCCAAAATCTGCTTCACCATCCTGGTTTCTTAAAGTCTGGTCCCTGAGGCTATAGCCATATGGAATCACCTTTGGATCTTCCTCTCCTCTGTTATATATGCTAGTGACGACATTTATCCTTTCTTCAGAAAAGTCTCTAAATCAACCATTCATCCAAAATCTGTGTAGACTGAAGAACAGGGGTTTTAATTATTTCACAGACTGCTAGTTGAAGTCGATGAGGTGATCACACACATTCAGCCGATTCCCCCCTGGACACCCCTCCAAGATGACAGTAAAGAATAAAAAGGGAATAAACCCATAATTAAGAAGAGAATGAAAGAGAGGTCCTAGAGAAGAAAATAATCGGAAAGACTGAAAACAGATGGAAAAGAAAAAACTGATGACGCTTAGAGTATGCACAGAGGGAAATGCAACCAAGAAATGAGCTGATGTGCCCCCAAGGACTGCTCACAAAACGGAGGGGAGGGCCCAGCCTCACTGTTTGACATCTTGGATCTTGGGTGGATTGTCCCCTGCTTGTGAAAAGAAGGTCTGGAAGCTGGTGGGGGGTACAGGTAGGGAGATAGAACCTTGTGACCAGGGGCTGTGCTAACTTCCCACTGCTCTGTCATTGGATCAGTCATTGCCCAAAGTAATACCAGAACAGTAACCACCTGAGCTACTGATGTGAAATGGGATCAAGGTTGGGGCCTCAAAGACCCAGCAATTGAAAGATGCTCACAGGGAGGACTATCTAGAGGGAGAGAGGGGAAAAAAGTGAAACAGAGGGCTTCCCTGGTGGCGCAGTGGTTGGGAGTCCGCCTGCCGATGCAGGGGACACGGGTTCGTGCCCCGGTCCGGGAAGATCCCACATGCCGCGGAGCGGCTGGGCCCGTGAGCCATGGCCGCTGAGCCTGCGCGTCCGGAGCCTGTGCTCCGCAACAGGAGAGGCCACAATAGTGAGAGGTCCGCGTACTACAAAAAAAAAAATAAAAAGAGAGAAACAGAAACAAAAGTTTCCTCTCAAAATAAGTCTGCAAACCAAAATTCCCAAAACGTATAAAGAAATCTAATGCTAAGAAAGGATGTCAACAAAATCAACACATGAAGTCACTACAGATTAAGTAGTCACAGAACAATATGACAATGGCTTTAAAGAAGTAAATATATGAAGAGTCAAACACCTGGATGCCTGCACGGACTCAAGACTGGGAGACACTGCAGAGAAGTTTCCTCTGGGATTTCCGGGAGGTGAGATTACTGACAGACGCTACCCTTGAACTGGCACTCATGGTGTACAACTTCTCTGCCTATCAGCACTTGCCAAACACCTAGCTTTGAGAATATTCCAACAGGCTTCCCAAGGAAGGTAACTGAGGCACCCCTGCCACCAGAGGAAGGAAGATCAAGTTGGACAATTAGAACACAGGCCTAGTGTGGTAGGCTGAATAATGCACCCCCAAAAGATGTCCATGTCCTAATCTCAGAACCTATGAACATGTTACGTTATATAGCAAAAGGGACTTTGCAGATGTTATTAAGCTAAGGATTTTAAGATAGGAGAGTAGCCTGGATTATCCAGGTGGGCCCAATAAAATCACGAGAGTCCTTATAAGAGGGAGGCAAGAGGTCAGAGTCAGAAAAAGGAGATGTGGCAACAGCACCAGAGGTTAGAATGATGTGCTTTGAAGATGGAGGAAGTGGCTGTGAGCCAAGGTATGCAGGTGGCCTTGGGAAGCTGGAAAAAGCAAAGAAGCAGATTCTCCCCTCAGAGCCTCCAGAAGGAACCAACCTTGCTCACACCTTGATTTTGGCCCAGTGAAACTGACTTTGGACTTCTGACCTCCAGAACTGGTAAGATAACAAACTGATGGGGGTTTTTTTTGTTTTTTTTTTTGTTTGTTTGTTTCTTTCTTTCTGTGGTACGCAGGACTCTCACTGTTGTGGCCTCTCCCATTGCGGAGCATAGGCTCCGGACACGCAGGCCCAGCGGCCATGGCTCACGGGCCCAGCTGCTCCGCGGCATGTGGGATCTTCCCGGACAGGGGCACGAACCCATGTCCCCTGCATCGGCAGGCGGACTCTCAACCACTGAGCCACCAGGGAAGCCCTCATGTTGTTTTAACACACTGAATTTTTGGTAATTAGTTACCGTAACCATAGAGAACTAATATACCTAATGAAATAGAATCCAAGTGGATCTCAGTTTTTAAATTACACACACACACGATTTCTTGGAGCATAAAACATGGTTTTCAACTAAAAAAAGTTCAACAGGTAAATTGAAGATTACTGATACCCAGTTAGCAACCCTGAAGGTGACATACAGGAAATATCTCAAAAACACAGAGATCATCCCCACCCCACCCCCAAATGTAATTTATGAGGGAAAGCAGAACAAAACCAGTAGATCTGACGGACAAATAATAGCTGTTCCAGATGGAGACGAATGCAAGCAGATGGCGAAGAAGCCATAAGCAAATACTAGAAGAAATTTTTCCTGAGCTGGGAAAATATGCCTACCAACTGATTTAAAGGCTCACTGAATTCTAGCTGGATTGATGAGACAGTCACACATGAGGGCACATCCTGGTAAAATGCCCGCTCTTAGAAGATAAAGAGAAAATCTTCCAGGCTACCAAGCAGAAAGAACAACTTGAAAGGATGGAGTTCTAACTTACAGGATGCAGTTTATTCTTTGGGTTAGAAACCGATATATGGTGCTTTCTCTCTCATCGCCAGAATATGAGTCCAAGAATTAAGGGATAGAAATAGGAGTGGGTCGTCTCACTATTACACCTAATAACCTGCTTGCAGAACTTTTGCTTCCCTACCCCACAACTCTGAGCTCTGTGGGTTTGGAGGTTGCGGTTCCCAAGAGTTGCAGCTGCTACCAGCCATTTTGGGTCTCCCTGCCACTAAACCGAGACAGAGATTACTGCCTGGGGTGATTGATCTTGTCTACGAGGGGAAACTGGTTTGCTACTACACTGTGGAGGCAGGGAGAGCGATATCTGAAACCTAGAGGATGTTCTGGGATGCCCCTTAGTACTTCATGTCCAATCATAAAAATTAATGGCAGGGCTTCCCTGGTGGCGCAGTGGTTGAGAGTCTGCCTGCCGATGCAGGGGACACGGGTTTGTGCCCCGGTCCGGGAAGATCCCACATGGCGCGGAGCGGCTGGGCCCGTGAGCCATGGCAGCTGAGCCTGTGCGTCCGGAGCCTGTGCTCCGCAACGGGAGAGACCACAACAGTGAGAGGCCCGCGTACCGCAAAAAAAAAAAAAAAAAAAAAGGGCAGAGGACGTGAATAGACACTTTTCCAAGATAACTTTTTACTCATACAGTGCTGTACTGTCAATTTTATCTCAATAAAACGGGAAGAAAAAAATAATGCAAGTGAGAAAAAATAAATAAATGGTGACCTTTATGTTATGAATTTTATAGCAATTTATAAAAGGCAAGGATTTGGCAGATTTGATATAAAAACAAAATCTAAGTTGCAAAATAAACAGATAAAAAATATATACTGGGAAAATACCCAAAGAAAGCAGGTGTACATATTTTAATATTCAGAGGGGAAAAAAAGGGATTTCAGGGCAAAAATAAATAAAATAACTAATGACACAGTGAGTCACTTTATCTTTGATGCAAGTGATACAAGTTTCATCAGGAAGATAGAAAAATTCTAACCTTCATTGCCAACGAAGCTTCAAACTATATAAAGAAAAAATTAACAAACCTACAAACAGAAATTGACAAATCACTGTCAGAGTGAATCATTTTTACACACTTTTCTCCATCCAATCATGCATTCATTCATTCAACCAATATTTTTTGAGTGCCTACCCTGTGCCAGGCACAATTCCTAGCAACTCCTGTATAGAGAGAGTGATCAGATCATCTGTAAGTAACGGCAGCTTTGTTTCTCCTGTTCCAATTTTATGTTCTTTATTCATTTTTCCTGGCTCTACCGTACTTTAATGTTGAATAAAAATGGCGAAAGTAGGCATCTTTGCCTTGTTCCTGATCTTAACATTTTATCACTTACTAACATGTTCAATTAATGTTTTTTTAAAAAAATATCTTTTATTAAGTTAAGAGAATTTCTATTCCTAGTTTGCTTGGAATTTTTTAAGATCATAAATGGAGGTTGAATTTTATCAAACACGTTTTCTGCATTTATTGAGACGATCATATGGTTTTTCTCCTGTTATCAGTTACTGTGATGAATCACATTGCTTGATTTTCTAATGCATTGCTGGGACAAATCCAACTTGGTCATGATGCAGTATCTTTCATATGTATTGTTGGATTCGATTTGCTGACATTTTGTTTATGAAAAAGATTGGCCTGTATTTCCTTTCTCCCAACAGTCTTTGGTTTGGATACCAAGATTAAGCCAACTTCATAAAAAATGAGTTAGGGAGTATTGGTATTTTTTCTGTTCTCTGGAAGAGTTTGCATTAGATTGAAATTACTAAGTCTTTAAATGTTTGGTGAAACTCCTGATTTCTTTAAAATGTTCAGTTCTGATATTCTTTGATATAAAGATTTTTGGTAACTAATTCAATTTTCTATTTATTTTTTTTAAAGCTTTTTCTGATGTGGACCATTTTTTTTAAGTCTTTATTGAATTTCTTACAGTATCACTTCTATTTTATGTTTTGGCTTTTTGGCCACGAGGCATGTGGGATCTTAGCTCCCCAACCAGCAACTGAACCCGCACCCCCTGCATTGGAAGGTGGAGTCTTAATCACTGGACCACCAGGGAAGTCCCTCAATTTTTTAAATGGTTACAACATTGTTCACATTTAAATTCCTTCTGGAGCCAAATTTTATTACTTGTAAGTGTAGAAAATTGTGCACACTCGATTTAAATTTTCAAAATTTGATTTGATTTAAATTTTCAAGATTACTGGCCAAAAAGTGCTCCTAATGTTCTCTTAACATATTTAAAATTTATTCTTTGTCTGAAGTCATGTTTCCTTTCAATTCCTCTCAATAGTTTATGGGTGCCACCTCTCTGTTTCCTGTTTAGACTGGCCAGAGGTTTGCCCGTTTTCTTAGTCTGTTCAAAGAACCAGAATTTGGCGTCATTAGTCACATCTACCTTATGGTTGTTCTTTGTTTCGTTCATTTCTATTCTTATCTTTTACATTTCCTTCTTCCTACTTTCTTTGAGTTTATTCAGCTGTTCTCTTGCTAACTTCTTGTGTTGAATGTTTGGCTTGTTGATTTTCAGCCTTTTTATCTCATAGAAGCCTCCCATACGTTCTGATGTGTGGAATTTTCATTATCATTCATTTCTAAGCATACTCAAAAATTTATTATGCTTTCTTTTCAGTCATGAATTATTTAAAGCGGGTTTTTTTATTGCTATATTTTTTTGTTACTAACTACTTCTTGAATTACATGGTGGTCAGAAAATGTTACTTGTTCAAGCCAACTTTTTGACATTAACCAAACATTGCTTTCTGATGAGCTAAATGGTCAATTCGCATAAATATTCCAGGTGTGCTTGAAAAGAATGTCACGTCTCCAGTTACTTGGTGAAATGTTCTAGAAATTCCCATGAAGTGACACTTGTAATTCCATAGTTCTCATCTTCTTATCCTCATAGATTTTGGGGGTTGGAGGGCTGCTTGCTCCATCTGAGTTACTGAGTGAGGTAGATTAGACACAGGGGAAAAAGAAGACAAAAGGACCAGCTGAACTCACGTCACGACAAGGAACCAAACAGACAAATCCAGAAAGTAGAACATCCTACAGGACAATAGCTTAGTTCCTTCAATTCACATTAGAAAAATAGGAACTGTTCTAAATTTTAAGAGATTTACAATGTAAACAGGTTGGGCCCTGGATCCTAATTTAGAAAAACAGTTATAAAGGATAATTGCTTTGGGGCTGTCTGAAGCCTGGGGCCCCCCTTGCCCAGGTCCAAGGGCATCCAAGTGTCCTGCCTTTCCAGATGGCCGGTGCTTTGGTTGTGCCAGAGGAAGGCCGACATTATCATCAACCTACTCCAACGATGATAAAAGGTGGTCCAGTTCCTATGATAACAAAATATGGTCCCTAGCACCCGGAAGAGTACCTGGAAAATGATAAGAACTTGAAAATACTGTTTTGAGTGATTTACCAGTGGATTTAGAAACCGACTGTGTGGCTGGTCTTGCTGGGAAGGCTCCCTCGAAAGTCTCTTGACTGTGGTGATGGTTTCACAGGTTTATGCATATGTCAAAAGTCACTGATTGTACACTTTAAATATATACGTTTATTGTAGGTAAATTATATCTCAATATAGTTGTTTTCTTTTGTTTTTTGGCGGTACGCGGGCCTTTCACCGCCGCGGCCTCTCCCGCTGTGGAGCACAGGCTCCAGATGCGCAGACCCAGCGGCCACGGCCCACGGGCCCAGCCGCTCCGCGGCACGCGAGATCCTCCCGGACCGGGGCACGAACCCGTGTCCCCTGCATCGGCAGGTGGACTCCCAACCACTGCGTCACCAGGGAAGCCCAATATAGCTGTTTTTAAAAAAGAATAAATGAGTATTGATTTAAACCACTGAGTTTTGGGGTGTTTTGTTCGATTGCAAAAGCTTACTGATACATCCCCATTGTTTATGTTTTGCTAAAACGTTTCCGCACTATCCCTTCAGACTGAGAAGCAAGGGCCATTTCCCAAAATGTGAAGATCAGTTTATCAGGGCTAACTCAGAATGGATACGTCTGAATAGCAGACATCAGACCCACGTGACGTGCGTGTCTAAGTGTGGAGTCCTGACTCAGTAGTCAAAGTCCTGAGAGAGAGCAGAAGTCTTTTAATTGTTATGAGAGTTCAGTGGTCCTGCCAGGATTTTTTTAAAACAGCAAGGTCCCAGGTAAGCATGGGCTCTGAATCCTGAATCATCTTTTAACTGCCCATGTGACCCTGGACAAATGACCTAATCTCTCTGTGCTTCAGTTTCTTTATCTGTAAAGTGGGAAAATTAATAGCACCTACCTCAAGAGTTGATAGAATTGAATGAATTAATACGTGAAAAGCACATAGAACTATTCCTGGCACAGAGTAAGCCTCCAGTAAACGTCAGCTACTAATATCAATCATCAAATGATTGATATATTTAGGTATTTTTATATATTTTAAGAGGCAAAATGATACAAAATCCAATCAATGATGTAGAAACGAAGGTCAGAGTTACAGATTTCCATGAACAGAGGGAAGAATTAGGTAGTGATATGATTCAAACCCAAGGATATGGACCAAGGGCTCTGAGATGACCCCACACGGGAGATCTTGAGATAAGCATCTATATATAGATCTCTGAATGGCCCATGAGGGTCACAGGCAAGAATCCTGGCCTATAGGTCTTGGGTCATTATGTGACTTCAAACGGCTGCGTAGGTATCCTCAAAAATTGCTTCAAATGACTAAATGGTTTCCCTAGTGAGTAAGTACTTTTTACCCCCAGGAAGATTTAAATTAGGTACAGAAATGTAAAAAGAACAAAAACTGAAGTGTTCATATTTTTATGTGAAGGCGGTTTTGCTATTTTATATCCTTACAATGTTAAAGAGAACTTGGCTTATTAGACTGCCTTGTGATTCCAATTTAAAATATGTAATCGAGTAATTGATCAGCACTTAAGATGTTACTCTTTCATACACAGAACTGGGACAGCTCATCGAACTTCAAAGTCACCATAGTTTTAAGCTAAATGTGTTAGGCTTATAAGAATGTGTTAGGCTTAATTACTTGAGAAGGTTTGTCAGTCTATTATACTTAGGAAGTTAAGCAAATATATGTGCCGGATAATGCAGTATGAAATGTTTAAAGGAGCTGAAGTTTGGAAATGAGACCAAAATTAATCAAAGCCTTCTTAAAAGTGATTGCTAAACTTTGCTAGACCTATAATTAAAATAATAGGTAATATAAGCTGAAATTAAGAGCCTAAGGATGAACTAGGGTTTTTCCTTTTATGCATAACTTTAATAAATTGAATATTAATTTTTAAAAACAGAAACAACCCCCTGAATAATCTTTTCTGCACACAAAAACCGCTTTTAAGGATATCCAAAGAATTCACAGTAATGTATGAGTTACCTGAGACAGTCTCATCACCTCTTATTTCTGTTCGTGCGGGATCTAGAATAGGACAAATCCCAACAGGCCCCTGAGCTGACCACCGGGCCCTCTTAAATTCACTCAGGAACTGGGCATGGGTAACGACTCTGCCTGCTATAAACAGCCATCGCCAGTTAAGGGTCCCACAGGACTTGAAGGACAGAAGCGTCCCCAGCCCTCCTGCAACTAAGGTCGTGGCCCATGGTGTCCCCCAGAGAGATGTCCCATTTCTCTTTGAGAGACGGTGGCCTGAAGACCTAACCCAGAGTCTGAGGCCGAGGTGCCCCAGGCCTCCTGTTCCCTCCAGGGCTCAGAACAGGAAGATCCGGATGCAAACCCTCTTTGGCAAAGTCCTCATTGGCACCCCCTCCAGGTGAAGGTCTGTGCCCGACAGCAGGACTGCCCGGGTGGAAGAGTCCACCTTACAAATCGGGGTCATATACACAATACTGGAATACTCTCTGACAGCCTTGGAGGAACGGTGATGAACTCGGCTGGTGACAAAGGTCGGGGGCAGCCTCCCCCTGCCGGGGGCCTCTACCAGAGTGACTGCTTCTCAACTTCATAATCAGGGCGACACATTCTTTTGTCCTCTGGCTGCGGCCTACCCGCTCACCTGAGAGCTCACACCCCTGGGAAATCCCTCCCAGTAATGGCTGAAAGGCCCAGGTGTGTCCCCAAGCTCTGGAGACCCACTCCCCTCCCACTGTATCTGGGCTGCGTAGCTGGACACAGCAGCTTTCTCTGCGGGGCGTGCATTTCACAGGCAGAACTCAATAAATCCACCAGAGGGATTCTTTCTAATTGAATCCCTAGAAGTTTATCATTTAAACAGGCCCAGAACTGCTGTGTCACAGTAAGATTTTGGTCTTTACTATCACTTACCCTCGAGATCCCAGGGAAGGAGACAGAGGAAAGGGCAAAGGTGATGGGACACAGTGAGAGGTTCTCCTTCTCCAGCCAGGTCTGCCAGCTCTGGGGTGACACTGGTCCCCTCTGTGAGCAGGAGAGGGGATGAAGCCAGGATGGTGACGCCGACGGCAGCAGCCAGCCTTCTCTGGCCCTCATGCTGGCCCACTGCCCCGGGGCGGGGGCCACGCGGCTTGGCAGAACTGGCTGGATGAAACCAAAAGGAACACCGGCCTGTTGCTTCTCTTTCTCTCAGATGCAGCTTCCTGGCACCACCTGTCATGTTGCACTAACCTTTCCTCCCAGTGAAAAAGGACCTGGAGAAATTAACATCCCCTCCCAAACAACCAACAAGTATTCGAGGCGGGGGGAGTTTCTCAGCAAAACAGGAAGAGCGGGAAAAGGGCAAGTTTGCACAGAGCTGGCTTCACTCTGCTGGGAGAGGAAAGAGAACAGCCGTGAACTCTGTATTTCTTCTCATCTGTTTTGCATTCACTAGAAGAGGGAGGGTTCGCCAGGGCCAGGGGGCCCACAGGAGATGGAATCGGCCCTGGATTCTATCTGTAATTGTCAGGAGTCAGCTTCTCCCAATCATGGCCTTGACCACCTCCCCCCAGTTCAGTTCTGCTGACCTCGCTGGGGCCGCCAGCCTCAACAGCCAGATGGTTGTTGAAGAGAGAAATCGTTCTACCTTGGGGTGTCTTTGTAGAGAAGCTTAACGAACGAGCAGACCAGAGGAACGGCTTCCTCCCCCTTGCTCACCTCTGTTAGAGGGTGCCCAAGCTTGGAGATTCCTGACACAGCTCTTTCCCTTTTTATCTACAGCCCTCTGCCTCTGCCCTGGACTTACATCCAGGAGGCTGGGCTGTGGCTGATTTGAGAAGCAGCCACAGCTTGGCTCTCAGGACCACTCCAACCACCCAAGGCTTTGCCTCTGTGTTAACCTCGCTGTGTCAGGACCCTTCTGCTCTTGCCGTGAGTTCTCTCCTGGAGCTTCCTTACTGCACTCAGAACAACGCCCAAGCTCTCCTTCGTGGTCTCTGCACGTGGGCGCCCTGCCTTCCTGGAAGACCTCAGTCTCCACGTCAGCCCCCCAGGCTTCCTTCTGTCCCTCAGATACGCCGAGCATGTCCTTGCCTCAGGGCCTTTGCACCTGCTGCTCCTTCTGCTTGGAAAACTCCCAGGTCTATGTAACTGCCTCTTTTTCCTCATGCAGGGCTCATCTCAGATATAGCCCCGCAAAAGACCTGCTCTGACCACCCTAGCTGAGCACCCCATCCACCTACCCTGTTCCTCCCTACCATGCGATATTAGTCTTTTTTGGGGGGCGGGGGGCGTATGTGGGCCTCTCACTGTTGTGGCCTCTCCCGTTGCGGAGCACAGGCTCCGGATGCACAGGCTCAGCGGCCATGGCTCACGGGCCCAGGCGCTCCGCGGCATGTGGGATCTTCCCGGACCGGGGCACGAACCCGTGTCCCCTGCCTCGGCAGGCAGACTCCCAACCACTGCGCCACCAGGGAAGCCCGACCTTAGTCTTTTTATAATACATATCTGGCCTGAAAATCACCTCCTTGTCTTGTGTGTTCGATGTCTGTCTGCTGCCCTCATAAGAATCTAAGCTTCTTGAGGGCAGGGGTCTGTCTTTTCTCTGCCAGATCTCCACACCTAGAATAGTGCTGGGTACATTGGTGGCACTCAGTTGGTTGGCTACCCAATGTCAGGGAAGTGAGGGGTATAGGGGACCCTGCCCTCAGGGAGATCATGGTTTGTAGGAGGAGATGACAAGTGACCCAACAGAACTCCTCAGTGCTCCTGGAACTCTGCAAATACTCAAATGGGGCCAAGGAAGCCTGGCCAGTTCTATCTGGGGGACCAGATATGGCTTCATACAGAAGGACACCCCAGGACTGTGTTTTGAAAGATGTGCGATGCTTCCCAGATGAACCAAAGATGCAAAAATGTGAAAAAGCAGAGACCATTCAGGAAACAGCAGGTGGTATGATGAGACCAAAGGAAGGGGTTGTCTGGGATGGGGGGCATGGAGTGGAAACCATCATGAAGGGCCCCTTCGCCATGAGAAAGAACTCAGGTTGCTTTCTAGAGATAGCGATGAGCCACTGAGAGGGTTTCCCCCACCCTGTTGATATTTTAGCTCCTTTCAGTGTTGAACACTCTTACATGGAGGAATGACTTGGTCAGAACTGCCTTCCCAAAAGATCCCTCTGCCAAAATTTGCATTCCCTGTGTCCTTTGCCCAGTTATGACCGTATTCAGGCATACTTCCAAAAGTCTCTACTGCTCTCTTTCTAAAAATAGTTAGCCTTTCTTTGGGGGCACATAATTTCACAGCACAATACTTCAGAAGGAACTATACATGGTTCCACTCTTTGGGACTCGTGTTGTCCCCTGACTGCACATCTTCAGCTTTTTGTGTCCATAGTTTTGTAAGTCAAGTTACATCACATGGCAGATCTCATCTGGTACCAGGAGGAGATGAAGGGCATCTAATGGATGTAGAACTTAAGTTTTGTTCATCTCAGCATCTTCCATGTTTGGGTGGAAACCCAATATCCTCAACAGTGAAGTGGCATAATAATAGTATGTACCTCATACGATTATTCTGAGAATTCAATTAGTTAATATCATATGTAAAGCACTTGGAGGAATCCTTGAAACACGATGAATGCCACGTGAAGTGTTTGGTGTTAGTTTTGACCAATGCAGTTTCAGTTTCTAGAACTGATCCAATAAACTGAGTTTCAGTGGAAGAAAAACTTGTATATACATTGTGTGTGTATGTATGTGTATTTCTCTAGCTATGAGCTGGTCTGGGGCATATACATACACTCCCACTATCACATACCTACTATGTGCCGGACAGAGCTCCAGGTGCCATACTTATGTTATCTCATTATCCTCACAATAAACTTACAAGATAGGCATGGTTACCCCCATTTTACAGATGAAGAAAACTGAGGCTCAGAGAGGCTGACAACTAAAAGCTGCACAGCTCACATCACATCTGTTTGCACCTTCATCCCTCTGTGCACCTCAGTTCCTAGAGCCCAACACAGGGATGGAAGGGGACACTCAGTGGTGTTTTCTGGGTCTGAATCCACACATATGTTATAGGGTCAAACTTACTCTTAAATAATCCCTTCAAGGTGGGGAGGGATAAATGCGAGGTGAAGATCAACATATACACGCTATTATATATGAAATAGATAACTAATAAGGACCTACTGTATAGCACAGGGAACCCTACTCAGTACCCTGTAATGACCTATATGGGAAAAGGATCTAAAAAAGAGTGGGTATATGTATATGTGTAACTGATTCACTTTGCTGTACAGCAGAAAGTAACACAACATTGTAAATCAACTGTACTCCAATAAAAACTAAAAAAGAGAGAGAAAGAAAAAGAAAAATCCCTTCAATGGCCCATTCATGTATCCAACAAATATTTATTGAACATCTTGTGGTGTTGGACCAAATCTCAGACTGTGGAAGAGGTGGAAGGGACTTTCTCTCATGGAAGCTCTTGCTTTACTCACCCCTCTACCTGGGATGTCTTTCTCATTCTTCACTAGCAGGCAAACTCCTCTTCATCTTTCAAGTTCCAAATTAAATGTCCCCACCTCTGAGAAGCTTTCCCAGCCTCCCTTCCTCCAGGCAGTGGGCTGTTCCCTTAACTAGTACAACGGTTCATTTTATGTCAGCTTGCCTGGGCTACGGGATGCCCAGATAGCTAGTAAACATTATTGCTCACAGGTCTGCATTAGATTCAGTACACCAAATAAAGAGGTCCACTCTCACCAATGTGGACAGGCACCATGGTATCCACTGAGGGTCTGAATAGAACCAAAAGGCAGAGGAACGGCAAATTCCCTCTCTTTTTCAGCCCGGACATTCATCCTCTCCTGCCCTCACACACTGGAGTTCCTCACACCCTTAGACTTGGGGACTTATACCAGCAGCCCCTGGTTCTCAGGCCTTCTGCTACCAGCTTCCCTGGTTCTTCAGTTTGCAGACAGTGGACTTCTTAGGTCTCTATAACTATGTGAGCCAATTCCTATAATAAATCTCCTCTTACATATCTCTACGTATGTCCTATTGGTTCTGTTTCTGGAGAACTTTGACTAATACATCTAGACTCCCAGGGCATCCTATACCTGCTGTTTGTGGCAGGTTGAATAATGCTCCACCCACCCGAAGACATCCACATTCTAATTCCCAGAACCTATGAACATGATACCTTATATACCCTATGTAATATGTTACCCTATGGTGAAAAGGACTTTGCAGACAAGGTAAGGGTGTCGAGATGGGGAGATTATCCTCGATTATCTGGATGAGCCCAATGTAATCACAAAGGTCCTTGTGAGAAAGAGGCAGTTGGTCAGTCAAGGGAAGGCAAAAGTAAATACTAGAGTGACGCAGCCATGAGCCAAGGAATGCCAGCAGCTGCTAGAAGCTGGAAGAGGCAAGGAATGGATTCTCTGCCTAGAGCCCAATGACACCAACTTGGGACTTCTGACCTCCAGAACTGTAAGATAATACATTTGTGTTGTTTCAAGCCACTGAGTTTGTGGTACCATTACAGCAGCCATAAGAAATGAATACATTTTTTATTCCAGCACTAATCCCACTGCATAGCAGTTACCTTTCTCACCTGAGAGCTCCTCAAGCCTGGGGCACCTTTGTTTCTGACAGTTTAACACAAAGCCTCAAAAAGGGCTCACGAAAGCTGCCGAATGAACTAACAAATGGATTGATGCTTACCCGCTTTCATCCGGCTGCCTGTGTCCCTCAGCCTGAGAACACACACACACACACACACACACACACACACACACACACTCATATCCACATAGCTTACCTGTTCATCCACCCACACCACCCCGAGGAGGGCAGCTCTATCCTTACACAGGAGCCCACTTTGGGCTGGCCAGCAAATAGCTCTCTCTCAAGAGCATGTCGATTTTCAGGGGGGAGGGGGGATTTCTCCCAAGGTAATAACTGGGCAAATCAGCAGACATGCAGGAGTGAGAAGCAGAAATTTTGACTTGAAACCACAAGAATTGGGGTTGCACCACAGACATGTAAAAATCCTCCTTTCCAATAAATAAATAAATAAATAAATAATGAGCGCAAGAGACACCCCTGAGCCTTACCACATTCCCGTGTCTCTCCACCTCCGTCGCAACCCCACCACAGCCACTAAAATGTTGGGGAAATCTGTACTTAGTGACACCAAAAGCGGTCCACTTTATCTCATTAAGAGAGACAAATGGATTCCAGCTAGTGTGATATGATCCCATTTTGCTAAAAAGGAAGAATTTAAATATATCTATATCATCTATATACAGTGTATATATGTGCATATATATGTGTGTTTATATAGGCATAGGACAGAGGCTGCAAGAAAATCCGTGAAGAGGTTAACGGTTTGATGGAGATTAGAGACGGTTGCTTTTTTTCTTACTTTTAAAAAAATTTACAAAGTACAGGACTGTTGGTGTGATTTTTAAAAAAAAATAAAGTTTAAATAATACAAAATAAAAGAAATGGAGCGTTTTGTGTGGCAGGGCTACTTTGCGTCCCTTCCAAGACAGCCTAGGTCTCCCAGCCCCTCCCCAAATAGGAAGCTGGGCTCTGGTCTCCCCGTGAGCAATGGCGGAACCATTAGAGGAACTGTAGGGGGCAGGAGGGTGACGCGGCACGGGGCCTGGGAATTAGAAAACATACAGACGTGACCGCGAGGGCGGCTTCTGCCGAATGACCCAAGGATGACCCGCTTCGGGCCCAATCTGGTATGTGGGGAGTTCGTTGTCACCCCGCGGCCTCTCTCTTCCGAACCTCCCCACGGCCACATCTTCCTCGCTGCGTCTTCACCCGACCTCCCGGGCGAGGGCAGGTGCCGCCCAAGACCCCGGCAGAAAAACAGATGCAAAGGATCACCCCGGCCTTCCTCGGCCCCATTCACTGCCTCCCCCACCCTTTCCTGCGGTGGCGTTTTTGTTTTAATTCATCTGAACTGGTTACAAAACCACACTCCCACGAATACATAAATAATGGATAAGGGGTGGGGTGGGGGGCAATGTTTTAAAGAAATTCCCGCAGGGCCTGGCCAGGCAACAGCAAATGCATTTCTGCTGTATCATATTTAACTGTTTGCAAACTTCTGCTGGAAGGATGAGCAGCGGCTGCAGAGACTCCACTGCCCTTCCCCGCCCGGGGCCGGGAGAGACTTGCAAGGGAGGATTCAGAGGGAGAAGTTGTCAGCTCGCGGGGGCCGAGAAGATGCAGAGGGGAATGAGAAAGTATTTGTAAGATTGCACCGCCCCCAGCCCGGCTTCGCGCAGGCCAAGCGTCTCCCTCCCGGCCTCCGGCCCCGGTTCCCCCAACCAGGCTAGGCCCCTTTAAGAACCAGCGCGCGCCCCCGCCCCGCGTGCGCTCACTTTCCCTAGCAACCGCCCCGGGGGAGGAGAAGGTCCTGGCAACGGCGCGCCAGCCCAGAGGGTCACGTGATGGCCCGCAGCTGGAACGCGAGCGCGCGCCCCGCCGCGCGCCCGCCCGCCGAGCCTGGGCGCTGTGGCGCGTGCGCGAGCGGTGCAGCACCGGCCGCGGGAGCAGGGAGTATTATGGGCTGTGGGTGCCGCTGAGCAAGATGGAGCTGTCTGCAGTGGGCGAGCGGGTCTTCGCGGCCGAATCCATCATCAAACGGCGGATCCGAAAGGTTAGCCGCCTCCCAGGGCGGGACGTCTAGCCCCGCAGCCGGTCCCCAGATCCGCGGGCCATCGGGGCGAAGCGGTCCCGCTAACCCGGGCTTTCTCGCCCACCCCCGCGCAGCCGCCTCCTCGCGTCCCCGCATCTTCCCCACCCCCACTCCCCTCTTTTTTCCTTCTCTGTTTTTCAGGGACGCATCGAGTACCTGGTGAAATGGAAGGGGTGGGCCATCAAGTGAGTGTCACGGGATCCAGGGGTGAGGGGGGAAGGGAGGCAGCGCACACCGGGGCCTTTTTTTTTTCCCTTGGAGGGTGCGCACATTTGCTCCCTCGCATGTGTCTCTGGCTCCCTGGTTTTCTTTTTTATTTTGTGCATGCGTAACTCGGCAGGTACAGCACTTGGGAGCCGGAGGAGAACATCCTGGACTCGCGGCTCATTGCAGCCTTCGAGCAGAAGTGAGTTTGGGAAGCTGGCAGGGGCGGCGGGGCTGAGGCTCGGCTGGGGCGCCGCGCGGGGAAGCGGGAGAGCCGGGGAGGGCAGCGCGGAGTGGGGCCCAGGAAGGGGCTCTTTTTAACCTCTGGCGTTTCTCGGCCGCAGGGAGAGGGAGCGTGAGCTGTATGGGCCCAAGAAGAGGGGACCCAAACCCAAAACTTTCCTCCTGAAGGTAACCTGGCCCAGCCCCAGCAGGCCCCTCTCGGGCCCCCAGCCCGGGCGCAACACGGGGCCTGCAGGGGAGGGACAGATCCGCGGCCGCCCAGGCGGGCGGGTCTTTCCAGAGGGGCCCCAGCTGGGCAAGGGGTGGTTGTGAGCCCCCGAAGAGCCCCTGGCAGCAGGCCCTGGCCAGCTCCAGCTTCAGCAAGAGGGGCCTGGGAATGGGGACAAGGGGGAAGGATAATCCTCGCTGACAAAACCAGGGTCTGGGGAGGCCAACAGGAAGGGGGTGGGTGAGGCAGGTGGGGTGCCCACCTGAGGGGGTGGCAGGGAGGGGTGGCTTCTGCACGTGAGAGCCCTCATCTCCCCCAGCCTTGAGCTGGTAGGGCTCTGCCTGGAATTAGAACCCGGGGGAGAGTGAATTTGGTCTCCCTCATCGTGGGGAACAGGGAGAGGCTTTGGGTGGGGGGCACCTGCCTCCCTGCCCGCAGCTTCCCTCTCTCAGGATTTGTTCTGTATGCCTCCCCTCCTGACAGAGGGATCTAACTTGAATTTGACCTTAAATCACTTCACTTTGAGTTTTATCACCCAGGCTGGGCCGCTGGTTCTCAGTTTTGCCCACTTCTGGCTGTCTCTGGAGGCTCTAACAAGGATGGAGAGTGGGAGAGTAAAAGCAGGGCACGTTAGCCTCGGCAAGGGAGGGCGACCTAGCTCCAGAGGAAGCCATCTTAGAGGTTTTTTGGTGTTTATTTTATTTTTTTTAGTGAGAAAGAACAGAGTCTGGGAAGGGAAGGTGAGATGACCCAAGGTGGCAGGCAAGGCTGCAGGAGGGCCTCCATGGGCAACCACAGTCCCCCCCCCACTAGTGCTAAGGTTGTCTCAGGGCCCCTTCCCACCCCGACAGCCTGTGACTTTGTGGCAGTTGGCACAGGAAGGGCAGGCAGGACTCTGCAGAAAAGAGGCTGTGCACAATGCAGAACTCAGAATCTCCAATTTGTCCTAAAGGCTCAAAGCCCAATTTGGGGGGGCTCTCCAGCTCCCCACCCCCCAAAAGAACGGTGCAGAAGTGAAAGAAATAATGGTTTCCAGAATTACATATTTCTGTGACCCTTGTCGCCAAATTACACACATCTTAGGGGATCTATGGAGCAACCTTAACTCTTGATGCTTCTTCGGAGGGATGGGGCAGAGCAGCTGGAGGGCCAGTGGGCTGTGTGACAGCCTCTCAGTGCAGCTGGAGTGCCCTCTAGCGGGGAAGTGAGTAATGACCATGAGCATTGATTCACAAAATGCTTTTCTTTTTTAATAGCTGTATCTCCTGAGCTGGCTATGGGCCTAACACAGTGCTGACACCCACATGGATTATCTCCTTTAAATCTCTCAACAATCCCATGAAGTAGGGAATATTATCCCTATTTTGCAGATGAGAAGATCAAGGCCCAGGGAGGGGAGGGGATTTACCTGAGCTCCCGCCACCCAGCTTCCTGGCTTCATCATGTCTCCTTTTCTTAACCCTGTCCCTCAGAGGGTGCACGTCAGGTTAAGGGAGCAAGGTGGACACACACACATACACACACAAAAAGGAAACTATGAAGGCTGTAGAGTTGGTGGGGCAGGGGATGCAGAGGCAGATGAGAGAACCTTGATCTGGACCTTAAAAACAGGTAACATGAGAGAGAGAGTTATTTGCAAGGGGTGATGGAGATCAGCTTGGTCTGAACCCATCGCTCTGTGGGTCACCAAGAGGCCAAGTGTGTATAGTAAACATATTACACTCAGATAGCACTCACTTTCCGCAGGGAACTATTCTGAAGAGAACAGGAGCCCCTGAGGTAGGTTGCATTATCCCCATTTTGTAGATAGAAAAACTGAGGCCAGAGAGGTTAAATAACGTGCCCGTGGTCACAGAGAGTGAGTGGTAGAGTCCAGGTCTTTAACCTTCCACGTTATCTATGTATAGTACATGCCAACCCCTCAGAGCCATGCCTGTCACACAGTCAGAGTGCAATAAATGCCTTGGGCTGTGGTACCAGTTTTAATCCACAGGCAGACCCAGGTCCCACCTTCAAAGAATTCTCAACCTGGGGAGAAGAGAGGAGGAGGAAGGGTGAACCAGCCCGTTTTAAAAAATAATAATAATGTTTAGACATTATAAAGTAAGAAATAGTTTTGTAGAAAGGTTGGAAACCATACATTAGAAAAAGATTACTGCTCATAAGCACCTGCCCCGCCCCTTGGATAGTCTAGTATTCTTCGAGTGCTTGCTGTGTGCCAGGCATTGTGCTAACCAGGTAACATACACTGTGGTCAGAGGAGGCCCACTAAGCCGGGGTTTCATCCTGGATCTGGTGTTTGCCTTGCCTGTGCTCTTTGCCAGTCCCCAGGGGCCATGCATCACTGCTGGACTCCGGCAGAACCATACTTACAGAGGTTCCGCTCAGACAGCATGCAGAGAGAATAACCACCAACCCCTGGGGATCAGAGTGGGGAATCCCCTAAACTCCATGGGGGACGAACCTGCAAAAAGCCCTTGTTGCCATACCAAGGGAAGGCTGGCTTTCCCCTGCCTTTGTCTGGGAAGAGGTGTGAGGGAACCAGTCCCTGGCTCCACTGGCTCGGGGCAGGAGGAGCTGGCAGCCCTGGCACAGGGTAGATCGGGCCCACGTGTGCTGCCACCTAGTGGCTGGAGGGATGGTTAACTAAGCCACCCCAGGAAACCCCCAGCAGGGCTGGGAGGACCATGTGGCAGTAAAGTGTGCCTCTCCTACATTCTTAATGACATCCTCGCTGATTCAGCATGTAAGTCCACAAACACCTCTTCTGGGGGTTGTGGTCAAATACAGTCTAGTCTTGTCTGAGAGGTGTACAGGCTACCTCCCAGGTACTGGTCAAGCATCCAGCACTGTGGGGATGGGAGGTGGAGAGACCCTAAACCACAGATCCCACTCTTGGGGAGCTCAAAGACTGACCATGGGAATGTGTTCTTCCTCTCAGCCACCCCTAGCTCACCTGGCTGGAGGCAGTCACCACCTAATGGTCCCTCTTCCCACCAGGAACCAGGGTATCTGTATAGAACACAGACTGGTCCTCCATCTCTACACTCTGTCCAGCCGTTGCTTTCAGTCCCTTGGCCACTCCATCCTCTCATCGCTGGGCTCTCTCTGCCTCCACCATTTGTCTCAGCAGGGCCCCTTCAGCAGGCTACCTGGGGCACAGTCAGCTCAGGAAGGACCAGGGTTTTACTACTTAGGCTTCATTCTCCACAACTGGGACCTAATCTGTGCTCCTCTGGACCCTGTACTTCTCTGTTGTATTGAATCACCCTGCACCCTAATTGCCTGTCACTTGTCTTCTGCGTGGAGCACAGCCCCCTAGGGGTAGAAGCCGTGTGTGGTCACAGTCGTAGCCCTAAGCAGCTGGCACGTAACTCATCGGTACTTTCTCAGTGAAGGAAGGACTGGTCATGGAGGATGGCTTACATAACCTTGTGAGTCTCTTGCCCTAGACCTGGAGTCTCTGAGGGCCCTGCCACACACACACACACACACACACACACACACACCCCACACACACCCTCGCATCTTCCATGAGACAGAAGGTGAGCTGCTGCAGGGCCCTGGCGGGGCTTTATAGATCTCACCCCTGGGAGTGTGTACAGCCGGGCCCAGGAGCCTGGGACAGTATCCCTTGCTCCCCACAGACTTCTGCTCAGCCATCCTGTCCCCAGGCCATCTTGGCACAGAATATGAAGTGGCTGATCCCACCTCTTAGTCCATGCCCACCAAACCCATGTCTACCTGGGGTGGATGCCAACCAGGCTTTAGGTGCTGGCTTTGGAGTCTGTTGGCACCAATTTGCTCAGACCCAGGCCCCGAGCCAGACCCTGGGCAGTCAGATGAATCAGACCCAGGAGGGGAAGTGGCGGCGGGGGGGGGAGTGGGGTGCTGGGAGTGAGGAGGAGGGGCCAAGGTCTGTCCCAGAGCTGATGACGAGCTGGAGGTGCCTCCTGTTCAGAGGCAGAAAAGGAGCTCAGGGCATCTGCTAATAGGTCCGGAGGGCTGGGGTATGGGGTGAAGGTGGGAGGGGTCGCCCTCGCCTTTCTGCCACCAAAAATTAGTCCATGGAGGAGCACTGGGCTGGGATGTTCCCGGCGGGGGGGGGGGGGGTTGATCAGGGGCTTCTTTCCGTGCAGTGTCCTGGCTATTGACACTCCTCTGTGTCAGCAAGGGCAGCCACCGACCCGTCTGTCTGTCCCTCAGACCCACGGCCAAACTTGGAAAGTTAGTCTTGGAGTTGGGCCTGGTTGAGGGTCTGACTTGCCCTCCAACCTTCCACACTTTGTATCACCGTCTGAACCTGTTTTCCTTTTATCGCTAAGGCAAGGTCACGAGCATCACTGACTTCTTAAGTGCTCTCAGGATGGTTTCTTGAGACCATACTTGTGGGTGGTTGGTGCAGGGGTGTCCAGAGGAGGTCAGCGGGCGGCGAACCCTCAGCCACCGCCTCCCTCTGTCCCACAGGCGCGGGCCCAGGCGGAGGCCCTCCGCATCAGTGATGTGCATTTCTCGGTCAAGCCGACCGCCAGCGCCTCCTCGCCCAAGCTGCACTCCAGCGCTGCCGTGCACCGGCTCAAGAAGGACATCCGCCGCTGCCACCGCATGTCCCGCCGCCCCCTGCCCCGCCCAGACCCCCAGGGGGGCAGCCCCGGCCTGCGCCCGCCCATCTCACCCTTCTCTGAGACTGTGCGCATCATCAACCGCAAGGTCAAGCCGCGGGAGCCCAAGCGGAACCGCATCATCCTGAACCTGAAGGTGATCGACAAGGGCACGGGCGGAGGCGGCGCCGGGCAGGGGGCCGGGGCCCTTGCCCGCCCCAAAGTCCCCTCACGGAACCGCGTCATCGGCAAGAGCAAGAAGTTCAGCGAGAGCATCCTGCGCACGCAGATCCGCCACATGAAGTTCGGCGCTTTCGCGATGTACAACAAGCCCCCGCCCGGCCCTCTGCCGCCCCCGCCAGCCACCAAGGCCGACATCGCCGCCTCCCCTGGCCAGGGGCTGCTCCTGGCAGCTCCCAGTGCCCCGTACGACGCCCGCAGCTCCAGCTCCTCCGGCTGCCCTTCGCCGACCCCGCAGTCCTCCTCCGACCCGGATGACGTGCCCCCCAAGCTGCTCCCCGAGACCACGAGTCCATCTGCCCCCGACTGGCGGGAGCCCGAGGTGCTTGACCTGTCCATCCCTCCCGAGGCGGCGGCCACCAGCAAGCGGGCGCCTCCCGACGTCACTGCGGCTGCCAGCCAGGCCCTTCCCGCGGCCCCTCAGCCTGCCGGCGCCGCCTCAGAGCCCGAGGCTGGAGACTGGCGCCCTGAGATGTCACCCTGCTCCAACGTGGTCGTCACCGATGTCACCAGCAATCTCCTGACGGTCACTATCAAGGAATTCTGCAACCCTGAGGATTTCGAGAAGGTGGCTGCTGGGGTAGCAGGTGCCGCAGTGGGGGGTGGCAGCAGTGGGCAGAGCAAGTGAGGGGCTCCACCAAGGAGGGGGGTTTGGGGGGCCCTCCTGCCCAAAGTCTTACTCTTGCTCCCGCCCCCGCCCCCGCCCTCAGACAACCCTGCCTGTGCTTTGCTTGTTTCAAATGGCTCGGTGTTGACCCCGGGATGGGGCTGGGCAGTTGGAGTCCCCTGAAGGCCAGTGGGAGGGGCGGTCCTGGAACGGGGTGGGGCTAGGGTGGGGCCAGGACACTGGGAAGTCCTCCCTCTTGTCTCTTGGCCCCCTCCCTGCCCAAGCACGGTGGGGCCTGCTGGGTGGCTCCTGGGGAGCCCCGGAACTCGGGGTTCAGCTGCCCCCTCCACATCCCACCTCTCCCCAGCTTGCTTCCAGCTCTCGCGCACAGCATCTGATTTCTCGGTGCTAACCCGGCAGCTGCTGGGGACCCCTTCCCAGCATGGGCACCGTCCCTTTCCTTCCTCCAGATGCCTGGGAAGGAGGGGCAGGGATGGGAAAGCCCGGACAGAGGTTGAGGTGAAGGCGGCCTTGGCCCCTGCCCCCCCACACCCACGAGGGCGGCAGGAGCAGGGCCCACTTTCGGACGAGACCCAAGCAGGCCCCCGTGGGCCTCACCCACCCATCTCTTTCATCATCCCGCGCTCAGAGGCGGGAGGGACTGGCACGGACCTCACCTGCCACGGCCTCCCAGCATCTAAAGGCCCCTCAGTTCTCGACCAAAGGTGCTACAAGAGCCTGCTGCGCGGACTTCCGTTTGCGCATGCGCCTGCCGTCCTGGGCGGGTCTGCGTGGATCCGTGTGTGTGTGTGTGTTGGCCCCTGGGCCCGGCTCTCGAGGCTGCGCCCTTTAGGGTTCCTCACAGTAAGGTCGTCGGATCGAAGACCTGGAACCCTCCCTTGCCATCAGCCGGGCCTGGGACCTGGCCGAGGTCTGAGGAGTTTGCTGTGGAGGCCGATCCTCCTAGCCCGCGTGTGCGGGGGACACGCATCCCACGCCCTTCTCCTTTGGGGTGGTCAGACGTGGCATGGTGGGGACCGAGGCAGAGGGGAGACCCCCGTCCCAAGCTTCCTCTTCCTCCTGGGTGTCCGGGGGGAGTAGGAAGCCTGGACACCGTTCCGAGGGTCTCCAGCCCCCTCTCTCTTGATTCTGACCGCCCAGGCTTTCTCACAGCCCAGCCGGCCTGAAGCAGCTCGAGGCCTCTGGTGCCCTGGGCAGCTTCTCTTTCCTCTGCTGCCAGGGAGCTGAGGTGTCCATGCCAGTGGCAGAGACCAAAACCCCAGTTTTAGGCTGGGCACTGGGAGGGCAGGGTGGCCGAAGCGGGGGGGACGGAAGAGGGGGCCTGTGTCCTTCAGGAGAGCGGGCACGTGCGGGACCAGGGGTCTGGTGGGCAGGGGAGACAGCCCTGCTGGCCAGCCCTGAGGTGCTGCCCGGACTCAGTTTGCCGTGAGTGGCGGGTCCTTGCACGTGGCTCAAGGTGGCTTCCTGGTGTGTGGGCTGAGAGCCGTGATGGCAAGAAAGGGAATTCCAGTTCGGAAGCAAACGCCTTGGTCCTAAGCACGGGAGGACTGTTTCTTCCGAATCTCCCCACCAGGGATTGTGGCAGGGCCCCTAACCCTCCCCATCCCAGGATGTAGAACGGGGGCCGTCACAGGGTTTGGGGGACTGGTGCTCCTGGACCCCTCCCCCCCCCCGCCCTTTGTGTTGGCTCTGTGGCCGTCCAAGTGCCAATTGGCTTCCCCCCAAATAAGGGCTGGTATTTCTCCTCTGTCCTTAGAGGGGATTTCCCCCCCCAACCCCCACCCCAGGTGAGTGTCCACCTGGGTGCCAGTTACAGGTGTTTCCAGAGACCATAGAAATGTGTTTTCCTGAGAGTCCGTGTCATTCGTGACTTTTTTTGTAAAGAAGTTGTGTTTTCAGAGGTGATTTTATGACAGGAAAGTGAAAGAATTAGTTTTGCAAAAAACAGAAAAAAAAACACAAAAAAAGAGGGGAAAAAAAAGAAATAGAAAAAAATATTGTGGGATTCCTATGGGGTTTGGGAGGGGTGGGGAGAAAGAGATATTTAAAGAAAAACTAGTAACGCAGTGATTGCACAGGTGAGGCGGCAATGTTAGGAACGTGGATAGAGGCCCAGGCCCAGCTGGGAGGCTCCCAGGCACGGCAACTGCCCTCCTTCCTTGGCCCAAGGCAAGGTAAGCCCTCCCTCCTGCGCTGGGCCCAGACTCCACACCTGTCCCCGCTTGAGGGGAAGGATGACCCCTGATCCCAAGGGAACTTGCCAGAAGCTGCAGGGGCCAGGCAAATAGAGCTGAGATTAGGGGACGTAAGAGTCAACAGGGGTCCCACCATCACCGGGACCCATCGTTGGTGACTCTCCAGGAAGGCTGGTGAGTAGGTACAGTTGGGTTCCTTGCCTTCCTCCATTCCTTTGCCAGCCTGTTGGGTGGGCCATATGGTCCCTCCACCGCCACCCCGTGGGGGAATCTCCCTCCCCATCGCCCCAATGACCAAGACACCCCGGAGCTTCCCTGGCCAGGTAGGGGATGCAAAGCTTCAGGAAGACAGGAGCTATGGACTCTGGGAGAGTATTAGGTGGTGATCAGAGGGGGTTGGGGGTAGCTGTAGGGAGAGGGAGTGCCTGCCCCTTCTCTTTTCACAGGGAGGGTGCTGCCCTTGACCCCCAGCTGTGCAGCCCTGCCCCAGCCCATGCAGAGGCACGCATGCACACTGCTCCCAGGTGGGCAGCTCCCCTGAGGGCCTGAGTGGGCACCTGGTCAAGCGCAAGCGGAGCCCTCCTTACCTCTCTCCCAGGGTGGCTCTGAGCGGGGTCCCACAGCCCCCCAGCACACGCTTGCACGGATCAGCCTCCCATGGGCCCTTCCTCCCCCATTGCTGCTTTTCCGTTTGCCTATTACCAAGCAGAAGTTGCAGTCTGGTTTGCTTTATTTTTATATGTGAAATACCCCTCAAAGCCGGATCTTCTCCCATGTTCAGTAGTGGCTGGGGTCATCTCCCCCTGATGCCACCCTCTCCCCACTCCCATGTCATAGGAAACAGATGAGGTCTGGTGTCTCTGGTTTGAGGTGGGAAGTTGGGACCCATTCCTGTCTCATTCCCCTCCCGGATCCTCAGTTTGCCCTTCTGTGAAATGGGTGTATTGGGCGACACAGCTTTTTCATGAAGCACTGCTGGTGTCCAGGCAGCTGCTGAAGATTAGGTGGTGGTCGAGGTTGCTGGCACTGGGGCCTCCAGCCTCCCACAGTCCCGTTTCATTCTCACCCTGCAAAGCGGTCAGGGTCAAAATGGGCTTCAGCCTTCGTCTGCTCTGGAAAGAGGTGATGATCAAGTCCCCAACCTCAGTGTGAGGCAGGCAGAGTGGGAGGGGTCACCCCACTTACAAGACCAGGAAACTGGGGCTCTGAGAGGCAAAGCTGCTTCACTGGAGCGAAGAACCCAGCTGCTCTGGCCTTTTGGGGGAAGCCTCTTTAAAAGGTGGGGACCTGGGCCTTGGAGCCACTGCAAAGCCAGGGGGTACCCCTGAGCCAGGCGGTCCCGGGTGAGGAGTCAGCCCAGAGGAGGAAACCGTTAGCTCGGGGAGCTGGGCTGCCACCAGCCTTTCTAGCCTCTGGGTGGACCCAAGTGGACGCACCGCCTTTTCTGCCTTTGGGGGTTTTGTTGGTTGTTTTTGGTTTGTTTTTTTTTTTGGTTTTTTTTGCACTTGGCCCACGCTGGACAGTGGAACCCGCCTAGTCAGTTCCACTTCCAGGCTCCCATGCACTAGCCCAAGGCAGCCTCTTGAGGGCTTGTATGGTTTAAGGAATCACTTTTGAGAAAAGAAAGAAAGAAAAGTGTTTAAAGGTTTTCGTTTTGTCTCTGTCTGCATCTCCTCTCAGATTCAGAAAGCCCAGAATTCGGGGCTAAAACTCTAGGAGAGGGGGTGTCCCCAGCCTGACCCTGTCTTGCTGATAGTCACCAAGACTCCAAAATAGGGGGGACAGGCTGGGTGGAGACTGAGGCACCCACTTCCCAGGCCTGTAGGGTCCCCCCGTCCCGCCTTGAAGGAGTCAGCACCCCACTCCAACAGTGACTGAGCGCCTACTGTGCGCAGAGCTCTGGCTAGGCAGAGGGGGGCTGGGGGTCTGACGAGGGACCCCCTTGCAAGAGGCCACAGTAGAAGGAACCAAGGGTTCTGGGTCTTCCCCCTGCTGTAGGGTGGAGTAGAGATGGAGACTTCTTGTTGTTGGTTTTAATTTAAAAACACAAAGGCCTAAAGAAATGTATCTTATAATTTTTTTTTAATTTTTGAAAAGCTCATTTAATGAATTGTGCACGAATGAATTCTATATATATAAAATATACATATATAGCTCTATATTTGGGGAGGGGCACTGTCTCTTTTCTCTCTCTCTCATTTTAAAAATGAAGTGTCGTTGCCTTCGTCTGTGGTTCAACCATCCAGCTCCCAGCTGGCTAAACTTTGCCTCCAGTGGTTCAAGACAGGAAACTAGTAGGGTGAGCAGGAGACCGGAGATGGGGACGCCGCCTCAGCGTGGGGCTGGGTCCCCAGGCCACAGGCCCCTCTCCCAAAGGTTGCAGGTGGAGAAGACGCCTTGTGTTGGGTGTGGCTTTTGGTTCTGTGTGCCGGGTTCGGTTGTTTCTGGGCCGGGGGAGGGGTGTCTGTGCTGATTACTTTGTCTTGTATGTTTCGTTCTGCTGCTCTTCAATATCGTATCAATGCCAGGAAGGGGGCACGGAAAGCCTCTTTTGCGCCCCCCCCAAATAAATTGTCACATTCCGAAGCTAAGGTCTAGCTCCGGGTCTGTCTCATTTCTTCCGGCTGGGACTGTGGTCTTTAGAAAGCTCAGGCCATGCCTCTCCTGGTGCGGGTGCAGCGAGGAGAGGGGGCCCCTGGCCCTCAGCGGTGGCAGGCCAGCGCTCCGGCCAGAAGCTCCCCGCCTCCCACCCCACGTCCACCTCGTGAGGGAGATGAGCTTGAGGGGAGTCCCCCTACACAGGTAAGCTGCGGCGCGTGCCACTTCTTGGAACCCGGAGACTACCTGGTCAGCGGGCACGTGGGAGGGGTGGGGCTCCCGCCACTGTCCGCCGCCCAGTTGGAGTCACAGCACCCGCAGAGAGGGGGCCCCGGGAACTGGATCCCCAGCCAGTCAGTCATCACAGGGCCTGGGAAGGAGCAGGCCGGGGTTGGGGGCACGGGCTACCCTTGTCGGAAGTAGCCCTTGCTAAAAAGCTGCTTCAGCTCAGAGAAACATGTTTTCTGGGCGCTCGTGTGCCGCCTCTGATGAGACGAGCAGCCCTGGGGAGCCCGTTGGACGCCCACAGGGATCCAAAAGCAGCAGACCCCGCAAATTCCCATGCCTTCCTCAAGGGTTTGCCACTCCGCCCATGTCCGTGAGCGGCACCTCCATCCCTCCACGGCCACCCGTTTGCCAGGCCTGGAACAGGTGTCACCAGGTGTCGCCTTCCAACCCGCCCCTTCCCCACCACCCTCACCCCCTTGTTGTGAAACCCCCAAGGCTCGCCTCTCAAAGGTCTCCCCACCCTGCACCCCATCTCACCTGTCCTGACCCCGACTCCTTTGGCAAAACCTCCCTGATCTGCCGCACTCACCCTGCACCTCCCCCCGCTCTTCCACATGATGCAGCTGCCGCAGGGGCCTGGCAGCCCTGCCAGAGCCTTCAGGAAGCCCACTGCCCTGAGGGTCGCGTCTAAAGTCCTCCCCACCACTCTATCTGGGGAGAGCTCCCCGCCTGAGCCCGCGCTCCGTGCCCCGTCTCGCTACGCAAGAGTCGCAGCTCAGTGCCTGGCACGTGGACACTTGATTCGTCTTTTTCTGTCACCAAGCTCGGTTCTTCCTTACTAATGCGGTCAGTGAGGCTTGGGAGCGGCCGAGCGGTAGACATGGGGCACCAGTGTGACTCATCCAGCTGGCCCTGGTCAAAGAAGAGCATGTCTCTGTCCGAGACTGGTCTCCGTGCAGAAGCCGGGCAGGGAGATGGGAAGATGGGTGAGGGGGGTGGGACCCGGTGTGGAGTCAGGGCTGACCTCCTCCGTGGCACCTACTCCACGTGCACCCCTACCTTGCTTCCACCTTGTCGTCTTGCCTGGCTCAGTGCTCTGTTCTCCAGACATCCTCATTCGGTAGGTACTTAGTTAAGCAACAGCAACACTGGCGAGCACTCTCCCATCCCCCCCCCACACCCCTCCCACCCTCCCTGGTGACCAGTGCAGCCTCCAGTGATGAGCCAGTGTCACGGAGGAGGGCCCGGGGGTTGAAGAAATTCCTTTGCCCCAAGTGGCACAGTGGAGGGGGACTTCCCTCCAGCACATGCCTTTGCCCCCCGCCCCTGCCCAGCTCTCTGGGATTGAGAACACGGGGGCTGCCCTTGGGAGGCAGGCGCGTTCAGGGATCAGTGTCACAACTGTCCCTTATCACGAGTCCTGCTGCCATCTCTTAGCAGCTATGTCTGCCTATTAGTTGCAGATGAATGAGTGTGACCAGGGCAGCTCCTTAAGGTGGATGGGAGGGTTCGTGACGAGGACGGGGCAAGACCACGCAACTCGGCTCAGGGAGCCCGACGTGCCCCATCTGAGGTCAGTGAGGGCGCTGTACATGCGGTGCTGGCGTCGTGGGGCTTGCCTGCCAGGCAGTGCCTGACCAGTCCCCCCACCCACGTCCCTCGCTCTATTCCTGGGTGTCACCAGGAGTGCGGGTCAGCCATGGGGTGAAGCTCAGGATTTGGGGCAAGGTGTAGAGAGTAGAGGTTGAGATGGTATGAGAATGACAATTTTGCAAAATTATTCAGTCGTTTCATAGAAGCTGAAAGTGTAATGGTTTTTCTGTACTTGTTAAGCTGTACCAGAAGTGAAGGGGGTGGGTCAGAGTGGCAGCATCTAAATGCCGAGCCCCCCTCAACCAGATCCCAAGCCTGTGTGCCCATCTGCGCCCTCCTTGTTCAGGCTGCTGGCTTCTGAGGGTTCACACTTCACAAAGGCCTCTGGCTGGGAGAGGCCCCACAAGGATAGCTCACCCACAGGGTGGGGCCTGGAAGGGAGCAGCGGGTGAGCGGGCGTCCTGGCCTCCAGACATCTGAGCCTCTGAGAGTCAGAGGAGGGACAAAGGCCGGGACTTGAAATCACCTCGTGAGCTATGATGAGACCTGGACGTGGCCGAGGCAGTGGGGTTGACAGGAAGTGGCCAGAGAGATTTAGAATATTGAGGATTTGGTGATTGGCTTTGAGTGCTGTGAGAGGGGCCCTCTGAAAACCTCCTGGGTATCTGGTGTAGGCATATGAGCGGGTGTTGGCATCACAGGCTGGGGGACCGGCAGAGGAGTCAGCCTGGGTGAATCTGAGTGCAGTTTGGGACACCTTGGGTGTGAATCCGACAGAGGGGCCAGGAGGAATTTTCATCCAGAGGTTTGAGACTCCTGCCCTCCCAGGTGCTGCTGGAGAAATCTGTCCCTTTGCTGAAGAGTCTTTGCCCCCAGGTACACCTCAGCTCTGAGATGACTGGTCACCAGACATCCTGGAAGGACCAGGATGAGGACTTAGGTGCTTAGCTGCCGAGGCCGCTGGGAGATCCAGCCCCTGCCTGCCACCCCTACCCTCCCAATTTCATGCCTTTCATCTGGGTGAGGTTGTGAGGCAGGTGGCTGGGGGGGATGCTGAGCCCATCAGACAGGTGAGGAGGAGGGGCAGGGGGCTTGCCAGGGCCGCTCAGAAGCAGAAGAGTGGAACCCAGGTCTCGGGCGTGATGGATAGAAGCTTCTGAAGAGCCAGCTGCTCAACACAGTACTTAGAGATACTAAAGAAAATAGAACATTCTTTGAAACACCCAACTGAGCTTCCAAGAGAGTAAAGAAATCCCCAGGGACCAAAAACAAACAAAGAGGAAGCCAAAATCAGGGTGACAAGCAGATGCCGATCCTTAGGCTGCCCCGCAGGGTGGGTGGCACGGGGACAGGGGTGGGGAGGTGTTGGCCTTGGCCGATCTTGGTAACCAAGAAGCTTGGATTTTACATCTATGTAGGGATGGGAGACAAGGCCTTGGGCCCCTTCCAAGAGAGATTTGGAGCTAAGACACCTGAGTAAAGCTGGACCCGTATCCTCAGTGAAAGAGCAAGTGGGGAAAAAACAAAAATGAAAAAAAACATCCTTTTGCAAAAAGGAGAAGGAGTTGTCAAAGAAGTTGGCTCATTTTTGGCTCTGTGGGAAAAATAAAAATGAAGTCTCTCTTGAGAAATTATAACTCTAGACCTTCCCTCAGACAAAATTTGAGGTTTGGATTTGCATTGCCCACACAGTCCCAGAACTCCTAAGTCTGGAAATTAATATAAAAAGCAAATGTGGAGTGAGTTACACCCACAGAGCATGTCCCTCTCTGGAGGGACATTCCCATAGTAAAGGCCACGTGGGATACTCACAGATAAAACCGTTGTTAACATGAGCTCTCAATCCCAAATTACAAAACATACAAAGAAGCAAGCCACAAACAGCAGAAAAATAAACAGCATATATAGAATCCTGCATCTGATGTGTTATTTTCAAACACACATCAAAGATTTCCAAAAATGATCATGAATATCATGTAGTAGGACATAAAGCAAGTCCCAATAAATTTCAAGAAGTTGGTATCACAGATCATGTAGAAGTTAAAAATCAATAGCAAAATTATAACTAAAAGACAAAACCTCGTGTACTTGGACAGTAACCCAGATCTCTCATTCACCTACATCTTGCTCCTTCCCCAAACGTCTGAAATCTCTTTAGAACAATGAGATTCCAGGATGGATGTAAAGCTGCTAGTAGACGGCAGTCACAGGGGAGGAGCACAGCCAGTGTGAGTTGAAACTGGGTGGGAACAGGTCCCTCCCTGGTCTCTAGACGGGATGTGATCATTAGAGCAAAAGACCAAATTCTTCTCTGTCTCTTCCAAAAATGAGCTCAGTGTGTGACAAAGACATGAGCCTGCATTTAAATGACAGCCATCAGCCATCAGCCTTTATGAGCCAGAGGGTCTGGGAAACATTTATGCAGAGCCAAGGTGGGCTGATGGAAATGGGACAGAGCAGGTGGCAGGGGTTCTCAGTGCTGTGTCATAATGCCAAGGGCCCCTGCCGACGAGCAACATGCTCTTTTGGGGTGGACTTGGAGGTCCCTAGGGGTTCTCTGTTAAGCCTCCGATACTCCCATCTGCGAGCCAGGAAATAGGACACACTTTGGAAGAGGCACACGTGGACTCTGTCCCCACAGGGACTCATTAGAGTGATTGTCATCTCACTGGCTCCCTAGGCAGTCCCTGCAGGCACTCACAGCTCGGTTTCCAGGCAGTAGCGTCCTGAGGCTTGCTGCCCTCCCCATCCCTGGCCCCCTCCCTTGCTCATCGCCTGCCTGCCTTTCACAACTCAGGCACTGTGAAGAGACCCTTGTCCAGGTTCAGGTGGCCAGGACACTCCCCTCTCAAGGCCTCGGTGTTCCTCAGCATTAAAAGAGGCCAGGACTCCCTGCTTGGCACGGTTACTTGGGAGGACTGAACGTGATGGGTCAGAAAGGGTTTTGTTCAAGCACCACATGGGTAAGAAAGGCCATCTTCCCGATCTATGTAGCCAGAGTCAACCACTCCTCTGACTTCCCGTCCCGGAGTTCTAGCCTTCTGCTCACCAATTCTGGATGCCCTCCTCCTGTGTAACAGCTTGACGATGGTAGAAAAGTAGTGGACAAGTCTGAGCTCTGCCGGCTGTGTGATCTCAGGCTGGTCAATCACCCTCTCTGGGCCTCTGTAACCTCTTCTGTAAAATGGAGGAGAGGGCTTCCCCCAATTGTCTTTTCCAACTCAGAATGACTCTAAGGATAACTAATGCATACAGAGTGGACTTCGCAAGGACTGACTCATTAAATCCTCACAATCTAGACAGCACAGTACCCACAACATATAGATGAGGGAACTGAACTCAGAAAGGCAAAGTAACTTGCTCAAAAATCCCTACCTGGTAGACGTGGGGTTTGAACCCATGCAGTCATACTTACCCACCATGCCAGCATCCTCCCTGTGTAGCCTAGTAGGTGAGGGCCCAATCACTGGAGCTGGACTGCCTGCCTGAATGGGACCCTGGGCATATTGCTCATCTCTTCTGTGCCTCCATTTCCCCATCTATAAAATGGGGGAGGAGAGTAATAACTCCCTTCCTCGTGGGGTTGCAGGGAACTCTGATGAGGGCTCCACGGGCCAGGCTCTGAGCTGCCCACTCGAGTTTCATTCCGGCCTTAACCCTCCCGTGGTACAGCCAAGGAAACTGGAGAGACAAGTTGGGTCACTTGCTCCAGGCGGTGCTGACTTGTGGAGCTGGGACTGAAATCCAAAAGCCCCGACTTCAACGTCCGTGCTTTCAACCCCTCTGCTGCATCTCCACGTAATGCCCTCAAACTCCACTCTCAAAACCAAACTCCGGACTGCAAATTGGCACTCCCCACAGCTGCCTGACTCACCACCCTCCCTGACAGGGGCCTGAACCCTGCACCTTGTCTTTGACTCAGCCCTTCCCAGCTAGTCCCCAGCGTGGTGACTCACTGACCCCGGAATGGAAAAGCCACTCCGATCCCTCCCTTCTTCCTCAGCCCTGCTGCCTGCTCCAGTCCAGACCCCAAAGCTAGGGACAATGGATACCAAGTACCCCCCTTCCAAAGGGTGGCCTTGCAGAGGAGCTGGACAAAAATGCTCCTGTCCCCTCAGCCCTCCCAGGCCGTGGGGCTAAGAAGCCATGTGGGAGGTGGGGTTGGAGAGGGAACTGTCTTTAGAGACAGTTGGCATCACTCCCCAGCCTCAAGCCAAGTGAGGGAGCTTCAGAGAGCACGGGAGCATGGCATGTGTCCGCTGGGATTTGGGAGGTGAGGCGACTAGGGACAAAGGTGGGAGGCTGGCTTGAGTCCCCTCTTTCCACAAGGCAGGCAGGGACTGAGCTGCTTTGGGGACAGTCCACACTCCCAGCATTTGGGGGCCAGGATGCAAGAATGTTTCCTGGGGTCCCAGGGGGAACCTTGGAGAAGGCGGCTGGTTTGAGGTCATTTTGAATTAGGATCCAGCCCCAAGAGGGTTGGGGTGGGGAGGAATAATAAGGAAGGTGCACATGATCCTATCAGAAGACTTCATGTTGGGTGGACCCCCAGTGACGGGTGCTGAAGGGGTGTTGTGAGTGCCAGCCAGGGGATGCTTTGCCCAGGTAGGAACTGCAGGTGGGACATCCCTAGTGATGCAGGCTCTTTGAGGAACCCACAAAAATGCCCCTAAGGAGAAAGAGCCAGGCCCCCAGGCACTCACCTAACCCACCTGAGAACATAGACTTTCCTGAGGACACCTGAACCGGCCAAGCCAGACTTACCTTGTTACCTCTCCCTCCTCCCTGCTTCAAGCTCCAGCCCTGGAGAAACCAGAGGCAACCAGTGGGGGAAAGGGCAAGGGGAGAGCAGACCAAACTGGGGTCTTAGAGGAAAAGCCCACCGTGCCTCCTCCTGCTATATAGGTCTTTGAATTTAAGGCAGACTTGAGCTGGGGGAGAGGAGAAGCTTTGACTAGAGCTTAGAGCTTTGCTATTAGACCCGACTATTTTAATACCTAAAAAATAAGATAAAGCCCAAAAGTGACTGAACAAGCTCTGAGATATGCCTAGGATCTCATCCAGAGGTAGGGAAGTTTGGGTCAACAGAACAGGTTAACAAGGCAGCCACTGAGAAAGGGTAAAATTCTTTCTGCCTGCTGCCCGCCAAGCACAGCTCATCCTGTGTCTCCCTTCACTGCCTCAGCCTCCTAACAGGCCCTTTTACTTTCTTCTCCTGTTCCAACCGACCCTTGAACCCCATCCTAGTCTACCGGGCTGAGGCCTGCCGGAACAGCCTTCCCTGCACTGTGCTTTCATCCAGAGAGACAGTCTATCCTAGTGGTCATGAGCTTGGGTGTCTCTCTTTGGATCCCAGCTCCTTGACTTGGCAGCTGAGTGACCTGAAACGAGTTGCTTAACCTCTCTGTGCTTCAGCATCAGTATCTGAGGCATGTGGATCGTGATAGCAGCATGCCTGTTCCACTACGGTTTTGTGAGTCTTTAAATGGTTACATATAAAGCCCTTAGGAACATAGTAAGAAGCATTTCAGTGTCAGTGATCATCATTATTCTCAAATGCTTCCTTCTTGCTGTGTAATCTTGGGAAAGTCCCTTTCCTTCCCTGCTTCTCAGTTTCTGTATCTGAAAAATGAATTGTGTGTGGGTACAATTTGCTTGTGGCTACAGCTAATGCTGGTGGCAGACAAACTTCAGTGAGGAGAGAGACCCAAGCCTGGACCCACCCCACGGTGGACCGAGAAGAGAGCTGGCAGGCTTGGCAGGCAGGAGTAGGGAGGGGTCCAGCCAGCAGGACTGCCCACTCTACCCTGGTCTCATGCCTTCTGCCTTCTTCTAGCCTCTAGGAGGGTCTCCCCAACCCGCCCCCACCTTCCCCTAGGGACCACCTTGGGCACCCAGTGCTAGATCAGGAAACAGATGGTATTTGAGGAGTAGCTGCCAGGCACCCCTGGTTCCTCACTGGACACACGTGAGCAGCCATCCAGGTGAGGTCCCAGGTACCGCCCCCTTAGGCTCTAGCCCCATCACACACCTCTACCTGAGCCTGCAGTGTCCATCTGCCCCTGATCCTCCTTCATCAGGAAGCCTTTCCTCTTTCGTCATATCTGTAGGCAGCACAGGACTGCCCATACCCATTTTACGGACTAAGAAAGGAAGGTTCCCTAAAACTCAGCTTTCCCGCCTCCAAGTGCAGTGTCTGCAAAATCCTGGGAGTCATCAAAAAACTGCCTTCTCTAGAGGAGCTAGAGTAATGGCCACTGGCCCTGAGGTTCCATCGTGCGTGAAGCAAATACATCCTGAACACAGGCTGGGTGCCAGTGACCCAGATTGGAAGCAGCCTCGGTCCCAGACCTCAAGAAGTTCTTGAACTTGTGGGGAACGCAAGTTACAGATCAGTGCAACGGAAGCTGGCACTGGGACCACTGGCGAGGGCAGGAGGGGTGCTGCAGTGGCTGACGGGTTTCGGCGGGCTCCTGGGGTCAGGGAAACGCCAGGAAAAGGGGGCGGCACTAAGCGGGGGGCGGAAGGAAGCTCCCAGGACGTACTGCTTCCTCACGGGGCAGGGGCTGATTGACTCTTAGCGTGAGAACATGCCACAGGGGGTCTGAAAACTTCTGGGTTCAAATTCCAGGTGTACACCCAGTGACCAGGGGACCTTGGTCAAATTGCTGAACCAACTTTCTTATGTGTGAAATAGGGATGGTTAGAATACGGAGTTCCAGGGTTGCCACAGGTAAGGATCTGGCAGGGTAAAAAGTACGGCGAGGAGGAACTGGGAGCATTTGAGATGCTGGTGAGACAGTGAGAGCCCTGGCCCCAGCCCTTACGGCCTCAGAGAGAGGATGCAGCCTTATTAGGCAGCCACTCCTCTGGTCCTTCTTAGCTGGGCCTGGACTCAGGCACACACGCTCCAGCCAACTCCCAGGTCCCCCACAGGGAGGACACCCGTTTCCTCCTTGTTTCTCAGCCCCTCCTGAGCTGGGAACAGATGTCCTCGCTTCCTGCCCGAGCCTGAGAGGTGGGTTGGCTCCTTTCGCTGCTTCCAGGGAAGTAAAAACCCTGGATGGAACCCTCTGGGCTTCCCCAGAGAGGAAAGCTCTCTCTTCCGAGGCGTCTGCCCCTCGTCTCTGGTTGGGCTCCTAATCCCAGCACCTGCTGCTAAAACACAGACGTTTCTGGGCCCTACCGGAGCCCTGCTTCCCCCGGAAGGCCCCAGTCTGGGATGTGTTGATGGAACACATATATGAGCCTTAGTCTGGATCATTCCCCAACTCTGCTCGGAAAGGGGGTGGGAGGGGAACGAAGAAAGGGCAGAGCAACTATGGAGGGAGGCACTGTACGTACCTGGGGAATCAAGGTAAAGAAGTAAAAAAGGAAATGAACATTTACTGAGCACCTACTACAGGCTAGGAATAAATAAGGAAGGGGGTAGCATGTACTGGGCATCTACTGAGTGCCAGGCATACTGAGTGCCCTGGGAATACAAAGCAGCATGGTAAGGGTCCCTGCCCCTGAGTCCCTGGGAGGTTTCATATATGACATCTCATGTGGTCTTCTAATTCTCATTACAGTCCTATGAGGTAGGTACCATGGCCCCACTTTTTAGATGAGGAAACTGAGGTGGCTGTAGTCCAGGGACAGCCCATCCCTGGGCGGAGACTGGACCCTTGGGATGGGGATGTCCAGGATGGGCACAGGGAGCTCTCTTTGTCCTCAGCCCCCACCGCCCCACCCCCTGGGGAAAGGAAGTTCTTTGGCCCAGGAGCACAGCCCAAGAGGCGTTGTCTTCATTCCCTGGGAGTTGGAGTATCCACAAGGGCCAGACCCGGAGACCCAGAGATGAGGATGACAGCTGGTCCCTGCCTTTGAGGAGCTCACACTCCTTCAGGAGACAGGTAAAGGGGGAGATCCTGTAGTAGAGGGAAGCCCGGGGGCTCAGGAAGGCAGGGAGAGAGAGAGTCACGTGGTACCAGCACTGAGGGAGTGCGATTTGGGGATAGTTAGGGTGACTAACTGGCCGGATCTGCCCAGGACTGAGAGATTTCCTGGGACACAGGACCTGCAGTGCTGAAACTGGGTGAGTCGGTCACCCTAAGCCCTGAGATCAAAGTCTGGCTCTGCGTTGTGCCTGTGGCAGAAACTACCTCTAGCACCCGATCCCCCATTCTTTTAGCAATGACTTTATTATGGTCTGAAATTGCCCCCATACGATTCTACTTCCTCCCCCCCCGCCTGCAGATCTGTTGTGCATGTACTTTACTAGGCTAGGGAAGGAAAGAATATTCTTCCCCCCTTTACTCAGCAGAGTTAATAACAGAAGGCAGGGGGAATTTAGACTCGGTGGTGAAGGAGGGAGACAGTGAATTCCTTTTGGGGTCCCGAGACCAACTGTGATGGGGGCTGTGGTTCATCCTACCACCCCCCACTTCTAAATGTCCCCTAAGGAAGAGAGGCCCAGGGTACCTCAGAGGGGCTGCTCCCTGGTCGTGTGTGGAGAAGCAGATCTTCACGGGGGAAGGGGTGAGCTGTGGCAGCCTTGGAGGGCACCCTCAGGATGCATCACAGCTTTGGTTGGTTGGTTGGTTGGTTGGTTGGTTGGTTGGTTGGTTAGAGCAGTTTTCGGTTCACAGCATATTGAGCAGAAGGTATAGAGGTTTCCCATACAACCCCTGCCCTTATATATACACAGCCTCCCCCATTAGCAACATCCTGCACCAAAGTGGTACATTTGTTACAATCAATGAACCTACACTGCCACATCATTATCACCCCACGTCCATAGTTTACATTAGGGTTCCCTCTTGGTGGTGTACTTTCTACGGGTTTGGATAAATGGATATTGACATGTAGCCACCATCATGGTATCATGGAGAGTTTCACTGCCCTAAAAGTCCTCTGTGCTCTGCCTATTCATCCCTCCCTCCCCCATAATCCCTGGCAACCACTGATCTTTTCACCATCTCCTTTGTTTTCCCTTTTGCAGAATGTCATACCGTTGGAATCATGCAGTATGTAGCCTTTTCAGACTGGCTTCTTTCACTTAGTAATATGCATTTAGGGTACCTCCTTGTTTTTTCATGGCTTTTCATTGCTGGATAATATTCCATTGTCTGGATATATCAAAGGGCATCCTGGTTGCTTCCAAGTCTTGGCAATTATGAACAAAGCTTCTGTAAACAACCACATGCAGGTTTTTGTGTGGACATCACCCCAGCTTTTGAGCTGAAGCCACCCTCTTCTGGGGCAGTGCCCAATTAATGACTGGGCATGAAAAGGGTACTAGGGACTGGGCATTTGTGCCCAGTGCAAAACTTCCCTGATGGGCACTGTTGGCCCTGGAGCACCCAGTTAAGTTGACCAAGGCTTTGTCAGATCTGCATGGAGGTCTGAGGTTCAACCTTCCCAATTCATCTTTCTCCTCTTTATTTTTCCCAGGTTTTAGCCCCCAGTCAATCACTTGCATGTCTAGTGCCGTCTCAGTGTGCTTCCCGAAGGACCCAACTAACAAACTCTTCCTCTGAAATCAATCCACAATCCACCCAATTCTCTCCATCATCATGACCTCTAAACCCCTCATTCCTCTCATCTGGATGGTTGCATGGTCCCTACTTGGTCTCCATGTTTCCTCTCCTATCCCTTTATGACCCAGCCCCCACACAACTACCATTGACCTTTTACAAACACAAACCATATGGTGTTACTTCCCTGCTTAAAGCCCTCCAGTTGGGCTTCCAATCAAACCCATTCCCTTCCCCTGGCCTGTAAAGGCCCACATGACCTCACCCTGCTTTCCTCTCCAGCTTCCTTTCTCCCCGGGAGTTCACTCTGCTCCAGCTCCATTGGCCTTCTTTCTGTTCCTGGTATATATCAAACTCATTTCTGCCTCAGGACCCTTGCACTAGCTGTTGCCTTTGTCTAGAACACTCAGTCCTTCCCCAAGTTTCTACATGGCTGGTTTCTCAGGTCATTCAGGTCTCAGCTCAAATGCACGCCTTTTCTGACAACATTATAAGTAATGCCCATCTCCTAACTCCCCACCCCACACACACTTCCTATAACTTTCTATCATGTCACTTTTAAAATTTCCCTATCATTCTCATTACTATTATAAATTAACTTGTTTATTTAATTATTCATTTATTTACCGCTCGCCTCCCCACTATAATATAAAACTTGAGAGCTTCTCTTGTTTCCAGCTCTCCCCAGTGCCTGGCACTATGCCCAGTTCAAAGTTGGTCTCCAAACATATATTTTGAATGAATGACTCTATTTGTTCATTTAGGGCAGAATTCCCTTTCCCTAAGGATGGAATGAAAGTAAAGAAATAAAAACCTCAGAGACGTGAGCTTTAGAGGGAAAATGTGAGGACTATTGCAGTCTTATGGAAGTTCCCCTGAGAATCCTGTTCTGACCACCTCTTGAGGAATTCTGTGTTAGGATCAAGAAGAGGGGTCTCTCCCAGAGCCCCAGAGAGATGGGTTAGCCCCTGTCCTAATCTCCCTCCTCCACCTCCAGCAGAAGCCAGGGTTGCCCGTGGAGGAAACAGTTCTACAAACTTTCACCAAGCAGTTGCCCTGGGCGTGGCCCCATGCTGGATGCTGGGGATAGAGAAGAAGGAGGGAGTGACCTTCCAGGCAGGGGACAGCGTGAACAAAGGCAGAGATAGGAGACATTCTGGTGTTTGGGGGGAATTATGCAGTTTGGTCCTGCTCCAGCCAGTGAGGGTAGGAGATGAGGCTGGAAGGGTGAGCCATGTCCAGATTACCAACCGTCTCATAAACCAAGAGAAGCTAACATAATAAGGCCCAACGTTTATTAAGGCTTTCCACGTACTCTTATTCCCCCATTTTACAGATTGCAGAAACTGAGGCACAGAGAGGGTGTCAGGAACTATCAAAGACCTGAGACTTTACCCTCTTTGGAAACTAGGTCATGCAACCGGTAACAGCTAGAGGCAGGGTTTGAACTAGGCCTTCTGGCTCCAGAATCCATGCCCTTGACCACTAGGTACTACTGCCTCTTAAGGAATTTGGACTTTATTCCACAGAGGGATGGGGATGGGGAGCCACTAATAGGTTTGTAAGCAGGAGCGTGACGTGTTCATATCATAGATTTAAAAAGTCATTCTAGGGACTTCCCTGGTGGTCCAGTGGGTAAGACTCCGTGCTCCCAATGCAGGGGGCCCGGGTTCGATCCCTGGTCGGGGAACTAGATCCTGCATGTATGCCACAACTAAAGATCCCACATGCCGCAACTAAAGATCCTGCATGCTGCAACTAAGACCCAGCGCAGCCAAAAAAAAAAAAAAATTCAACTCCAGCCTCTGGACCCACTTATCCAACTGCTGTCCATCTCTCATGGAGCAGCTCACGTAAAGGTGGCACCATTTGGTACCCAAGCCACAGAGGCTTTGCTGCTCTTGGCAGCAGCCCCCTGTCCTGGCCTCCTCTGTCCTTCCAGGATGTAATGTGTGTGCTTCTGTCTTCACAGAACACACGTAGATGCACCAGGAGTCCCGATGCCTCACGCACCTGAAGGACCTCACCGCCCCCCCTGCTGCCTGCCTTCACCTTCAGAGATCCTGGCCCACCTCTCCATCGGGGAGGCGCTTCCTCCGAGCTGTGCTGCTTGGCAGGTTTCCAGGTCACTGCTCCAATGAGTATTCACTCACGTGCACGCACATACAGCTCTGGGGGTTCATCGTGTACAGAGCTGTCATTTGATTTGCTCCTACTTTACAACTCGGGTAACCTTTGACTCCCAGAGATCGGGTAAGCAGGGCAGGCATTATCCTGAGGCTGGGGGTGGGGTGGGGTGTGTGGAACATGTGCCCAGGGACCACTGGGCAGGATCCCCATAGCCAAACAGGGTCTCCCAGGGCTGTTGCCTCCTGAGGAATGTTCTGGTCTCTCCCCGCCACTCTGCAGAGACCACACGGCAGCCATGGTGGTCCAGAGCCCCAGGGTGAGCCTTCCCTTCAAGTCAAGAATGCAGGCTTGGAAGGTTGACAGGCCTGGGTGTGGCCTCGGCCAGTGCTCGCGCTCGAGCCATAGCCCCTCTCCTCTATCCCAGCCTTGCGAACACCCTTCCAGCTCTGGGAACCCATGCTGGTCAGGAGATACCTTGTGGAAAATTGGAGATGGAGCTGGACTGTGAAGGATGGTAGAATTTTTTAAAACATTTTTAATTTTTAATTTGCAACAAAATATATATAGACTTTTTTGACAGGAGAAAGTAAAAGCCTCCTGCATCACCCCCGCACCAGAGCCCTCTCCCACGCCTGCTTGTTCCTGCCAGTGCCTGATCCACATGCCCACCAGGGTCTTGCCATGCTAATGTAGTCTGCAGTGGGGAGAGAGGTCTTCTCTGGGACCCTCGATGTTCTGTGCTCCCAAAGATTCTGCTGCCCTCTGAAATCACAGGAAGATTTTTCTTTTCTTTCTTTTTTTTTTTTTTTTTTGCGGTACGCGGGCCTCTCACTGTTGTGGCCTCTCCCGGTGCAGAGCACAGGCTCTGGACGCGCAGGCTCAGCGGCCATGGCTCACGGGCCCAGCCGCTCCGCGGCACGTGGGATCTTCCCGGACCGGGGCACGAACCCGTGTACCCTGCATCGCCAGGCAGACTCTCAACCACTGCGCCACCAGGGAAGCCCTTTTCTTTTTTTTTTTGAAGGGGAGTGACCTCTGCTGCTTCAGGGAGCTGGGGGTGGGAAATGACAGGCAGGTGGCCATAGTATAACGAGAGGTTGGATCAAAATCTCCAGTCCCCTGCCCCCAGCACTGGCCTCTTTCCTTGTTCTCCCCACGCCCACCCCAGCTCCATTCCATAGTCTGGGTCCAGTCAGATGCTCCTGAGCTCAAATGCTGCTCCAGCGCATACTAGCCGCGTGATCTTGGACAGCGACCTGACCCCTGTGGGCCTCAGTTTCCTCATTTGTACCGTGAGTGTGTCCACGGTGAGGCTTAATTGTAAGCAAGCTCCTGGCTCCCTCAGCACAGAGCCCGACGCGGAGAAAAGCTCCCTGCAAGGTAGCAGGCGGCATCATGGGTTCCGGGAGGGGGCCAGAGCACAGGTGGGGTGGGGTGGGGGTCGCCCGGGAGTCCCACCGCCCGGCCACCGGGTCGCCGCCCTCTGCGCGGTGACGGCAGCGGATAAGGCTCTCGCCGCATCCCGGGCAGCGCCCTCACTCGGCGCCCGGCACGGAACTGGTGCGGGGCTGGGCCGGCCCGGAGGAGCCGGAGGGGCGGGGCCGCCGCGCCAGCTCCCCTCCCCGCCACCCGTCGCCTTCTCCTCCTCGCGCTTCCCGGGCTCAGAGCGGCGGCAGCAGCGGCCGCGGCAACAGCTTTGCCTCCGGCTCCTCCCGCTCCCGCTCCGGCCCCGCTCGGCCCCACTCGCCCGGGCCCCGCGCCCCGACCCCGCCGCCGCGCCTGCCGGGGGCCTCGGGTGCCCCCGCCGCCCGCCTCACGCTGAAGTTCCTGGCCGTGCTGCTGGCCGCGGGCATGCTGGCGTTCCTCGGTGCCGTCATCTGCATCATCGCCAGCGTGCCCCTGGCGGCCAGCCCGGCGCGGGCGCTGCCCGGTGGCGCCGACAACGCCTCGGCCGCCTCGGGCGCCGCCGCGTCCCAGGGTCCGCAGCGCAGCCTTAGCGCGCTGCACGGCGCGGGCGGCTCGGCCGGGCCCCCAGCGCTGCCCGGGGCTCCGGCGGCCAGCGCGCACCCGCTGCCGCCCGTGCCCCTCTTCAGCCGCTTCCTGTGCACGCCTCTGGCGGCTGCCTGCCCGTCGGGGGCCGAGCAGGGGGACGCGGCGCCGAGCGAGCGCGAGGAGCTGCTGCTGCTGCAGAGCACGGCCGAGCAGCTACGCCAGACGGCGCTGCAGCAGGAAGCGCGCATCCGCGCCGACCAGGACACCATCCGCGAGCTCACCGGCAAGCTGGGCCGCTGCGAGAGCGGCCTGCCGCGCGGCCTCCAGGACGCCGGTCCCCGGCGCGACACCATGGCCGACGGGCCCTGGGACTCGCCCGCGCTCATCCTCGAGCTGGAGGACGCCGTGCGCGCCCTCCGGGACCGCATCGACCGCATCGAGGTGAGCGCCGCGCCGCGCGCCGTCGGGACCTGGCCGGGGCGTGGGAGGGGCCGCTCGAGGGAGTCGAGAGCGTCCCGGGGTCCCGCCGCCACCGCCGGCTGAGGGACCCTGGGGAGCCCCCGCGAGTCTCGGAGCCTCGTGTTTCCGTCTGTGCAAAGGGGATGGTTGGTCCTGCCTCCCAGCGGTAGAAGGGAGGAGTCCGGTAGCGCACACAGGCCGGAGACTGACACTGTGACTAAGGCACAGGAGGCACACGGGAAAGGCTCGCTCCAGATCCTTTTTCCTCTGTAAGCCTCAGTTTCTGAGTCTGTAAAATGGGTATAACGGTGTCCACCTGTAGTGTGGATTGATGACAATGTAGGTACGTGAAAATGCTACGCACGAACTAGGACCTCGTTAAATGTCCGTTTTATTTCCTTCTTTCAGACACCCCCAAAGCAGCACCAGCCACACACTCAGTCCCTATGGTCAGAAGATGGGAACGCTGTCCAAGGGACTTGGGGTCCTCCTCTCCTGCGGAAGAGCAGGGAACAGTGTCTCATAAGCCAAACGTGGGTGACCCTCACCGCCTCCACCCCTAAGCCCCCTACCTGGGCTCGGACCACGGGCTTGATAGCAGGAGCTCAGATGGTGGTAGCCCAGACAAAATGCCTGGAAGCCGGCAGCTGTAGGGTGGGGGCTGAGTGGAGAATAGGGTCCCACCTGGGTCTCTCCCCCTACACTCACCTTTTTCAGATGTTCCTGGCCCAGGCTCAGGATCAGACACAAGGGGTCCAACAGGGGGAATCCGCTCTTGGCTGTCCTGTGATCCTGGGCCAGCCATTTCTCCTTTGAAGCTGCCAGACCCCTACCTCCCTGTGAGAACTTATGTGGGGCCACCTGGAGGGGAAGCTGGACACACTAGGTAGGACAGACATCTGGAGACACTGACCACCCCCAGCTATCCATGACTTCAGACTGCAGGGAAGGGGGTTAGCAACAAAACTGGATCCGTGGAAGGAGGGGGGAGAAAGAGGCCACAGCACCAGCTGCCCCCTTTATTACCTCCTTCGAAACTGAGTGCAGCTGTCAAAGGGAAGAGAATGGCTGGAAGGAAGGAAAGACAGGGACTTCTCCCTCTCCATGGTTTTCTCAGTTGCATCCCTGGCCGAGCAGCACAGGAGATGCTGCTGGTATGGAAGGTTGGCCATGCCCATGGCCCAGTGGCCCTCCAGAAAGTCCGTGTTGGTGTCAGCACCCACCCTGCAGGGTGTCAGAGCACAGCCAGGCAGCTATCACAGCCAACCCCAAACCTGGGGCTTAGAGACCTCCTAAGGTGAGTGACAGAGACAGGAGGAAAGCCCAGAGTCTTACCTGCTGGCAGCATCCCTTTTCCCACTCCAGCTCTGGGGATTTCTAGGATGAGAGCTGAGAGCAGGAAAATAATCAGGGAAACACGGAAAGTCAACAGTGAAGGGAAGTCTCAGTTTCCTCACCTGTAAAATGGGGACAGTATTAGCACCTACCTCATTGGAGTGTTAGGAGGATTAAGTGAGTTAATCTTTTTGGATTGCTATTTTTAACATTAAGCTCTAATATTACCAATTTTTTAAATAGCCAAAATTTAAAATGGGAACAAATCCTCCTTTTAGAAATAGATTTTATTAATTAAAAAAAAAAAAAGATCTGGTCTTCAATAAACTTCCCCTTGCCTGCCCTAGTCCCTGCCCCCACACCCAGATGGCACCCGTGGTTCCTCCCACGTCTGGGGCTGGCAGGGCTGGGCTTGCCCTGGACCTGCACCTGTGCATTTGGCAGGGTGGGCTCCCTTCCGGTTAGCCCGCTGAGGTTGGGGGTATCCTGGTGGCTGGGATTTGGCACCAGGTCAGCCTCCTAGGTGGGGGAGTCCTGCTTCCCTATACACACTCCTGCTTTCTGAGTGCAGTGGACGTGGAGGGGCTGCCTGTCCTTCTGAGCCTGGCAGCCACCAGAGCCAGTCTCTTTGGGGTGTTTGGCAGGGGTCAGGATCTGGAGCCCAACAGACTCGGGGTCAGACTACTGGTCTCAGCTGGACCCCATGCACCTTTTAGCCACTGACTAGTTTTTCCCTTGCCTTCTCATCCAGAAGCCTCAGAAGGATGCCCCCAGGTTTTCAGGGTGTACTTTCTCACCACTAGTCTCTCTCCCACTTTGGTACACTGAAAGTGCTCGTGGTGACGTCACCAGAGTTGATAAATTGAATGGGAATATTTCAGTCCTTATCTTGCTGGACCCCTCTCCAACATCTGACCCCGTTGATCATCCCCGCCGACAAATCTCCATGCGGTTGGCTTCTAGGTACCTGTCACCTGCCCCTCCACCCTCTCTGCTTCTCTGTCCCCTCTTGGGTCCTCCTCCTGTAACATGTGCGCCCCACCTGGCCTTCCTCTCACTTTCCCTGGGTGAACTCAGCCACACGCTGAGGCTTTCCAACACCATTCCACCGTGATGCCCCAAACCAACTTCGTCTCCAGCCCAGGTTTCTCTCCAAGCTTCAGACCAATAGGTCCAGCTGCTTCCTGAGCACCTCCCTCTGGATGTCCCACCAACCCCCTACCTTCATCATGTCCCAGCCTGAACTCAGGTGCGCTCTGAGAAGCCCTGCTTGACTCCTCCCCTCCCCTCCCCCTTTCAGTCGGCCTCATCTCTCCACAGCTCCTCGCAGCAGCCTCCTTGCTGGTCTCCCGCCTGCCCAGACACACCCCTCCATCCCTCCTCCTCCAGGCAGCCCCAGGGATCTTCCTTAAGCCCACCCCGTGGGGCTCCCCTGTGGTGCAAACTCAGCCTGCCCCCAGGCTGCCGTTTTGTATCTGGCCCACCTCCCAGTTTCTTCTTCTTCTGCCTAGATTACCCCCAACATATCCATACTCATCATTTAAGTCTGCTCTGAGTACACCTCCTCCTAGAGGCCTTCCCTGCTCACCCTCTGTCTCCTTCCTAGCCCCACCCCTGCACATCTCAGCACACCCCTGCCCACCTCTCTGTATCACTCCCTTCCCCACCCCACTGGGCTGACTACCAAAGGGGAGGAAAGGTCCCCCTCGCCCACCCTCTCTCCACAGGCCTCAAGTTGGAGTCACATTTGAGGGCTTAGGAGAAATTGTTTGTCTTCTATGTTTTTATCTTTGTTGTTATTTTTGTTGTTAATTGAAAAAATGTCAAAAGATTTCGGGGGGAATTATATTTAATCCCACCATTTTATTCGTTTTTACAGCCCCTCTTTTGGTCCTTTATCCAAGTGTAGACATTGTTCCTGAGTTGCTGGGTTGCTGGTAATTACCATTTTAATGATGGCCGTAATATCCTGGGATCCATCTCAGGCTCCACCATCCATCAGTCCTTTGACTGTCTCCTGTCGCTGGAGATGTAGGTTGTTTCTGATTATTTTTGCTTCTAGATGCTCATTGCAGGATCGATTTCATGCAAATAGTTGTTTGTTTTTTTCTTTTTAAGTCTGTTGAAGTATTTCTTTAGGCTGAATTCCCAGGAGTGGTATTACTGGGTCAGATGCTATTGACTTTTATGGCTGTGGCCAAAAACCACTTTTCCAAAGGACCATTTGTGGAGCAGCCAGCCATGTATGCATGTTACAGTGTTCTGTTTTTGCAGTAATTTATGTGTAAAATGAAATTTCAAGATAGATTTAAGCAGCAATTTTTGGACATAAATCACAGTCTTAATCCTGCCTGGCAAGCTAGTTGCCTCCCCTCATCTTGGGGTGGAAGCCATGAAAAGGAACACCCTGATGATGGTCGCAGAGGCTCCTGGACTTATTAACAATTATAGCTCATGCTTCCTGAGCACTTACCATGTGTCAGGTGCTGTTCGCTATCTCATTTAATCCTGATAAAATCTCCATGAGGAAGGTACTATTCTATCCCCCTTTCACAGATGAAGAAACCAAGGCTCAGAGAGGTTAAGAAACTGGCCCAAGTTCACACAGCATTGGAACCTGGATCTGACCCTGTCAGTGTTTGGCTCCAGAGCCCTTGCTTTTCATCATTAGCTCTAGATCCATCTGGAGGGGTCAGACCTCACCTATCTTCAGGAGAGTGAGAAAGACAGGTGAGGGAAGTGCCTCTTGTTGGATAGTGCCCTGGACCACTTCTGCCTCAGAGCATCTAGAACGACAGTGATGAGGGCCAGTCCTCAAAGGCTTGTCGTGCTGGCTGGCAAGATAATCAGGAGGCTGAAAACAATAAATAATGACAACAAGTGACATTTATTAGGCACTTACTATGTACATGTTAGCTTATTCAGTCTTCAGACCTATGAAGCAGGCTGTATGCATTCCCATCTTTCGGATAAAGAAATGGAGGCTCATAGAGTCTGGAGGAACCAGAGCCAGACAAATCGCCTCCCGCCCTCCCCGCCCCCGCGGCTTCTGTTTCCCCTTCATAAAATGATCAGTGGGCAGATACTCCCTAAGCACCTTGCAGCTCTACATATTCGCTGAAATAGGAAGGCTGGCTGGCATAAAGTTGAGTGCTTCTTGCTTGTGGCCGCAGGCTAATCACTGTCTCTCTCTGGGCCTCATGTTTTTAATCTGTAAAATGGTTAGGAGGGGCTGGGTTTGGTCTGGGCCCTTTGGGCTCTAAATTCTGAGTTCTTGGGCCGATGTTTCCTGATTAGGAGTTGTAGTGGGGAGTATGGAGATTCCGTGTTAATGTGGCCCCCGACTCCCCAGCCACACACTCTCAGGCCGCCAGTTCCTCAGCGGAGTCTGCAGATAAGGTGGCTTATAGAATCTTTTGGTGCCTTTTAAGAAGTCTGTTGGTTGCTTTTGCTTTCCTCTTACATTCCTGCCCACGCTGGAGGCTTCTGCTCTGCAGGGGCTGGTTCCCTTGGCCCTGCCTCTTGGGCCACAAAAGGGGCCAGCAGAATGCAGTGAGAGAGCTTCTGCCCATCGGCCTTTTGTTGGAGGACGTGGAACCTAGTGCCCTCTAGGCCACCTGCAGACCCCGATGGCCCCTCTCCCTGTGGCTGGCCTCCCCCCGTCTCTAGGTGGGGCACCCATACTGAGAAGCCCTTAACCCCTACTCCTGCCAGTGTGGAACCTGCGTTCTAGCAAGAAACCTTGGTTTTAAAAAACCCCAGCTCTGCCACCTGCTCACCGTGACCTCAGAAAACTCCTTCTTCTCTCTGATCCTGTTTCCCCATCTGTCAGATGCAAGCGTGGGCAGGACACCCAGAGAACCCCTCTCTCTGTCATCCTGTACCCTGGAGGCCTCTCATCCCTGGCAGGCCTTCGCCTGGGAAAGGAGACCCTTCCTGCCGTTCCAAGCCTGGCACGAGCCGCTTGGGCGGAAGACAGGGACTTACCTGTGGGCCTTTTTTTTTTTTTTTTAAGGTATATCTTACATTCAATATATGTAAGAGCTCACATATCTTACTTTAAAAAGACACAAATCTTAAGTGTACAGCTCAGTGAAAATTTATGTATGGCTACATCCATGAAAGCACCACCCAGATGAGTCAGGACATTTCTGGTATCCCAGAAGGCTCCTTTGTGACCCCAAAGTCCATACTTCCCCAGAGGTACCACTGTTCCAGTTTCGGTCACTGTAGGTCAGTTTTCTCTGTGTTTGAACGTCACTCAGATCGACTCAGAGAAGCTGCACCCCTTTGTGTCTGGCGTTCTCTTTCAACATTGTCTGACCTTCAGTCGTGGTGTGTGTGTCTGTGGTTTGTTACTTTTCAGTGCTGTGTAGTGTTTCAATGTGTGGAGATACCTTAATTTATTTACCTCTTCTTCTGTGGATGGACATTTGGGTTGTTTCTGGTTTGGGGTTATTACGGATAAAGCTGCCGTGAATGTACTTGTGATATCTCTGGTTGGCTAAAAGTCCTCGTTTCTCCTGGATGTATCCCCAGGAGTGGGATGCTTGGGTCCCGGGAGAGGCATATACTTAGCATTGGGAGTTTCTGCCAAACGCTTTTCCAAAGTGGCCGTGAGCGTTTGCACACCCACCTGCTGTGAAGCTTGTCAACCTTGCTACGGTCGTTTTAAAGACACTCCCCGTCCTGGTGGGTGTGTAGTGAATTCATTGTGGTTTTAATTTGTATTTCTCTGATGACTCATGATGTTGAGCACCTTTTCGCATGTTTTTTGGCCATTTTGTGAAGACCTTGCCTGTGGGAGGTGGACCGAGATCAGTGGCTGGTGTCCCCCCCCCCCGCTCCCGAGTGACAATGCCGTTGAATTTCCCGAGACAGTTGGGCACGTGATCCCTCCTGAACTCGGGACAGAGATCGAGGCAGCCAACCCGAAGCAGAAGCTCTTAGGTGCCCCCCCACACCCCTCGTTTGACTCCAGGGGAAGCTGAGGCTCAGAGAGGCTGAGTGACTTACCCAAGGCCACACATCACGGCAGAACTGAGCCAAGATGACAGCCGGGATTTTCTATGAAAATGGGCTGAGGGTGGGGTCCTCAGCCTCTGCTGCAGATTCTTGGCCAGGGCCCAGAAGGTGTGTGGGCAGGCAGGGCCTGAGAGAGAATTTTGTTGCAGCTTGACGGGGAGTACTTGAAGGGAGAGGAGAAGGGGCCTGGGGTTGGGGTGCCTAGTCACTTGCTCTGGGGCCTCAGAGCCCAGGAGGGTGTATGGGCACACCCTCTGGGAGCCATCTCCGCTTCCTCCGGCCTCCTCCCCTCCCACACACCGACTGCCCTGACCTGGCACCCTTGGTGCACAGAGGTCCATTTGTCTTCTTTCCATTCCAGCTGCAAATTGGCAGTGGGGACCAGGACAAAGATCAGTCCGGCCTCTGCCACCTGCTCTCCTGCCCCTTCCCTGCCAGGGTTAGATGGAGACAGAGCAGCCCGCTGGGACGGCTCCTAGGGAGGAAGGCTGGAGCAGGACAGCCCCTCTGAGAGGCCTTCTCCGACTCACCATGCCCCCGCCGCCCCACAGAGAGCTTCTTGCCGGTGCTGTCCCTGTCACAGCTCCCAGACAGCCTCCCCCCCAGCTGAGAGCACTGCTGTGGCCGGCGCTGGCCTTATTTGCCTAGGGAGCCACAGCACCTTGCAGTTAGTAAGAGGCATCAGGGCTGAGCGCGCCCTCTGTGCCAGCCTGTTCTAAGGGCCTTACAACTTAGTCCCATGAGAACCATGGGACCGTTACTTTCCCCATTTCACAGATGAGGAAACCGAGGCTCAGAGGGGTAAGAACCTTGGTTAAGAACCGAGGCTCGGAGAGGTTAAGAACCTTGAAATCTGGGATTTCAATCCTTGGCAGTCTGGCTCCAGGGCCCACATCCACACAGTTACTACTCACCGTGCTCTCCTGTTCTCTTAGTAATAGCAGGAAATAATAATGGTTATGCCTCTTTATCAGCCATTTTTATATGCCAGGCTTTACATATTTTTTCATTTTGTATATCCTAAGATGTAGATACTATAATTATCCCCATTTTACAGTTGAGGAAACCGAGGGTCAAAGGAGTTGAGCAGCTTGCCCAGGGCCACAGATCCAGTAAGTGGGGAGCCTGAGAATGACACGGGCCTGTCTGACCTGAGAGTCATGCTGGTACCCATGGCATCGTGTTGCCACAGCACATGTTGACAGATGGATGCATGAATGAGTGAATTAATGAGTGAGTGAGGACTCACAGTTCCTCCAGAGACACCCTCTTTCCCTTTCCCTTTGGCGCATCTTAGCTGAGTCGTCAGGGAAGCTGCCATCTGGAGGGTGAGGAGGCATTGGCCAGAGGAGGTGGGATGGGGGTGGGAAGAGTGTTCTTGGCAGAAGGAACAGCATGTGCGGAGGCCCTAGGGTGAGAGGGAGCTGGGGACTTTCAGTCGGAATGAAGTGTAGCCTCTGGGGGTGCATAAGGGCTGAGATTAGAGGGGCGGGGTATTTATTGGTGGGAGAAGGGGGCTCTTGAAGGATTTCAAGCAACCTGCTTGGATTTGCAATTAGGTGCCTGCCTCTGACCGCTGTGTGGAGAAGGGCCAGAGTCGAAGCCTCATGATGGTGGCCTGGGCTGGGGTGGGGGACACAGGAGCCAAGTGAGGCTATGGTTAAGATTCAGGGTTAGATTCCACGCTCAGAGACTCTGCTTTCGGATTTTCCCCCGTTTTTTAAAAGAAATTTATTGTGAAGTACCTCAGAGATATACAAAGGTATAGAGACTACCATCCAGGTCCCCACCCAGGCTCAAGACCCAGAAGAGTTGCAAACAGCTGATGCCCCTCAGCGTCTCCCTCAGGTGACAGAGGGTCACCACTGTCCCGAATTTGTATTTATCTCTCCATGCATTCCTTCATGCTTTTATATATACGTGATCTAGTTTTGAATTTTTGCAACTTTGTGTGAATGGCATCTAACTGTTCTTCTGTAACTTGCTTTTTTTCTCAATATAATGATTAAAAAAAAATTTATGGGTGGAGGGGAAGCTCCTTCAAGAGATGTTTCAGTAGTATTAAACATACATGTTTTAGTAGTAATAACCATAATAATAACTGACGCATAGCACTTCATGTGCCAACTCTAAGGGCATTATATCTATTATTTAATTCTCACTACAATGCTATGAGATATTATTTTTGTACCTTTTTTTGCTGATGGGGAAACCGAGGCATGCAAGCTTTACATAACAAGGTCACTGGGCTGGTGGAGCCTGCGTGTGAGCCCGGGCAGACTCACACAGGACTTGGGGGCTGAGCAGATGTGGGAGATAGGAGGCCTGACCCACACCGCTGCCACCGGGCCTGCTCTTTTGCCACCCTGCCCTGCTGCCCCTGGAGCTGGGCCTTGTGCTGTCTGGGCGGGGGTGAGCTGTGCAGAGGGTGGGACCTTGACCCCGAAATCCAGCACCTTCCCTCTGCTCCCTCAAGGAAAGGAGTTGTCCCCACTGGGGACAAGGTGGTAGGGTCTTCCCCACGGCCCCCAGCCTCAGAGCCACCCTGCATAGGCAGGTCCCTCGCATCCAGGCCCCTCTGTGAAGCTGCCCCGGGGCACGGTCTGACACCACCTGCCATATCCTCCCAGCCTTCTCACGGCACTAAAACCTCTTCTGCTGGCCCTTGAGGCAGGCAGTGCAGCCGACACCGTGCCCATTTGGCAGACCAACGAACTGTCAGGGTAGGCGTGAAGAATGGGAACAGGTTCTGGAATCAGAAGGGGCTGGACTGGGGTCCTGGGTCTGCGACTTCGCAGCGGTGTGACCTCAGGCAGATGACTTCACCTCTCTGAGCCTCTGCTCTCTCATCTGTAAAGTGGGCCTCCTTACTTCCCCAGGTTGGCGAGAGGGGTTGTGGAATGTTTGCACAGTGCTTCTGGAGTGCAGGGCCTGGCACGCGGTGCGTGGCAAGGAGGACAGCTGCCTCTGTTGGCCTCTTGTTACTGAGCGCTAATGAGCCCGGCACATTACCTGAGCTGGACCCGAATGCTGGGCTCTGGCTCCAGACCCCACCCTGGACTCCCAGCACGACAGGAGTGGGTTCTGAGCCCCCATCAGGACCCTCGTGGGGTGATGGCATCATCGTCTCCCTATCGTCTTGTGCTGGGGGCCCACTTGGCATCAGGCCGAGCCCACGCGGCACAGCCCGCGCCCGCAGCAGATGGGAAAGTGGGGGGAGTCATGTTCTTCTGATTCAGACGTTGGGGTGGGGAGGGGGCCACACAGGATCCAGTGAGCCCACCTCCTCCCTGGCCTTCCTGCAGAGCTGGCGGCTCTGACAAAAGAACAGCTTGTGTGCCCACCTCCCTCGGCCTGCGCAGTGTCTCCTCGCAACAGCATTTGTGTAAATAGCACTTGACGTCCTGTTCCTTCCTGGCAGGTCTTTCTCGCTCCAAGGGAGGAAGACGCTTTGCTAGAGAGAGAAGGCTTTGGCTCAAGAAGGGTCAGCTTTGCCCAGCCCCATCACTGTAGAAAATTCAAAAGGACTTCTGCCTTGGTTTCCCCATCTGTGAAATGGGGACACTAAGAGTACCAACCAAAACAAATGGCTGTGAGGATTCACGAGTAAATACATGGAACGTGCCGAGGGCGGGCCTGGTACACTGTTCTTCAGAGGTGTGCCCCTCATGCCCAGCTAGGCCCAGTGGAAGGAGGGAAAGTGAGGCTGGAATGGTGCTGGGGCCGAGGAGACCCAGTCCCGGCCCTCCCAGTGCTGATGTGGAAGGCAATCCATGAGCTAATTGCCTCAGCCCAAGGTTTCCCGAAAGTCCAGTCGCCTCAGATGCAGTGGGTGGCTGGCCCTATCGCTCCATAAGCTGTCTGTGGTCAAGGGAAGATTCTGGAGGTAGTGAGCTCCCCATCAGCTGATGTATACAAGCCTCACAGTGTGCATTCTGCTTTTACAGTCCACGAGGACCTGTTACTTCCACTGTTCCATCCTTACATCTGTCCTGTGGATGGACAGAGTGGGGCCCGTTGTCCCTGTTTTACAGAAGGGGAGACTGAGGCTTTGTGTTTAGTCAGCCCCAGAGTCAGGATTCATACAAGGAGCCCCCCGGGAGAGTGGAAAGTGAAGATTAGTGTAACATGGGTGGGGCCGGGTGTACCGAGCAGCTTATCCATCCGTGCCCCGCCCCCCTCACCTGGCCTCCCCACCTGGTGGGCCAGAGCAGGCGTCTTAATGGGAGGGTGGCTGTGTCCTCTCTCATGGGACACTGTGAGGGATAAAGTGGCCCATGCCGGGCCAGGCTTGGGCTCCCCTGATCACAGCCCCGCGAGCCAAACACTCCAAGTCCCCACTTTATAGAGAAGGACAAATGACACCAGAGAGGTTAGCCCACCTGCCGCCGCTCTTGGGGTGGAATGGAGGAACCAAGTGTCAGTGCCTCCAACTCCTCAGCGCAAGGTCACATCACTGTCTGTGGTGGCCGCTCCCTTCTCTCAGGCGCTGAGTGTGGCAGTGCCACTCTGCCTGCGCTGCCCTCCCCACCCCCAGCACTTTGAAGCAGGGGGCACATTTATCCCCTCATCACATAGAGCTCAGAGAGGCTAAGGGAACTGCCCAATGTCACACGGCAAATGACCAACAAGGCCAGGATTGGGCCAGTGAAGCTGGGAGGGGTCTTCTGCACTTGCCCTGAGCTGTGGGGCCATCCCTGCAGGCACGTGGCACTCAGGGAATGCTAGGCTGTGCTCTTGGTTTTCTGTTTGGCCCTCGGCTGTCTCTTCAGCACCTGGTGCAGTGCCGAGCCCATAACAGGTGCTCACTGAATATTTGCTCGGTGAAGGAGTCATGAGAATTCAGTGAGCTCAGGTCTGGGGCTAAGCCTGTGGTCAGGGCCCAGGGCAGGTGGAGTGGGAACCACCAGGGCCCCTGGGCAGTAAGGAATCATTGGGCTGTCAGTAGGGAGCGTGGAGGAGGAGAAAAGGGAGATAGGGGACAGGGATGGTCTAATTTGGCTCCTAGAAGCTCACTGAATTATTAATTTCCTACCCACGTTCCTGTGATGTGTCTGCCAGAGGCTGCCTCCCCCACCGGAGTCAAGACTCATGGCCTCACCTGCTTTCCTCCACCCCAGAAGGGGCTTCCTCCAGCAGGGGAGGGGAAAGGAGAGGTGCCCCGGCTTCTGCCCCAGTTCTTCCCGCTGGGGTCTTAAGACAGGAAAAAGGGGGACTCTAAACACTTTGTCCTCATCCTAGGCAGGATGGGGGTGTCAGAGACCACCCTGGAACACGCTGCCTTAGACAGTAAGTGCAGTAAATAGGCTCTGTTCATGGGCATTCACCACATATAGTCATCCCCACAACCCTTCTGAATAGGTACCGTGGTCCCGTGTTGCATGAGAGGAACCAGGGGTTCAGAGAGACGGAGGCAGTTGCCCCAGGCCACACAGCAGGTTGGTTCTCAAGCTGGATTTTAACCCTGGGCTGTATGCCTCCAGAGTCTGTGATCTTAACCACATGCTAACCTGAAGTGGCCGCAGCGCTGGAGCAGTATTCCAGAAGCCCCTGATTTGTGGCCCCCCGGGTCTGCCCAGTGTTCTCACAGAGCCTTGCACCCCCTTAGAGAAGCTTGACATGTGACTAAGTGAAGACAAAGACATTCCACCCCTTCAGGGCCCATCAGGATATAGCCTGCCCACGATGAAGGACTCAGTAGTGGCTCTCAACCCCAACTGCACGTTCGACCCCCCAGGGGACTATTACAGCTCTCTACTGCCAGCTCCCCACCCCACCATATGCTGAGCCATCCTGAGGGCAGAAGCCAGCCTGCTTTCAGCTCCCCGTCACGCGTCAGCACTGGAAGCAGCCTGCTAGACACCAGTACACGTTTGTTGCCTGGAGCTGGTATTGCCATCCCATTTTACATATGGGGAAGCTGAGGCTCACCTGGGGTCACTCAGCAGGGGTGGTGGGCATCTCTGGGCCCTTTGTCTCTTTCCTTCCTCCCTCCAAGTGACCTCGTGGTCCCTTTCTGTGCCCCGTGAGCAGCAGGAGCTTCCAGCCCGGGTGAACTTCTCAGCGGCCCCAGCCCCTGCGCCCGTGGTGCCCACCGCCCTGCACTCCGAGATGGACGAGCTGGAGGGGCAGCTGCTGGCCAAGGTGCTGGCGCTGGAGAAGGAGCGCGTGGCCCTCGGTCACAGCAGCCAGCAGCAGCGGCAGGAGGTGGCGAAGGAGCTGGACGCCCTGCAGGACCGTGTAGCGGAACTGGAGCGCGGTGGGTCCTGAGCCCCACAGAGGGCGTGGCAGGCGAGGCCTTGGTCCTCAGATGGGTCCTCAGGGTGGCAGATTCACTCAGAAAGCATTTTCATGCTCTCCAGAGGCTAAAGCTAGATGGGATGGTGGGGAAGAGGCTGTGAAACACAAGAAAGAGAGAATAATTGGGAGAGGGCGTTATCATTATTGTTAACAGGTAGCATTTTCTGGCCCTTATTGTATTCTGGGAGTGGGCTAAGTACTTGATTCATCGGCTGGTTTAATCTTCACAGACCATACAGGGGTGGTAGTGTTATTATCCCTATTTCACAACTGAGGAATATAAGGCTCAGAGAGGTCAAGTGACTTGCCCAAGGTCACACAGCCAGTAAGTAGCGGATCTAGACCTTAAACCAGGTCTGACTCCAAAGTCCATGCATTTAACCACCACCACAATAGCACCTTCAATGTCAGAATTTTGTCATTTGTTTAACACCTGGGGCTGGCACCGCCGGGGGGGTCAGAAAAACATGACATATTGGACAGTGTACAGGTGTGAGCATCAGGGGACCTAGCTCCTCATTCCACGGCTGTCACTGGCTTGCTCTGTCGCCTTGGAAGCTCACCTCCTCTCCCCAGGCCTCATTTTCCTCATCTGAAAGATGTGGATTTAGGACTCATGAGCTCTCAGGGACCTTTCATCTTTTAAACTTTGTGAGGAGCACCCTTAAGAGGCTTATAGATGAGTTGGGGCTACCAGGGGACTAGTAACCTTCATTCTGGAGTATGCCCTGCCCACCCCCCATCAGTGTCCGCTGACCCCCCCCTGTGTCCACCTTGCTCACCCCCTCAGGGTCCTCAGCCTACAGTCCCCCAGACGCCTTCAAGCTCAGCATCCCCATCCGCAACAACTACATGTACGCCCGCGTGCGGAAGGCGCTGCCCGAGCTCTACGCCTTCAGCGTCTGCATGTGGTTGCGGTCCAGGTCGGGTGGCACTGGCCAGGGCACCCCCTTCTCCTACTCGGTGCCTGGGCAGGCCAACGAGATTGTGCTGCTGGAGGCGGGCCATGACCCCATGGAGCTGCTGATCAATGACAAGGTGAGCGGGCGGGGGGGGGGGGGGGGGAGGGCGAGTGGGGGGGGCGGGGGGCGAGTGGGGGGGGGGGTCGGGGCGGGGGGGGCTTTCAGGAGCACCTGTACAGTGCTGGGCCCCAAACAGCTGGGCCCTTTCAGTTCTCCTGCTCAGCAGAATCAGCACACATGAAATGCCTGGTGTGTGCCAGGCTGGGTTTTGGGATTTCAAGACAAGCCAGACCTGGGGCTGCGAAGAGGAGCTCATGTCCAAGAGAGGCTGTCAGCGGTGGTGCGCCATTTACAGAGGGGCATGTGAGGCTCACAGAGATTCAGAGGCTTCCCCAGCGATGCAGCTATGGGAGCAGGGCTGCAAGTATCTGCCCCCAGGGCCCTGCTCATTCTTCTGGACAAAGGACCTCTCTGGGGAGGGAGGGAGGAAGGGCAGGAGGGAGTGCTAGTGGATTGCTCGCCCCCCTCCCCCCTGCAACCAGCCCCATGCGCCTCCCCTACAAGGTGAGTAGGATACTGCCATGGCCAGGCTCTGGGCTGCATGCTGGATGTGAGGCCTCGTTCTGCCACTTACCCACTTCGTGACCTTAGACTAGTCACTTACCCTCTCCATGCCTCACTTTCCTCATCTGTAAAGCAAGAATAACACTCTCTACCTCACAGGGCTGTGGGGAGAAATAAATGGCTTAAATACATGTAAAGGGCTTTGAGCAGAGCCTAGCATTTAACAAACTTCGATAAATGTGCCCTGTGCTAGTAAATACTTTACCCATATTATCACCCTTGACGCAACTGCACCAGGAGGTAGACACCCTATTATCCCCATTTTGCAGATGGAAAAGCTGAGGCTCAGTGAGGGCAAATAATGTACCCTGGCCACATAGCTGGTGAAGGGGTGATGATGTGAATTGGGGTCTTGGGCTCCAGAAACCACCTCTTAATCCCTCCACTGTTCTGCCCTTGGGTCACCCATCTGCCCCATGCCCAGGACTCCCATCCCCTCACCCCTCCCCCAGCCTGGCTTCAGGGCAGGATAAGGTAGGGGGACTGGGGGGAGTGATGTGGCAGGAGCATGGTGATCAAGGGGGAAGGAAGGGGAGCATCTTATCACCCCATTACCCCAAAATATCTTCCCCGGCCTGCCACATTGCTTTGGGTCTTGCAGGCATGGTGGTCTTTTGAGACTCCCTGAAAATGTGGGCAACATATATTGCACCCACTTGTGACCAGGCCACGGCCACAGAGAGCTGCTAGGAGTGGCTGACACCCAGCAGAACCCTGCTTAGCAGGAGGTGCCTTTCATGGGTGTCCTGGAGGAGGCGGAGGGAGATGGGCCCAGGGGACAGTGAATTTCCCTTGTAGCCCAGTAGGTCCTAAGACCACCAGGGTAGCTGGATGACATCTAGATCCTGCCTCCTGGTTCCCTTCATACACCCCCTGGCTGCCATTTTTGGCTCTGCCCACGGTTAGCACTCAGTTCTAGTGAAAGGAATTCAGCACCCTGGACAGGGCCCAGTTCCCTGAACTTCTGGGGCCTTTTGAGCACCAACCTCACAAGCTGCTCACAGTACTCATTTTATTCCAGCCTCTAAGCCGTTGCCTCTGCTGTGCCCCCCGCCACTTGCTTTGCCTTGCAGCGGAGTTGCCAGAGTCCATTGTACTTCCAGATGTGTTTAAATTTCACATCTTCTGTTCCCACACCCCTCTCTCCCTCTGGGCCTTCACAGCCTCTGTACCTCCCAGATGGCCCCTATGTTACTCTGTCTTGTAATATTGTCCCTGAAGTCCTTCCCTCCTGTGCAGACTCAGCTTTTTTTATGACCAGGACCAAATCCGTACCCCCAGTGTCCAGAACAAGGCCTGGCACCAAGTAGGCCTCAGAGAATGCTGCAATAAATTGTGATCTCAGAGAATTTGGGAGATGAAAGAGCCCTTTGGGAGCCCCAAATCCAGAGGCAGCAAGTACCTTTCATATCACAGGCCAACTCTAATCAATCATCAGTGGCTTCTGAGAACGCTGTGATGAGGAAGGTTCCTAGGGTGAGTCTAGGCTCATGATTGATTAGCCATGTCTGCCTTGGGTGGAGGAGGAGGCAGAGGTGGCTGCATATTTGCTATCCTTTGCCCACATCCCTGACTTTACGGATGAGGAGATTAAAGCCCAGGGAGGAAAGGGCAGCCTCCCCAGGATCCCACAGGGGGTTGGTTGGCAGTGCCCGGCCTCTGAGTCTAAGGCTTGTTCTACCACTGCCAGTACTTCTTGAGCCCAGCTGTGTGCCGGGCACTGTGTGTGGTATTCAGGGGAAGGTAGGCTTGTGAGACTCAGCTCCCGCCCTGCATGACCTTGCAGGCCTGTTAGAGAGCGAACAAACCACCTAGAAACAACTGAAACCCAACACTGAGTAGTCCCTTGTGATCTGAGTGAAGCTGCCTGATTATACTGATATCTTGTGGGGAAAGAGGAAAGAGCGGTCAGAAAGACACTGAGCTGGGAGGAAGGGGAGGGTCAAGCCTTGGGTCAGTCCCTGGAAGGAGGGACACCGGTCTCCCCATTCCCCACCCCACTGCTCCAGCCTTGGGCCTTGTGGCACCTCTGACCTGGGGCTGCGGGAACCTCTTTTCAGGTGGCCCAGCTGCCCCTGAGCCTGAAGGACAATGGCTGGCACCACATCTGCCTCTCCTGGACCACAAGGGACGGCCTGTGGTCTGCCTACCAGGATGGAGAGCTGCAGGGCTCTGGTGAGAACCTAGCCGCCTGGCACCCCATCAAGCCTCATGGGATCCTTATCCTGGGCCAAGAGCAGGTAAGGCTCAGGGTGGGATACAGCTAGATATCCCACCCACTTAGGGCCCCTGAGGAGGAGGGGTAGGCAGAGGGTCCCTGAAAGCACAGCAGTGAGCTCTCAGTCTGGCCCAGCCATTCTGCAGATGGGCAGACTGGGTGAGACCCAGGGAGAGCAGAGACTCGCCCAAGGGGCTAGAACCTTGGGGCGGGGCTAGAACCTGGAGGGGGTGGGACTTCAGCCAGGACAGGGGTTGAGTCTCTGAGTGCCTGCCTGTCTCTCCTGCTCCCTCACTCCATGTCTCTCTTCTTTCTCTCTGCTCTTTTGGTCCAGGATACCCTAGGTGGCCGGTTTGATGCCACCCAGGCCTTCGTGGGTGACATTGCCCAGTTTAACCTCTGGGACCACATCCTGACACCTGCCCAGGTCCTAGGCATTGCCAACTGTACGGGGCCGCTGCTGGGCAACGTCATCCCCTGGGAAGACAAGCTGGTGGAGGCCTTTGGGGGTGCAACGAAGGCCGCCTTCGATGTCTGCAAGGGATGGGCCAGGGCCAAGGCATGAGGGGCCACCTCGTCCAGGGCCCCTCCCTTGCCTGCCAATTCGGGGGCCTTCCGGAGCGGGGTCACATTGCTTCCTCAGCCTACCCACATACTGGCCTCCTCTCTTGCCCCATTCCTGGCCACGCCTCCCGTTTCCGCCGCCTCTACCCACACCTCCAGAACGCCCTGCCCTTGATGGCTTTCCCTTCATCCCACTCGGATGAGAGCAAGCAGCTCAAATCAACAGGTCAACCCTGGGGGGAGTCCAGGGCCTGGCAGTGGGTGCGTAGCAGTGCCCACGGCTCTTCCCTCCCAACGGCTGCTGGCATTAGAGTGGAGCCGCCTCTCACCTCCCACTCCACCCTGTCCGTCAAGCACAACTGATTCCACTGATCTCACAGCTCCTCCCATGAGGTCGTGTGTGGGGGACGGGCCCCCTGTCTCAGCGGCAGGGCTGGTTATCTGCCCTCTTGTCCTCCATGCAACAGGCCTGTCCCCTTCCCTTCAGGGCCATAACAGGCTGGAGAGCTGTCCCCCAGCTGAGAGGGAATGACAGAACCATGGGCAACTCAGATTCAGCCCTCCTTTATCTTTCTACCAGCTGCCTGTCAAGGGCAGTGGGATCCTGATGGAGCCTCTCCCCCCACCCCACCCCGACCCACACCCCTCTCTTCCTCCTTTTTCCTTGTTTCTTCATGTGCAGTGGTTTGAATGTGGGTTCCATGCCTGGCCCAGCCCCACCTCAATTTCCAGGACACCCCCTTCCCAGCTCCAGCCTGGAGGGTTAGGGACCAAGACTCTGGGAGGCCAAAGGGCCATAGTCACCCCTTGCGCCCATCCACAGCTGTGCCCACTCGCATGGTCACCTCTCCCCTTCTGCAGCCAGGACAGGGCCTGGGCCACTTCAGCCTGGGCTGGGGACAGCATGGGACAGAGGCACATGCCCCAGGGGACCCACAATACCTACCCGCTCTGCATGGCCCTGCAGCCTTTGGGGGATGGAAAGAAGGAGCCGAGAGGGTAGGGAGAAGCGTGGCGTAGTGTGTAGAGCACTGCGTAGGGAGGAGGAGCCCTTGGTTCCCGGTCAGCCGTGCCGCTGACCTGCTGTGTGGTCGTCTGTAAGTCCCTGCCCTCTCCGGGCTGACCTTCCTCATTTATGAACTGAGGCCCTTGCTTCCGTCGTTTCTGAGAGCTCTCCAGATCAAAAGTGAGACGGTCTGTGATTTCAGGTGGATAGGGTGGGACAAGCCTGAGAACCTGCCTAAGGACTGAGGGGCACAGCAGGGGCAGGTCCTGGGACTGGGCAGCCGATGGGATCTGGCTAGGCTGGGTCAGGGTCAGAAGCTGGTTCCAGAGAGTCAGGGGCAAGGGCAAGGGTCAAAGCAGACCAACCTCACACACAGATTGTAAAGATCAGCTCTTCTGGTTTCACCCAGCCTGGCACCCTTGCCTATCTGAGGGTCTCAAAGGGCTGGTGGCTTCCTGGTTCCTACCCTTAAGTCCCCACCAGCTCCCCCAAGAGAGTAGGAGAATATCAGAGCTGAGAAAAGCCACCCAGTCTGACCTCTTGCTTGTACAGATGGGGAAGAGCTCAGAGAGGGCAAGTGACTTGCACAGGATCACACAGCACGATGGAGCAGAGCCAGGACTAGAACCCAGTGCTCTTTCCCCCACACCCTATTTCCTGCCCATGAGAGTCTTTTGAGTCCAGCCTATACCTGAGAGAATGGATATTTGAGAGGTCAGAATGCTTTCCAGCATGCCCACTGGCCCACCTTCCTTTATGAAACATACAAACATCTTGGCATTCCCACGCCCCACTCCCAGAAGGTAGGGGAGGAGAGGTGTGATCCCCAGACACTCTGGCAGGAATGGAGACCTGAGAACACAGGTGTCCCTCCCCTTACCAGTCACCTGCCAGGTGTCTGGGCAGCTGTTGGCTACCTGAGTCAGATGGGCACTGGTGGCTTTTTGCCCCCCTTTTGGGTCCCTGTCTCCACTCCCCACGTCCACTTAGCCTGAGGCACTAGGCAAGAACTGCAGACTGTGGGTCCCAGGGCCATGGAGGCTTTTCCAAAACTTGTCGCTTCCAGCCCCCAGATCCTCGTTTCCATTTCAAGAGCACAGAAAGACCTTTCAGCCCCTCCAGCCCGACTCCGCCTAGAAGGAGTGATGGTGCACTTCAGCCAGAACCTGCCGAGGTCTGGGTTGTCCCGGTAACAGCCAATGACATCAGCCCCAGTGCGGGGGTCAAGCGTCTCATAATGACATACGCTGTTGCTGGGGTGACGGCAGAATTCGGAACTTAGATTTCGGGGACACTGGGTTTTATTGGGTTTCTGTTATTGTTTTTAAGGGAACAGCTTTTGTGGAGGCCTTGGGGCAAAGAAAGGGTCTTGAGAAGGAGGTGAAAGAACTTGTTTGATCACTTGAGCCCACCCAGAGGCATCATCCCAAATCCTTTATGCTTTCTCATGGTGATCATGAGACGTGTGACCTGTGCTGAGTCACCCTGGTCATCCCTCCAGAGGGAACAGGAACAAACTGGAGACACTTGTAGGCTCTGAGTCTGGGCCATTGGTGAGTGGCCTGGATCCCCGTTTCCATTCCAGAAAGATGAACGCCCCAAAGTCCCCACCCCTCCTTCATCTACTATTCATCCTTCTTACCTTTGCTGAATGCCTGCTGTTTGGACTCCAGATTTGACCTTCAGCTGCTCCCAGGCACAGCCAAAGAGACGGGGAAGAGAAATGGTGCTCAGTTGCATCCTCAAGCTACTCCTGGCTGAAAACGAGGCTGGAGCCGTGTCTGTTAGGCCCTTTTTAAGTGTCAGGCGTCATGCTGAGCACCTCACGGGGATCAACTCATTTATTCTCACAACAGTTCTAAGCTAGGACTGTTCTTAGCCCCATTATACAGGTAGAGAAACTGGGACCCAGTGAGGTTGAGTAACCTGCCCATGTCAATCAGCCAGCAAGTGACGGAGTCCAGAGTTCAAACCAAGGCAGGTGACATCCAGGACCCACCCCTCAGCCTGAGGGGGCGGGCACTACCACCGTCTGTGCAGTGGGATTTGGTCATCCATTGCTCCTGACCCCATTCACCCCACCGAGAGGAACAGAGATGCAGGATGGGCTGACCCCAGGGCCAGGGTCCCCTTGGGTGAGGCCGTGGGAGGGTTCTCAGCCCCTTCAGGGAACATGTCCCTGTGCGGGGTGCCCTTCTCTCACCAGCTGGAGTTTCCAGGAGAGCTGAAAGGGGAGAGGAAGCTGGGCGTCTCCTGAGAATCCCAGGCTGCGAAGGGGAGAAAGTTGCTATTTCTCAGACCCCTGCTTCGGGCCCAGCCCTGTGCCAGGTGCTTCACAGCTCTTATCTGCCAGTTTTCCCACCTTGTGGCACATGGTGCCCCTAATCAACATCCCAAGGGGGCAGATCACCTTGCCACCATTGTGCGTGACCTAGGACCACAGATTTGGGCAAGAAGGGCTCTAAAGCCCTCGTTTTACAGGTGAGGATGCCAGGGCCTAGGGAAGATGAACAGTATTTGGGGACACCCAGCCGGGACACTGGGAGACCTGAACCCAGCTTTCTGACTCTGCATTCAGTGCTCTCTCCATGATGCAGTGGCCCCAGTCCCCATCCCCCCCCCACCGAAATGGGTCCCTCCTTTTCTACATTTCCCAGCACCCTTGCTCTGAGCAAACTGGAGAAGGGACACCTCTCCCAGAGATGGACTCTCTCTCTTCACCCTCTTTGTCGCAGCTGCCTACCACTCTAAACCCCCCCTCCCAGCACCACCCCCGACCCCGCTGGGTGGGGAAGGGGCTCACGTGGTCCCAGGCTGAGCAGTGAGAGAGCATGTCGAGCTGTCAGACACTGTGAAATTAGTGCATCCTACTGGCCACCTGCCTCCCCCTCTCCTTCTCCTGCCTGATTTTGTACATAAAGTGACATGAGATGCAACATGCGTGCGTGCGTGTGCGTGTGTGTATGTGTGTATGATATGTCAAGGTTTTGTTACTTTTTTGTTTCTGTAAATTTGAATGTTCAAAATAAACATGATGTTTACTCTGAGGCTCTTCTTGCAAGGGTGGGGCTACCCTGGGGGTGCCAGAAGGGAATGAAGTGGCTACTACTTGGGGCGGGGCAGTAGGCAAAGCCAGAACAGGTGCCACCTTGGGGCCCCAAAGCCTCACCCAAACCCACCTGTGCCCCCCAACCAGGCTCTGCCAGGTACCAGGTGTAGACACACCACTTTTCCCAGGACTTATGCAGGAAGGATGTAAAGAACACAGGTCCCACATGGAAAGTGCCCTAGTTCTGATAACTGGGCTTTGGCCTCATTCCTAATGCCTCATCCCCACCTCGTGCCCCAGTTATGGGAACCAGGTCCCTGACTTGTTCCCTGAGACCCAATCTGCCTGAGTTACTTGCCTGGACCCCAGAGTGTTGCCTCCCTTGGGGTCCTGGGGAGATGGGGTAGGGGAGAGGGAGGACCCTGTTGTATTTCAACCCATCCCCTCTCCACAGTCTACCTGGACTCCTCTGACTCGTGTGGCCTCTAGACTTACTCTTGGCCACAGGGTCTGCTACCCTCACCCACCCCTCCAGGCACCCACCCCATCCCTGAGAGGTCTTGATCTAGCCCCCAGCCCTCCCTGTGCCCACCATCTTAGGGGCACAGCCTCCACCCTCCTGCTCCAGCAATGTTGTCACTGCTCTTAGTTGGACCTTAGATGGTCCCTGTGAAATGCCAGGGGACCAGTCAGGGGTAACAGGGGGGTCACACCAGCAGAACAGCTTTCTCAGACTTTTTCCAAGTTTCCCAAACTTCCAACAAGAGGAATTCACCCCGTAAGGAGCAGGGGGTATAGCCGGAAGCAGCACTTCAAATAGGAAAACCATATTTCAAGTCTACCGAGTCATCGGTAAAACTCCTGTTCTTTCCACATTCTACTCCAGAAAGAATCCAGATTTGTTTTAAAATACTGCTTTTAATTACTTACCACTGAGCAAAATGAAGCTGCAGGCAGGTATGCCTTGTTTATCCTCTCTTGCACTGATTTACTTACAATCACCCTCTCTCCCTCTGTCCCACTCAGCTGGCACTGTCCAACCTTGGTTAAATCCCGCTGTCTACCTGCTCGTGCCAGCACCTGCACAGCTGAACGCTGATGTGGAAAAGCACAGGACTCCGAGGGGTGTTGACTCTCATTTTAAATTCATGGGCAGAGATCTCCAAGGGGCGTTTCTTCCTTTCCAGCAAGTAAAGTCTCTCTGGAGGAAAATAACATCACCCAAACTCACATATTTTGTTACACAAGGTTTGGCATTCAATAAGAAATTATCAGACATATCTGGAGACAAAACTGAATGACTGAAAATCAAGAGAAAAAAAATTTTAAGGGCCAATAGACCTACACGTGTAAAATTGCATGGAAGTAAATAAACACACACATATGCACAGGCACACATGCACACATATACACACAGGTACGAGTAAAACTGGGGAAATTGGAATAATATCGTATCAATGTCAGTATCTTCGTTGTGATATTGCATTATAGTTTTGCAGGATATTACCATTGGGGGTAACTGGATAAAGGGCACATAAAATCTCTCTATTATTTCTTGCAACTTAATGTGGATTTATAATTATCTCAAAATTAAAAGTCTAATTTTTAAATGATCTCTATAGGAGATTCATAGAGTGGAGTTATAAGACCCAGGCTTGAAAATAATTATGATTAATATAACTAAGAATGTAGATGACAAATAGAATTTCAACAGAGAACTGTAAACTAAAAAAATAATCAAATGAAAATTCTAGAACTGAAAAATACATTAACTGAACTTATGAACTCAATACGTCTAACAGCAGCCCAGACACAGATGGAGAAGGAATTGTGAACTCTATGACCTCAAAAGAAATGATCCTTAAGAAAGACTGAGGGGAAAGAATGAAAGTACAGGAAAAAAAGCATAAGGTTAATATGGATAAACCCACGCACATATGGTCACCTTATCTTTGACAAAAGAGGCAACAATATACAGTGGAGAAAAGACAGCCTCTTCAATAAGTGGTGCTGGGAAAACTGGACAGCTATATGTAAAAGAATGAAAGTAGAACACTTCCTAACACCATACACAAAAATAAACTCAGAATGGATTAAAGACGTAAATGTAAGGCCAGGGACCTCCCTGGTGGTGCAGTGGATAAGAATATGCCTGCCAGTGCAGGGGACAAGGGTTCGATCCCTGGTCTGGGAAGATCCCACATGCCGTGGAGCAACTAAGCCCGTGCGCCACAACTACTGAGCCCACGTGCCTACAGCCTGTGCTCTGCAACAAAGAGAAGCCACTGCAAGGAGAAGCCCGCTCACCGCAACGAAGAGTAGCCCCTGCCCTCTGCAAATACAGAAAGCCCGTGTGCAGCAACAAAGACTCAATGCAGCCAAAAATAAGTAAAATTAAATCTTTTTTAAAAAAGTAAATGTAAGGCTAGACACTATAAAACTCTTAGAGGAAAACATAGGCAGAACACTCTATGACATAAATCACACACAGCAAGATCCTTTTTGACCCACCTCTTAGAGTAATGGAAATAAAAACAAAAATAAACAAATGGGACCTACAGCAAAGGAAACCATAAACAAGACAAAAAGACAACCCTCAGAATGGGAGAAAATATTTGCAAACGAAGCCACTGACAAAGGATTAATCTCAAAATATACAAGCAGCTCATGCAACTCAATATCAAAAAACAAAAAACCCAATTCAAAAATGGGCAGAAGACCTAAATAGACATTTTTCCAAAGAAGACATACAGATTGCCAACAAACACGTGAAAAGATGTTCAACATCGCTAATCATTAGAGAAATGCAAATCAAAACCTCAATGAGGTATCACCTCACACCAGTCACAATGGCCATCATCAAAAAATCTAGAAACAATAAATGCTGGAGAGGGTGTGGAGAAAAGGGAGCCCTCCTGCACTGCTGGTGGGAATGTAAACTGATACAGCCACTATGGAGAACTGTATGGATGTTCCTTAAAAAACTAAAAATAGAACTACCATATGACCCAGCAATCCCACTACTGGGCATGTACCCTGAGAAAACCATAATTCAAAAAGAGACATGTACCACAATGTTCACTACAGCACTATTTACAATAGCCAGGACATGGAAATAACCTAAGTGTCCATCAACAGGTGAATGGATAAAGAAGATGTGGCACATATATACAATGGAATATTACATAGCCATAAAAAGGAATGAAATTGAGTTATTGTAATGAGGTGGATGGACCTAGAGTCTGTCATACAGAGTGAAGTAAGTCAGAAAGAGAAAAACAAATACCTTATGCTGATGCATATACATGGAATCTTAAAAAAAACGGTACTGATGAACCTAGTGGCAGGGCAGGAATAAAGACGCAGACGTAGAGAATGGACTTGAGGACATGGCGGGTAAGGGGAAGCTGAGACGAAGTGAGAGAGTAGCATTGACATATATACACTACCAAATGTAAAGTGGACGGCTAGTGGGAAGCAGCCACATAGCACAGGGAGATCAGCTCGACGCTTTGTGACAACCTAGAGGGGCGGGAGGGTGGGAGGGAGGCTCAAGAGGGAGGGGATATGGGGATATATGTATACATATAGCTGAGTCACTTTGTTTTACATCAGAAACTAACACAACATTGTAAAGCAATTATACTCCAATAAAGATATTTTTTTAAAAAGATTAATATGGGACATAATGAAAAAATCTAACATGTAAGGAGCCCCAGAAATGGAGAGAGCAAATAGGGCAGAAATAATATTTGAATAGACAATGAGAATTTTCCAAAAACCATTGAAAGACATTAAGCCAGAGATTCAAGAGTCTCAGGGAACTTCAAGAATGAGAAGTGCGAACAGAACCATAACTAGGACTCTGATAGTGAAAGAGCTGCAAATCAAAGACAAGGAAAAATTCTTAAATGGTCTCAGAGAGAAAAGATGCATTACCTTCCAAGGATGGATGACCAGAACAACCGCTAACTTCTCAATAGAAGGAATGGAAAAAGGAAGACAATAAAATGACATCTTCAAAGTGCTGAAAGGAAATGACTGCCACCCTAGAACTCTATATTCATTGAAGACCCTTCAGAAATGAGGAGGATGTAAAGATGTTTTCAGACAAAGGAAAAACAGAATAGTTATTACCAAAGTTTTTTGTTACCAACAGAGCTTCTCTTAAAGGACAGACTAAAGGAAATTCTTTAGGGAGAAGGGCAAAAGGTCCTGAAAGGAAGTATGGAAATTCCAGTGAAGAACAAAGGAAAGGGTGAATATGTGGCTAAATCTAACTTAATATTGATTGGAAAAAAATTATGTCTGTGAACTTTGAAATTCATGGCAGCAACAGAATTAAAAAGTGGGAAGAGGTAAAGGCAATTAAAATATTCTAATGTCCCTGCAGGGTCCTGGAAGTAGTAAAAGTATTAATTTTACATTAGAGTTTAACAAGTCTAGGATCGATATTGAATTTTCCTAGGGTAGTCGCTAAAAAGACTGTAAAAGAATATGTAACTAACCAGTTACTACAGGAGAAAGAAATAGAATAATAAAAATCCAAAGAAGGCCAAAAAAGGGGGAAATAAGGAACCCAGAAAGGGAGGGATAAGTAGAAAATAGTGAGGTGATTGATTTAAACCTAAATTTAATGTCAGTGGGTAATTACATTAAATATTAAAAGATACATATTCCAATGAAAATATTAATATTGTTGAACTGGACTTTAAAATAAGTCTGTAGGAAGGTTGAAATTAAAAGGGTAGAAAAATATATACCATGCAAACACTAATTCAAAGAAGGTTGGTGTAGCTATACTTAGTTCAAAGTAGACTTTAAGACAAGAATCACTGCTAGAGATAAAAGACACATTTCATGATGATAAAGAGTCAGTCTCTTAGGAAGATATAACAATTATAAATTTGTATGTGTGTATTAACACAGCATAATTATATAAAGTAAAAATTGATAGAAACAAAGGAAAAGTTGACAAGTCTGTAATTGTAGTGGGATATTTGAACACACCTATCTCAATAATGTATAGGGCTAGCAGAAGAAAAACAATTCAGCATGAGTACAGAACATCTGAACAAAATGATAAACAAAGTTGACCTAACAGAGCAACTACAGAATAGACACTCTTTTCAATTACATGTGAAAATTTTACCCATACTGACTATAGTAAGTAAAATAATGCCCTCCTCCCCCCACCAAAGATGTCTACTTCCTGATCCCCAGGACTTGTGAATATGTTGTCACGTGGCAAAGGGAAATACGGTTGCAGATGGAATTAATGTTGTTAATCAGATGACCATGAGATAAAGAGATTAACTAGGATTATCTGATTGGGCCCAAGGTAATCACAAGGGTCCTTAGATATGAAAGAGGCTGAAGAGTCAGTGTCAGAAGAAGGCAGGAAGTGTTTAGAAACTGAAAAAGGGAAAGAAATAGCCTTCCTTAGAGCCTCAGGAAGGAACGCAGGCCTGGGGATACCTTGATTTTAGGCTGCTGAGACCCATTTCAGACTTCTGACTCCAGAACTGTAAGATAATAAATTTACGTCATTTTAGGTCACTGTCCCTCCAATATCTACTACTTGCAGCTGATGCAGTTGCTAACTGATTCCAGGGTGTCCACCATTAACCACTCCAAACAGCAGGAGCAGTGCATGAAGAGGTGTAGCTAGAATGTAGGTTGAATCCTGGGGACCGACAAGAGCTGAGTCTGAAGAAGTAGGGTAGGATCCTATCCCCCCCATTCATTTATTCATATAGTTATTCATGAAACATTTACAAAGCCCCTACTCTCTGCTGGATCCTGTGTGAAGCACAGAGATGGAGACGTGAATAAGACAAAGTCCTTGCTCTCAAGGAGCTCACAGGGGAAGACGGAGAATTAAACTCAAGTACAAAACAGTGGAGAAGAGCAGTGGCAGGAACATGCACCAGATGAGACGGGAGTACAAAGGACTTTTCTGGTTGTAAGTGGTGGAATCCCAACGTGTGCAAGCTAAGACCAAAAGAGTATGGGCTCCTATAGCCAAAAAAGGAGGGACGGGCAGAGGAAGAATGTGGGCAGAGAGGATGCGTGAGCAAATGCAGGGAGGTGAGGAACAGTGTAGAGTGTGTGGAGAGCCACGAGAGCTGGAGTGGCTGGAACATAAACACAGGGGAAGGAGAGGCAAGGAGATGGAGGTGCCCACGGGCCATGCCACAGGCTTGAATGCCAGGTCGTGGCATCTGGATGTCACTTGGTGGGCGCTGGGGAACTGTGGAGGGAGGGAAGCAGTTGTTAAAGAGAGGAATGCAGTGGTGAAATTTGGGTTTTAGAAGTATCGCATTGACTGTGGTATAGAGGGTGAATTAGAGAAGGGCAAGACTGCGGTCAGGTAGTCCTATTAGGAAGTTATTGGCAATAATACAGGTGGGATCATGGCGCTGTGCACACGAGGAGTGCCATGAAGATGGCCAGAAGGGGCTGTAATCAGGACATAGGAGTTAGAATCAGCAGGCTTGTGATTGATTTGAGGTGGGTGACGGTAGGGGGAAGCGGGAAGGACAAGATTCCCTGATTTCTGATGGAGGCAACTGCAGGTGGTGGTGGTGCCATTTATTGAGACAGGGATGCAAGAGAGCAAGTTGGAGGAAGATGGATTCACTTTGGGACACGGAGTTTGAAGGGTTTGTGGGACATTCTGGTGGAGATGGCCAGGGGGCATTTGGATATTTAGGCCTGTAGCTCCAGTGAGAGGCCTAATCTGGAGAGAGAAACACAGGAGCCATCAGAATCTACAAGGACATTGACAATGGAACCGTGGGAGTGGATGAGATCCCCAAAGGACAGTCCTTAAGGTGGCAATTCTCAACAAGATGTGTGTGGGGTGGCATAACTCCCTGGAAGAGTGTTTGGAATCACCAGAGAGGTTTTCCAAAATACACACGCAAGCCTCAATTCCAGTAAATACTCTAGGCAGCATGACCAAGGGAAACTCTTGCTGATGGGGAGGTGACCTAGGGTAGGAAGGAATTTGAGACCATTGATAAGAGGAGGGTCAAGGTGGGCACAGAGATCAAAGGAAGAAGGAGCCAGAAAGGAAGAGAGTTTTGAGGAGACCCAGGAGAATGAGGTGCCCCAGGTGTTAGGATAGAGCAGTGATTCTCAATGGTGAGTGCGCACCAGGGGTGCTTGTGAAAAATACAGATTACTGCCCTTCACTATTCTGATACTTTCGGGCCTTGGAATCTGCATTGTAAAGAGTTCTGCAGGCACTATCTTTGGGGTGGATAATTTCAGGTAGATGGGTGTAGTCGACAGATTTATGCCAGCAGGGGGATGGGTCCACTAAGATAAAGACTAAAAGGGTCTATTGGATTCTACTCTTCAGGAGGTCACTGGTAACCATGGAAGAGGGAATTTTGGTGGTGTCGTGGGAGTGGAAGCCAGATTGCAGTGGGCTGAAGAATGAATGGGAGGTGAGAAAGAGAAGACAGCAAATATGGACCCCTTTTGGGAGAAGTTTGGATCAGAGGCGGAAGCAAGAGCTTCATCCCCCTCAAAGGCCACCTTCCATCTCTTGGAGAAACTTGGCAAAGAGGATTGAGGAAATCTGGAGGCTGAGTCACACGTCCCGTGGACCCTCAGAACACACCAGGGAGGCAAGTTGGGAATCGGCAAAGGCCTGGCGCACCTCAAGCTTCCAAGTCTCAAAGCTAAACCTGCTGTACCTGCCTTCACCTACCCATTCCAAATCCAGTCCACCATCGTCTCCATCCAAGTGATCTTTCCATAACCCAAATCTGCCCATGTTTCTGCCCTACTTAAAACCCTCCAGCAGCTACTTGCCCCCACTCTCGCCTCACTTCTCTGAACCTGGCGTTCAAAACCCTGCTTCCCTCTGCATCTTCACTCCCACTGTCTTCACCATCCCCCTTCCCACTTGCACCACATTCATCGTCTACCCAGGCCTCATGGAGCCACCAGCAGTTCCCCGGTGAACTGTGTGCACCCTCCTAGCCGCTGGTCATCTTAGACTCAGCCAACTCAAGCACCACCTGTTCCGAGAGCTAGTTCCTCCCTCCTCGGAGAGAACCGGCACCTGGCCCACGCCTCTACCAGAGCACAGGTAGAATGAATTACTCTCTATCTATTTGTTGACATGACTTTCCCCACACTGGACTGTGCATTCTCTGGGACCAAGGCCCTCACCTTACTCCCCTCTGAATCATCAGCACCTGGCCGGGGCTGAGTTCCCAGTAAACGCCAGTGAATGTGAAGTGGGGTTCCACCCTAAGGACCCATCATGATAGGGTAAATGGTTAAAATATGGAGCACCCCACTGACCCTTTGATCCACCAATCAAATAATTGAATCTGCAGGTTCTTCTCCCCTCCCCCCTTTCCCTTCTCCCTAGTTGTACTCATATGTTCAGATTAATTTCTCCTAAGGGAAAGAAGCGGCAGGCTCTGGACAATGGTATCTTTGGGTCAGATGGTACAATGTCTCCCACGGGCTAGGACTAGGCAACTATAAGAGGATGTGCTGCTGTGCAAGAGCCCCTGGGTTCCTTCTCCAGGAACCCAACCTTGATTTTTCCCTTTTCCAAGCTACTTAACCTCTCTGAACCTTAGTTCAGATGGATGTGGTTACGAATACTATTCGAATAGTATTCGTAACCACATCTCATTGTGGTGAGAATCAGGTGCGATACTCATTGTAAAAGCCCTACATAATGCTTCTTGATATTAGGCTTTTGAGATCCCAATAAAGTGGCATCTTAGGGTCACGACACCGACAAATTGCATTTGTTATTTCGAATGACTAAAAGGAACTCCCCAGGCAATACTGCTTTTCAAAGTTTCTCTAAAATGAGAACTTCTTAAGGTGCCCGGCTCCTCAGGCCCACTTAAGACAACTATAAGTGAAGCCCCACCTACCCAACCTCTAAGCCACGCCCCTTTCCGCCAAATCTCTACGTTGTGGGCCCTTCGACATTGATTGACGTTTTTATTGACCAATAAGAAGTAAAAGTTCCGCCAATGTCCGGTGAGGGGGCAAGACTTCCTTGCTGTTGCTAAGACACTCTTGTTTCCCTCCTTGACAACGCTGGCGGGGGTGCGCTCGCTGAGGCCCTGGCTCCGGCCCCCGCGGGAGCAGGTGAGGCCCGGGGGAGCGGTGGGCAGCCGGGCGGGGAGGGCCGGCCCGAAGTGGGGCCGGGAGGCATTGCGGGGCGGGCGGGGCCTCGCCCACCGCGGAGGCCCCACCTCAGCCTCCTGCCTGTTGGTCCCCAGTTCCAGGTCCTCCCAACCCCCATTTTCCTCCACCACCACTTCGGGGACCTGCGAGCTCTGTCGAGACAGTTTCGCCGTCGCGACTCTGCAGGCCGCCCCTCCCTACCCTCCCGAGGTCCCCTCCAGCTTCACGATCCGCCGTCCTCCCTAACCCAACTCCTCCTCGCGCCTTGATCCCCTATCTTTCGCAGGGTAACCCCCTCCTCCCGCGGGTGGGCCGGTGGTCGCCATAGCCTCCCCCCAGACCGCTTGACTTGGGCAGTTGACGACGTGCTGGGACTCGAGGCTGGTCATTTCCCTTTTTGGCCTCAGTTTCCCTATTTGTAAACGGGAAGTTAGGTTGAATGATCTCTAAGGTCTCTTTGACGCTGACGTTCTAAGATGTGATTCTTTGACCCAACTGTAGGCTTCCCTGACGATGTGGTCCTTTCGGGAAGTTTCGGGTGTAGTGAAAAGGACTTGGCAAACCTAATTTGGATTCCCAATTACAGGACCCTAGCAAGTTACCTAATCTCTCTGGAGTCCAGTCTGAGTATATATAGAATTAGGAACCTGCAGCACATCTCCTTTGGGGATTCTGAGGATAATATGAACTTCCTTCCTTTGTCTCTTATTTCCACACATTTTCCCCGTCTGAGAAGTGTCACCAGCTCCCTTATGGTCAGCTGTCATTTCTCCGTTTCTCCTACAAATCCACATCTCTAGCTCTGATCTTTCTCCTGGGCTTCCGTGGTTAGAGAGACTTTGGGAGTGGGGGTTGGAGTAGAGATTGATATATTGATGTGGTGCTTGGCCTTGATGGCTTCCCTCCTGCCCTGATAATCCATTATTCCATGATTCCCGGCTCCTGATGAAACATCTCCATTTGCGTATCTCACCAACAGCTTAAACTCAGGAGTTCAAAAATCAGACCAGCCCGCGTCTTTATCTATCCATCTGTTCTACCTGACTTCCCCTGTTTGTCTCAGTGGCATCACCATCCTCCTGGGGCATCCTCCGTCACTCTGCCACGCCCATCCCACTTAGGCAGTGTCAAGTCTTTGATTGTGTCTCTGCAAGGGTCTCACATTCTCTCTATGCCTAAAGCCACCGTCCTGGTTCAAGTTTTTAATGCCTGTCACCCGGGCCATTGCTGTAGCTTCCTAACTGGTGTTCCTACCTCCAGTCTCTCCTCCTGTTAACCCAGCCCATCAGAATAATTGCCCCAAAACACAACCATGTCACCAGCCCCCAAGACACTTCCAAAGGGCTTCTCTTTCTCCACTAAAAATATCCATACTTCTTCAGCCTGGGTCTTAGGGCCCTGCTGTATATCCACAACCTGACCCCAGTATCCATACTTCTTAAGCCTGGGTCTTAGGGCCCTGCTGTATATCCACAACCTGACCCCAGTCTTTCTTCCCAGCCTACTTTCTCTTTTCTCCCTTGCCAAGTTCTGTCCTCAGGCCAAATTGGACTGTTGGACTTTCCCAGAAAACGCTTTGAGCTTTCTGCTTTACATCACTGTGTTTGTTCATCTCTCTGCCTGGAAGGCCTTTGCTCACCCTGCCCACCCATCAGGATTCCCACTCACCTTTTAAGGTCTGACTCAAATGCTGCCCCTACCACCAAGCTTTTCTTGCTGTCCTCTGGCCGCCTCCAGCATTCTCCTATTTCCTCTATCTTTGCACTTACTTGTGGCACTTACTGCTTTCTGCCATGAACCATAGTTAATTCCTTATGTGTGTGGGTCTGTCATATTGGATTGTATCCTCCTTGAAAGCAGAGACCGTCTCTTGTTTATAGCAGAGTAGTTGAAAAAGCTTAATCCTGAAGTCATATATAGCTGATTGAATCCTAGCTCCTCCGTTTATTAGCCGGGTGGAAAGTCACTTTGCTTTTCTCAGCCTGAGTGTTCATCAGAGAAGTAGGGATAATAGTGCCCATCTGACAGAGTTCTTAGGGGGAGTAAATGAACACCCATCCTGTTGTCTTGTTCAGGGTCAGTGCTTAATAAATGTTATTGAATGGATTTGATAGGTCCTCTCCCTTCCCAGGGGGCAAATGAAATATAATTTAATTACAGTTTAGATATTTGTTGGGCTTCTGCCATGTGTCACACATTGGACTTGGTGCTCTTGGTGTCCAGGAGAACAGAGCAAGTCGTTCAGCCCCAGGTGATTGTCTGGACTCACGAAGCACTGCTGAGTCGTGACTGGTTGTGAGATGTCACCAATAGTTAGCGATTGTGACTGATTTTTTAAAAAAGTAAATCAGGGCTAACTCCAACTCATTTCTGTGATAACGTCATTCTCGGTCCCTTACGTTCAAATCTGTTCTCTTGAGTGGGAAAGGAGGGGGTAGGTGGGAAGGTGGGGGGTGGGAGACTGTGGAATCCGCTGTCTGTAGTGAGCATCTGTTCTCCTGTGGAGCTGATGTCTGTGATAGTTATGGCTTTTTGTTGTACTTTGTATCCTGACAAAAACGTTTGGATTTGGGTATGTCCGTGAGGGTGTACCACATGAGTCAGTGTTGTTTATTGCATCACCTTATACATAAAGAAAATGTCTTGCTCTCTACCTCCTCATCTTTCTCGCTTCCTCTCTCCCTCTTTCTTTCCTTCCCTCCCCCTGGTTTAAGACACATCAGAAGTTTTCACTGGACCTCAGTGAAATGAGAAAAAAGAAGGGTGATGTGAAAAAAAAAAGGCTTTGTGTGCATGAAAGGTAACTCTTTTCTTGAGCAGGACTGTTCTTTATCCTGCGATCGTCTCTTTCTTACTCTTAAAACTTTCTTTTATAGTAGATGATGCATTTTTTAAAATAAATTTATTCATTTATTTATTTATTTACTTTTGGCTGCGTTGGGTCTTTGTTGCTGTGCGCAGGCTTTCTCTAGTTGCGGCGAGCGGGGGCTACTCTTTCTGGCGGTGCACGGGCTTCTCATTGCGGTGGCTTCTCTTGTGGAGCACGGGCTCTAGGCGCGCGGGCTTCAGTAGTTGTGGCGCGCGGGCTTAGTTGCTCCTCGGCATGTGGGATCTTCCCGGACCAGGGATCGAACCCGTGTCCCCTGCACTGGCAGGCAGATTCTTAACCAGTGCGCCACCAGGGAAGTCCCAGGTGCATTTTAAACTGATTGTGGAATCCACATCTTCCATGTTGTTTCCTGACGTCACCACTGACATCTTAGACGAACGCTCTCAAGTCCTTAGGTTCCTTTCTCCTCACCTTACGAGCTTTGCCCTTTGTTTGCCAGAAGGCAGAGGGCGGACGTGTCAGGGAAAGGCAGGAGGATAACCAAGGTGCCGAGTGTGTGTGTAGCCCCGATACGGCTGGAAGTCGGAGGCCTGCCTGGACAGGGGGCTGGACCAGTGGCTGCCGAGGTTTGACATTGTTTGTGTTACTGTCTTGTTTCCTACTTGCTTGTGACAGGAAAGCAAGCACAGAAGGTAGCGTCAGAAGAAGAGACATGGGCTCCGCTCCTGGCTCTGTCATTGCTGGCTGTGTGCCCACAGGCCAGCCCCCAAACCTCTCTGAGCCCCAGTGTCTTGTCTGAGAACTGGGAGCGGGTGCTGCCCTCACAGGTTGTTACGGGATGAAATGAGGCAGTAAGTGTGAAAGCGCGGTGTCACCACACCACAGCCCCCGGCCCAACTGTGTTTACCAGATTTCCTTGTGAGTCCTTCCTGCTTCAGTACTAACAGCACCGGGGGGGACTCGGTGAGTGTTGGTTTGTTTGGCCTAGCATTTAGCTGTTTAGTTGGCTGGGATATGAACAAGGGCATTGCACTTCCCCTTCCTTCCACACCAGTAGCAAGAGCTGACATTTACTGTGAGGCAGAGTCTATTCTTAGGCCCAGTTTCCAGATGAGAAAACCAAGGCCTAGAGATGTAAACACTTACCCGAGACAGACCGAGGTGTGAAGTCAGACCTGCCTGCGGAGCACGATGCCGTGCGCCAAGCGTGTCCTCCCACCTCTCGGATGCTGGAAGGTGGTAAAGGGGTGGCGAGCCGTGGTCCACGAGCCAAGCGTGTTCCAGGCGCTGAGTGGCTTGGGGTGGGCGGTCGGGGTGCTGGCTGACACTTTTGGCCTTATTTCCCAGAATTCATTCAGTTTTCCTTCCTCCTTCCCACATCCCGTAACCCTCTTAAGGATTCTTCCCAAACACTTCAAAAGCAAAATAATAAATAGTGACTGAGGTCATTGCCACAGAAGAACAAGGGGCACAGGCTTTGACAAGAGGATAAGATGGAGAGCCCTGCCTCTGCCTCCTGTTGCCTAGGAGAAGCCTCGCATCAGACATGGGCGAGGCTGTGTAAAGCTCCAGAGGGGCCCTTGGTTAGGGAGGGGAATAAAGGGCAGAGAGGGAGCAAGGCTGCCACTGGCTCTGTGCGCCAGGACAGGCCCCGGGACGGTCAAGCTCTGGTACCCAGGAGATTCAAGTGCCCTGGCCAGGGGCACACTTACATTATTAAAGGGCTCTCTTTTAGACCTGACGCAACTTCTTCCTGGCCTGATCCTGTCAGGCACACACTCATTTGCATGGAAGATTTATAAGGTTATTAAAACCTCTAGTTCTGCTATTTTCGGTAGCATTCTATCGGCAGGGTTTTAAAATCGTGGCTGAATGACTGTAGCTGTACTATAATGATACAGCATCATAAAAAATTCTCCTACCTCTCTGGATTTGGAAACACATCATCTATAACTGTTCCTTTGCATTCTGTGAGTCTCATTCCTTTTGGATCCCCAGGAGTACGTGCAGTGGGTAGGAAAAGTATTTGCAATTGTGGTCCTGAATAAATGTGGTTGAATGATATTGACGAAGTGCTGGCTGATAACATGGTGGCTGTAGGGGCAGTGTGATGCTGAGCGTAGAGAGCTCCGCGATTTCAAAACGCTCACGTGCATCTACCTGGTGCTCTCGACAGCTCTCTGAGAATGAGAAGGTGGGATTATCCCATTTCACGGAGGAAACCAAGACTCAGGAGGTTAAATTACTTGCCCAAGGCTGCAGAGCAAGGAAGAGGGCAGAATTGATTTCAGTTACAGAGCTAGTATTCCAGCCTTAATATTCCGCCTCGTGATCCTGTACTTTCTCTTCTTTACAAGGTGATGTCCCCTCTAAAAAAAATTGTCCCAGTGGCTTTTCCACTTTGTTCCTGAAGAATGGGCTTTGGTAATACCTCTGAAGTCTTGTTTCATCAGGATTCTATGTGTTGAAGCAGAGTCCAGGCAGCGGTCACAGACCCTGACCTCCCCGAGGGCACACGTATGCACAGTTGCCACCGAGCTCCCCTCCACGCTAGCGCTTTTTAGCCCAGAGGATGAATTGGATTGAGTTGAAATATTCAGGTGGAAGGGCCCTACGCAGCTGCTTCAGCATTGTAAGTTGTTCCCACTTGAAAACCTCAGGAGGCAATGGAAGCTTAAAGCCCTTATTCTTTTATCATCAGTGTGGCCCCGCACCTTCCGTCACCCCTTGGTGATGTGGAAGAGGAGGCAATAAAGTGGCCTTTACCGGAGACAGCTGGGGGACAGGGTGCAATGGGACCCTAACATTAACGAGAAAGGACGAAATGGTTCACTGGCTTTTGTGAAATAAGACACTTCAGCAGAGAGTACAATGAGATTGTACTTGGTAATTTGCAGGCTTATATATAGAGACAAACAGAAACTGCTAATATCTGAGTGGTACAAATGCCCAGGACGCTGAGGTACGGGCTGTCTCTCCGCTGGGAAATCAGAACATACCCATGCTGTGGGGCGTGGGGTCGGTGCCAGGCTTCCAGCCCCGCTCGAGGGAGCCGAGCACATGGAGTGGCGCTGAGGACTTCTGCAGCATCAGAGAGTGGGATAAGCTCGAGAGCACAGCCCAGAAAAAGTGCACGGAAAGCTCAAGGCTTGGCCAAACAAGGGTCAAGTTAGCATCGGAACAGCAGACACCGAAAGGGAAGATCAAACGTTCCTCTCACCGCTGGACTCACAGGAGCCGTGCTAGTGGTCACGCCCTAGAGGTCAGGCGTGCGGGCACCCGCTGCGTGTCGTTGCCGTGCGGAGGCCTTGTGAGGAGGGGTTGGGGTGACCGTGCCCAGATCAAACCCCAGCTTTGCCGCTCAGTAGCTGAGCGACCCTCCATTCATGCGGGCCCTAACTCGTGGGGTCGTCGGTGACATGGGGCTGAGTAAACACACGTGGAGCGCTTAGAACAGTGTCTGGCCCACAGGAAAGCCAAGAGACGTCTCTCGTTGTTACCTGCCCGTTAGTTGCCCATTAGTTACTACGCTAGGCATCTTCAGGGTGCGGTGGTCGTGCGCTGAAAGCAAATGTATTTGGAAATGTGAGAAGTGCTGGAATATTATTTGGCTGTGTTTGGCCAATAAGGATGGTTACAAAGGGCTTAACGACATGGCAGTGTGTATTTATTTGTATTAGTAGTACTTCTGAGATTAAAAGTTCTTTGAATTATAGGATAAAGAGAAATACCAGAATTTCCAGCACTGCTTCCAGTCTTTTAGAATCCAGGCCCATCTCTTTAGAAAAAGCCCCATCTGTTTTTCCATAACTAGATTTGGAAAGAAAAAAAAAAAATCTGTACATGTGTATTAGCTTTATAACTTTTCAGTCATATCCTTGTATGCTTCCCCCAGGAGCCAGAGGGAGGGAAGCACAATTTACTGAATGCCTACCATGTGCCTGGCGTACATTGTCTCGTTTGATTCTCATAACAGCCCCATGAGATAGATTGGACTACCTTCACGTTACTGATGAGGTCCAGGCCATGCAGCTAGTGCGCGGTAGGACCGGTACTAATGCCCCAGCCTCCCAACTCCTGGGCCAGCCAGACGGGTGGCCTGAGGGAGTGGATGAGAAGAGCTGGGCTGCCAGGTGTGCCAGGGAGGGCACAGAGCACTGCTGGCCCCCTTCCTCCCACAGAGCAGGGACCTGCGGAAGGAGGCACTTGTTTGCCCATAAACCCAGGGCTGTTGAACGTGACCTGACATCTCACTTCCTAACCACATCTGCTGGGGAGCAAGGACTGCGTACATAGTGGGCATGCAGAGAAGCTACGTTCGTTAATTGCGAGCTCAAGGCTCCACCCTCAGCCTGGCCCGCAGTCAGTATTTGTCTTGATAATGACAGTGTGGGCTTGCAGCATCGTACCAACGTGTTCTTAGCTGGGTCCCAGCATCTCGTGTTGACTCATCCTCCCGTCTGCAGACTTGCTGGCCATTTGGAAAGGATGCAGAGGAGTTGAGATGGGGAGGTGTCAGATTGTTACTGAGACATTTCTAATTTGCGATGTATGGTTTTTAAGCCAACTCGTTTCTCCTGGTTTTTCCTGTTTTCTGCAGCACCCCTTGGGGAAAGACATTTTCTGCTCCCACCAAGCTGACTGGGCCTGCTTCCTGAATCTCCTGGGTGTGTCTTAATTACCAGTCCCAGCACCTCCTGAAAGCCCCACTCTCTCCTCCTGGTCACAGAGGAAGGATCATGGGAGAAACAGAAGGGAAGAAAGATGAGGCTGATTATAAACGACTGCAGACCTTTCCTCTGGTCAGGGTAAGCCCTGGAGGAGGGAGGCAGGTAGCCAGCAGGCCCCACAGAGCCTTAGAGAGAGGCAGGGGGAGCTTGTCCCCTGCAGAATAGCAGTGGGAGGAAGTTAAGAAGGGCTCTGTTGGCCAGATCTAGAGACCGAGGGGTCAACAGTGATTCATCCTTTCATTCATTCATTCACTCGACAATTACTTATTTAGGCCACCTGCTATATATATCGGGCACTGTTCTAGGCACTGTGGATGTAGGAGTGAACAAGACAAAGGCCTGGCCCACATGAAAGAAAGGTTTAAAGAACATAATTTCAGGTAATGAGTGCTATGAAGAAGAATAAAGCAGGTATAAGGGGCTGGCGAATAGAGGATGTCTTCTAGAAAGGTTTCTCTGATCAGAGACCTGAATAAAATTAGGGAGCAAGCCTTGTGAAAGTCTGGGGGAGAACACTCCCCAAGCAGGGGAGGCAGCAGGCACAGAAAGCCTGAGTAAGCCAAGCGTTTGGGAGGAACAGCAAGAAGGCCAGTGTTGCTGGAACAGGTGCTGAGGGGGTGGCAGGACGTGAGTGTCAGCGTGACAGCAGGGCCAGGCCCCAGAGCCCTGGGGGCCACGGTGAGAAACGTGGATTCTATCCTGAGTTCAAAGGGGAACAGTAAAGAGCTTTAAGCAGAGGAGTGGGAGTGCTGTGATCCGTTTTACGTTTAGTATTTCTAAAAGATCACTCTAGCTGTTGGAAGGAGAATGGATTTTAGGGAATCAGGGTGGAAGTGGGGAGACCAGTCAGGGTGCTATTGCAGAGGCCCAGAGAGATGTGGGTGGCCGGGTCCAGGTCACAGAGTAGAGGTGGCAAGACATGGTAGGATTCTGGACAGATCTTGAAGGTAGAGCAATAGAATTCACTGGCGCATTGCATGCTGGGTACGAGGGAAAGCAAGCCAAGGGTGACTGCTAGGGTTTATTTTGTCCTGAGCCTGGGAGAGAAAACTGTGTCGATTACCAAGAGAGGGAAGACGGAGGAATAGGTTTGTGGGAAAAATCAAGAGTTATCTTTCAGACATCTGAGGTTGTCAAGTAGGCAGTTGGACATAGGAATCCGGAGCCCAAAAAAGAAGTTAGAGCCAAGGATGAACATGTGGGAGCCCTCCCCGCATAGAAGATGCATAAATCCATGGAGCGGGGTGGGGTCCCTAGAGAGCAGGTAGCTGGGTGGAGACGAAGCCCAGAAGAGGAGGCACTTGAGCAAAGTGGCCCGAGAAGGAGCGCCCAGAGGGGCCGCACCGTCTCTTCAGGCTTCTGGGCGCGTCAGCTGTGTTCTGAGGCTACTGATAAACCGTTCCCGTGGCTGGCAGGCTCCCGCCTGGGCCAGCCTTCAGCCCGTGCCTGTCGCTGTAACACGTTGGTCGCACAGGGGCCTAGGAGCCCGCGAGGCTTAGCATGATTCCGTCAGGAGATGGGTCATCTCTCTGGGCTGTGCCGGGCAGCTCCCCGGTGTCCGTGCCTTACACTTGGGACGGAGGCCAGCCCAGGAGGCAGGTCACAGGCTGAGGCTCTCTCTGTTTGTCCCCTGCCTTGTCTCCAGCACTCGGACATGCCAGAGGAGATGCGAGTGGAGACCATGGAGCTGTGTGTCACGGCCTGTGAGAAATTCTCCAACAACAACGAGGTATTGCCATCAGTGCAGGCGGCCCCTCGTGTCTTTGGTGACCCCTGTGACCCCAGTCCCCACAGCGAGCCCCAGAGAGTTCTGCTGGGACCAGGCTAGAGCCTTCCTTGGAAGATTCGCACCGTGGGGAAGGCCGGTGAGGGGAGAGACCGGTGCTGTCTCCGGTACCGATCCGATGCTCACGACCAGCCCTAGAGGGAGAAGAGCCAGAGGGCTTTCCGCGACGCCCCTGCCCACGTTCCCCGTCTCAGGCGGGCTGCTGAATAGGGCACCTTTCCCCTTGGCTCCGTCCCCGCGGAGAACAGAGGCCCGCCCAGGCGCTCATTCATGTATCCATTCATCCATGCAAGAAGGATGTTAGACACGTCCCTGTGCCAGGACCGTTCTGGCTGCTGGCGATAACGACAAATCGGCGTCGACACAGGGATGTCACTCATCAACCTGGTGGTGAGCAAGAAAGAAGTCGGTGTCATGGCAGCTTGAGTGATGAGGCCGACCCTGGCTAGTGAGAACCCAGGCTTTGGGCCGGGGAGGCCCACGTGCACATCCCATCTCCAGCCCCCACTAGCTCTTGAACCTTGCACAGGCCATTTCTCATCACCCAGTGGCCTAGCCTATGGCCAGGGGTGAGGGTGCTGCCAGTGCCCAGCAGGCGCCTGAGCACGGGGCTCACCCCGGAAAGGCCGGGCCTCCGCCCCACACCCAGACCTCTTCTCGAAAGAGTGAGCGCGGGAAGGAGGGAGCTGCTGCCGCAGCCGAGGGAGCCAGGCCAGCTTCTGTCCCAGAGCCCACCAGGCCCATGGGGAAAAGCCTTTCTGTTCCCTGAGGGGAAGCCTGACGCCTCGTGGTGGCGGTGGTAGTCCGTGCAGTCCGCGGCGCTCTCCGGGCGCGTGTTTGTTGAGTGCCGAGAACAGCCTTGTGGCCCTGGCACTGGACGCGGGCACTAAGGGCAGAGCCAGAGCTCCAGCCCAGGGCCCTGTGTCAGGCCCGAGGCCGCTCTACCGCCTCGCCAGCGTCTTCTGACTGATGAGGTAGCGTCTGGTTTCCTGTCCCTGTGTAACGGCAGCCCCTGGCAGGAGGGTCCCCGTGCGGAAACCCTGTCCGAAGGTTCCGTAAGCAGAACAGCGATATCAGGCAACAGGCCTTTCTCTTGCCAAGACTTGCGCTTTCCGGAGAGGCGCTGACTCATGCCCACTCTCTCCCCGAAACCTCCCTCTCTGATGAGCATCCTCTTGGTTCCAGAGCGCCGCCAAGATGATCAAAGAGACCATGGACAAGAAGTTCGGCTCCTCCTGGCACGTGGTGATTGGCGAAGGCTTCGGCTTTGAGATCACACATGAGGTGAAGAACCTCCTGTACCTGTACTTCGGGGGGACCCTGGCTGTGTGTGTCTGGAAGTGCTCCTGACACTGTCCCCCACCCCTGCCCCCGTCCCCCACAGGCCTTTTCCTGCTGTTCCTCTGGGATGGGGAGCAGCCCCAGGCAGCTCCTGACTTTCCAAAGGAAAGCGGGCTCTCTTCTGTTGTCCTGGGTACCGTTTCCTGAGCCGCGCCCAGTGTGTGAATTCGTTGACATCTCTGCCCCAGGCTCGCAGCCATCTCACGCTGAGTCCCAGGGTGTGAGGGGGCGGCAGGGGAGGGGTGGGGAGATGTGACAGGGTAGAAGGAGCGGGGGAGGTGGAATTGCTCTCACAGGGACATGCTAGCCCCACCTCTCCGGGTGGCTGCTCACCCCTCACAGCCCGGGAGCCCCTCGCTCCCACCCGCAGCACTGCAGGCAGGTGTCCGCTGTCCTCGTCTTTACGGGCCGTATGCAGATGGCCTCGAGAGGGAGTCTGTCCTCGGGGGTCGCTGGCGCTTCTCTCCTTGTCCTCTGGAGAAGTGGTGACCCCCACCCCACCCCAGAAGCCCCTTTCCCAGCCTGACCCCGGGCTGAACAAGCCACTGCATCTCGTTGGGCCGACAGCTCCACAGCCCTGGGCTTTGACGTGAGGACCAAGCAGCCTGTCGCCCTCCGTCCCCTCCCCGCTCCCCAGCCGCCAGGCTGCGTGAACCTGTTACCTTGCCTCACCCATGCAGTTGGTAACCAGTGGATGAGGGTGTGGGAGCTGTGACTGCGCAGTTTCTCGAAGTGTCACTGACCTCCGGTGAGACGCCTGGGCCAGGAGTGCCCTCGCCGTGAGGCCTGTTTCAGCAGGGAAACCTGGCCTGCCACTTCTCATCAGGGACCGCATGCTGATTTGTACTTCTTATCTCTGCTGGCTTTTCTATATTCTTTTTGAGTGTGGGGAGAAGGGTTTTAGTAGAAGGGCGAATCCTATTTTACACAGCGGTCTAATTTATATGAATGTCTTGGTTTTTACAATTAAAATAACCAAAAACTGACCTTGATCTACAATCTCTTGAGGTTGGAGTGAAGGCAGGCTCAGTATCCTCAGGCTGTGCTGGGTCCCAGGAACTCGGAGAAGCTTCTGGCCGGACCGCAAGGCTGCCGGAAACCCTGTGCTCAGGCACAGCCCCGCGCGCCCGGGCCCTGCCCCCTCCCCGTTCCGTCACGGGCGCGGACTGAGCGCAGTTGGATGGGGCCCCGTGGACGCTGACTGAGACACCCTTGGTGGCCAGACTGAGCCACTATAAAGACGTTTTCGGTCTCACATAATGTAGTTCAGTTCAGAGATGTTTACTCAGCATCACTGAGTGCCAGGCCCCGGGAGTGGGGACACAAAGATGGAGAAGCCACAGACCCTGCCCTCAGTGCGCTCACAGTCTATCGCAGAAGGACACTTGAACCCGATTGTTTCAACTGGATGTGAAAAGTGGTGCAATAAGAGAGAGGACAGGACGTGGTGGGGTGGAGGGAGGCTCCATGCCCAGCCCAGAGAGTGAGGGGGAGCCTCCGGGGTGGGGGTGAGCCCTGAAAGCCAATTCTTGAAGGGAGAGTGGGATTTTCCCCAAGGAGGAGATGCTCCAGGCCAAGGAACGGTGGGGACAAGCGCACAGAGGCGGAAATGGCTTGAGGAGGAGGGGGGGCTGCCCTGCAGGCCCGAGAAGCCCCTTCAGCTCAGGGGCTGGCTCCGGAATCTGAGTCTCACACCCCAAAATGCCGGGTCTGGGCAGAGCTGGGGCAGCCTGTCCTCCCCAGCCCACTGTCCCTGCACTCACGGGGCCTCCTGAGATGGCCCACCTAGGACATTCAGACCTGGCAGTCCTGGCCCCTGGCCCGGTCACAGCCTCCTGAGGCTGAGAGTCCAGTTGTAATGGGATCTGTCAGCAGCTCTGCTGGACGGCATCCTGTCAGTCAGCTAAGCTCTGCCCAGAGACCCGAGCGGCTGAGCTGGGAGGAGAGCACCGTCGGCCCACCCGAGAGCCTCACAAGTGCTCGCTGGGTTGCTGCTGTGCGTGGTGGGGTCCTGAGCTCAGTGCGATGGGGCAGAAAAGGAGAAGTCAGGGTCACTGCCCCAAGGCTGACCACCTGGATCTGTGGAGCGGGTCCTGGCCCTCTGGGACTTGGGGGGCGCGGGGGGCAGCTCCTTGACCTCAGACCTGCGCCGGCCCGAGCCGTGTGCCGCGCCGGGTGCTGCCGGGAGATTGGCGAGGTGTGCAGATGGGAGTACAAGGAGAGGGGGTGCCGAGGCCTGGAATAGCTGTGGTTTAGTAACTGCCGGCTTTGCGGCTGTTCTCTCCTTTAATCTGCCACACGTGGGTGCCAAAAAGTAAGACAGGCTCAGCCCGCATCCCAGGCGGTGGGGTGGCAGTGGGGAGTGTGGGCTCTGAGGTCCACAGACCCGGCTCAGGCCCAGCCCTGCTCTTCCTAACCTCTCTGTGCCTCAGTTGCTTTGTCTATAAAATGGGGATAAAAGGAACCAGCTCCTGAGGTTGCCGGGAGTCTCAGGCCTGCACCTGGAGCAGGTGGTACCCCTGTGGTGCACACTCTGTGTGCTTGGGCGTGCTGCTCTCTTCCCGGCTGGAGATGGGGTGCTGACACCCAGCTCCCCCAGGACGGGCTGGAAATTCAGCAAGATTTTACAAGCCGGCGCTGTACTGCCCCAGCAGGCACTCAGTACGGTGGTGCCACTTCTGTCTGCTGCGGCGGGCCCGTCCTCGCAGAGGGCCGTGCGCCCACTGTCGAGATTGGGCCGGGTGACCCGGGGCCGTCGCCGCTGTTTCCCAGACACTGCTTCTCTTGACCTCAGTGGCTTTCCTTCCCTCTGCTCCCTGAGACGTGTGCCAGCCGGGGTCACCCTGACCTTCCTCACAGGCCCGTCCCTGCTCGTGGCCAGTGATTCAACAAGCACTTGCTGACAGGGGCTGCAACAGGAGAGGGTCGTGACGATGCGGAACGCGTCGGAACACACTGGCCTTGACAGTGAGTGGCTGGCAGTCCATTGAGGGAGGCAGACCCAGGAGCAGAAAAGCAGGATGCATTTAAGTAATCTGCTAGTGGGGAGGGAGGGTGGGGTTCAGGGGAATGTGGGGTTCAGGGAAGGGAGGAGCTCTCACTGCCCAGGGCACTGGGGGAGGTGTCACAGAGGAGGTGGCATTGAACTAGGCCGTGGCATTTCCAGGGGAGGGATGAGACGGGGGAACGCCTGGGGAAGGCACCCTCGGGTGAGGGGGCAGGGGCATGTGCAGAACAACAGGGGCCTGAGGAAGCTGGAGAGATGGATGTGGAGGGCAGTGGAGGATTTGGGGGTGCAGCTCCCAAGAGGGTGGAGGGAGGAGGAACGGGATGAAGGTGAGGTTTTTTTTTTTTTTGCGATACGCGGGCCTCTCACTGCTGTGGCCTCTCCCGTTGCGGAGCACAGGCTCCGGACGCACAGGCTCAGCGGCCATGGCTCACGGGCCCAGCCGCTCCGCGGCATGTGGGATCCTCCCGGACCGGGGCACGAACCCGTGTCCCCTGCATCGGCAGGGGGACTCGCAACCACTGCATCACCAGGGAAGCCCGGTGAGGGGTTTCTGGGGTTGAGGACGAGGAAGCTTCCAGCTGTTGAGTGTCCCCCACTTGGCAGGCACTGGGCTCCCTCCCTTATGACCGCGATGTCCTGTATCCTCAACAGACCTCCGAGGTGGAGATCACCGTCCCCATTTACAAATGAAGAAACTGAGGCTGGGCGGGCGAGGTATCTTGCCCAGGTCCAGTTAGGAAGCGACTTCAGCCGGGACCTAGACCCTGGCCTGCCGGCCTCAGCGGCCCTGCTCGTCAGGGCACAAGCTGTGTTCACAGGCCTACTGTTTACCTCCTACCCAGTGGAGAGCTGGGGTCCCCACGGCCAGTCCACACCTCCGTCCGTCGGGCTCCCAGCTGCTTCCTTCCGCCGGCAGCAGGCCTCCACCTCCCCTCTGCTCGGCCTGCCACAGCCCCCGGCATTCACTTAATGGTGGCAGCAACCACAGCCTTGCAGCCACCGCCAGCCCCGGCCCCTCCGGTGCCGTCTGTGTGTGAGCAGCGGTGACTCGCCCACCGACACCTCAGTCCCCTCTGCCGGGCCCAGCCAGAGTAGGCGTAGGGGAGATCGCAGCCTTCTCTGGACACATCTGGAGGCCGAGTCACAGGCCCCGGCCCTCTGCCTGGGAGAGCAGTGCGCGCCGGCCAGGGAGAATGAAACGCTGGTCACCGCACCGGGGCCCGCGGGGGTGGGGGTGGGGGTGGGAGGGGGCCAGGGGCACCGAGGCAGTCGGTGGGAGAAGGCGAAGAGCAAGGACTTGGTAATGGGGCCCGTGGCATCCAAGGCGGCGCGCACGCTGCCAAGGGGACAGACTGCCCTTGAAGCTCGCGGGGGGCCTGTGGAGAAATCTTCTGGTGAATATCTAATGTTGTCTTGGAAGTGATGCAGAGAAGCTCCAGGATCCTGCTCAGCCCACTTCCTGCTCCTCCGGAGAACAGAGCCTACGGGCAGGCAAGGGTGTCCCCTTGGCTTGTGGGCTCCCCGGCCAGCGTCTCCCCCTCCCCGCAGCAGGACTGACAGAGCTTGTGAAGCAAGGCTTAGCTCCTTTTGGGAACAGGGAGCAGAAACCGGAGGGTGTCCTGCAGGCCCCTCCCCCAAGTCTGGGAGGGGAATTGTTCAATTTTAGCCATAAGCCACCACCCTGTTCTATTTTCCTTTTGTTCTCATCTCATATTTAAAGCAACCACCTCCCGCTGCCAGCTGCTGTCTTCAATCCTTAGAAAGATGGGGCGGGAGGGGGCGGGTGGGGTAGAAAGAGGGCAAGCTTCGGAGGCAGCAGACCTGGATCCGTATTCATAATATTGCCAGACTGTCGGGTGCCCCAGGCGTGCCAGGCCCTGCACTAAGCATTTTCCAAACTCTATCTCATTTAAGTCATGCATCCCCCCGTGAGGAGATACTCCCAGCATCCCCCTTTTACAGATGAGGCATCCCAGAGAGGTCAGGCTCGGGGTCTCACAGCCAAGATTCACCGTAGGCCTACAGGACACCCGAGCCCAGCTCTTAAACCTCTCCGGAAGTCTGCCCACCAGCTGGGACAGCCACTCTGCTTCTCAGATCTCAGTTTTCTCACCTGCAAAATAGGGTTCCCAGCTTCTGCCCTGCCTCCTTCCCAGGGTTACTGTAGGACACCAAGGAGATGGTGGCCATGGAGGTGGAATTGCTTTAAGGTTAGAAGTGCTGATTGGGGATTGGGGTCAGGGCCAGTCTGGGGAGCCATCTGCTGCCCTTGGGCCCCCACTTCCACTGGGAGACTTGGGAGTCTGGAAGGTGGGGCTCAGCAGGGGAGGTAGGTAATTACCTCCAAGGCCCTGTCGGCACCGGTGCCCTGCAGGGTCAGAGCGTGAGAGGCAGGGTGACCACACACACACACACACACACACACACATCCAGTGGCCAAGGAACCCAAACAGCGGGGACCAGACCTTCCATCTTGAGTCCCAATAGCAGGCTGTGTCTGTCCTTCCAGCCTCAAAATGGCCCACTGAAGTGAGCTGGGTAAACTCCCTGAGGATCCCCTGCCCTAACAGTAGGGAAATGGCTTCATAGAGAACTTGGGATGTGCCCGAAGCGGGGGCTGGCCTGGGGCAGAGGTTTCTCCTCCACATACCAATAGCCTCAGAGACATGGTAAGAGTGGTGCCAGCTCCTCTAGGACTCTTTCCCCCTTGTGGTCCCTGGACACTCCATCTAGAGGGTCACTTTGTGTCCCCACTGTGCCTCATCTTCTGTCCTGGTATCTACACTTGCTACGTTTTATTGACTTGATGGTGGAGACTATGGCTTATCTCTCTATCACAGGGCCTGATACGTATCAAAGGTGCATTGTGACTAGTGAGCAAGTGAATAAAGATGGTTGGAGGGATGGATGGATGGATGGATGGATGGATGGGTGGATGGGTGACAAATGAGAGGAAAAGTCTTCTCCGGGAAGCTCAGAGCACCAGGGCACACGAGGCAGGCACATGAGTGACAGCTGGGTCAGGGGCGTCCCTTGATTTCTGATGCCCTCGGCCAAATTTCCTGGCCCCTCACAGGAGGCCTCGGCTTTATTTGGGACTCAGAAAGTCACTCCCCTTTGATCTGGTTCGTAAGAAAAGATGAAGACTCAGAAGCAGCATGCGTGGGTTCCCAAGGCTGGAAGGGCTTGCCAAGAGCAAGAGGAGCATCCGGGTTGTGCTCAGACCCGAGTTCCAACACCAGCTCCATCGCTTGCTGGCTGTGTAGCCTTGAGTGAGTCCCTTTCCCTGAGCCCCATTCTCTTCATGGGTAAAGTGGGGTGAAGTCATTGTCCTCCTATCCCAGAGGTCACTGGGAGGGTCAGGCCTATGGAGCAGCAGTTGAAAGGGGGTCAGGGGTGAGCCACTGCCATTAAAGCCTCTGCCAGAGCGTCGTCATTGGCAGGGGAGCCTGCAACGCGGACCCTGCACCCCCAGTTGGCCTCTGTCGACCGCCTTCTGCCTGCTGTCCTGGTGCTCTTCCCAGCCATCACTCAGCAATGATTTAATGAGCTCCGGAGGTGCCAGGCCCTGTGCAGAGGAAATAGGCACCCACTGTGGTCCCTTGCCGTTGGGGACACAGTCTAGGGCAGACGAGCTCTAAAGAGGCTTCCTGGAGAACGCTGTACAGCCCGAGCAGAGATAAGCTGGTGGGTGTTCAGCAGACGCGTGTTCCAGGCAGAGTCCCCTGCGGAAGCCCCTGATGGCCCTGGCAGGTGCAGAAACTCTCCCTTGAACACTGTCTAGTCTGGAGCTCTTTCGGGAGCCTGGAGCCGAGGGGCTTTGCATTATATAACCCCCTACAGGGCTTAGCACAGGGCTTTGTACACAGCTGGTGCTCAATAAATGTTAAGTGAATGCCCTTATCATTTGCAAAACCTTTCAGCGCATTCCTTGTGCTGCTTCTGCTGGGGTCAGGGACATGGGACAGTGGGACAAGCTTGCCGACCTGGAGGAGCTTGCAGTTACGCAGACATGGAGCTAGCAGGACAGCTCCATGTGCAAAGTGCCATTGTGGGGCATGGGTGCACCCAGGAGGGGCGCCGAGACCAGAGGAGTGACATTGAACTGAAATGGACCTGAGTTCAATACGAGGGGAAGGAATTGAGGCAGAGCTCGGGATGTGTATACAAGCCCTGAAGACAGAGCGTGACATTTTCAGAAAACAAGGCCATTTGGTGGGGCGGGGGCGGGGGAGATGAGCAGGTTGGGGCGACAGTTGAGAGACGCCTCCGGAGAGTCAGGCAGGGGCCAGGCCTTCGTGGGCCTCATTCGCTGCAGTAAGGATGGAAGTGGGGGCAGTGAAGGAGGTGACAGCATGCGCGTGGCAGGGTCTAGCTGCCACACAGCGGGCAGGCTGGGGGTTCAGGGGGAGGCCTGCACCGGGATGGAGAGGGTGCTGAATCGGGGGAAGCAACAGTGTGCAGGGACCCACTGAGTGTTGGGGACGCAGGGTTGGATGGAGGGCCTCGAGGAGGCATGGGGAGGGGTCGCTCAATCCTTCCTTGGGCTGGGTGGTCCTTGCATTTCCCCCGCCCCCAGCTTAGAGCCCCTGTGGACCTGGGAGGGGCAGTGCCACCCTGGAGATGGACCAGCTTCTTTGGAGGTTTGTCCAGAGCCAGGAGTGGGGCAGGGTAAGCATTCTGTTATTGAGGAGCCCGGAGCCCAGCCCTGCCTTCCCCTTGACCTGCGGCCCCTTCTCTTATCAGTGCTCCTAACCCCACCCCAGCCTACCTGGCTAGGGCTTCCTCCCTTGCCCCGCCTCCACTGCATCCCCAGAGCCTTGGGCACTCCCTGGACTCCATCTCTGGGCACCCCTCCAGGAGATGGCCCTCCCTCTGTGGCTGGCTCCAGCAGATGCCACCTCACTCTATCCTCGCAGTATCCGCGCCCCCTTTGAGGCTACCTGGGCGACCTAGCTCCCTGGCCTTCCAGCTGTTTGCATAGCGGCCATGGTACCACCTCCAGATCCTGGGACTCATCTCGGTGGCCCTGCTGCTACACTTGACTTCCCCCTCCTCTTGGGCCCCTTTAGGTGGCCTTGTCACAGCCAGGGCATCCCTTGCCTGATCCCCCCTGCCCCCAGTTCGGGAGCCCCTGGAGGCACTTAGCCCAAAGCTGTGGGGGCTTCAGGAGCCGCAGGACTTCAAGGGTGGCAAGGGCTCTGTGGAGAGAGGGGCTGCCCAACAGAGCCTGGGGCCACAGTCCTGCAGGAGGGCCAGGGCGAACGGGGTGAGCTCTCTGCCCACCCCGTCTACACAGCCATGTCACGCTGGGGGAGAAGGACAAGCTCTTCCATGTCACCCAAGGAGAAGTTCGCTGACCAACAGCGAGAGTGCCGAACGGACATTCAGGGACTCGAGGGTGGGGCTCAGCTGGTTTCTCCCTCGCCTCCGGGCCCCTCTGTCCCAGACTCCCTCTGTCCTCTCTCCCGGCATCCCTCTTGCTGGATGCTGTGCATGCTGGGCCAGTCCCTACATTCAGCAGTGGCTCTAACCCCGGGCCTTGGCTGAGAACCCTGCTAACACGGTGAGCGCTGTGCTCCCACAGGATGCGGGTGCCAGGGAGAGGCCTTGCTGCCCAGACTGGCCAGGAGGGCGTCTCAGAGGAAATAGCATTTGAGCTGGGCCTGGAAGGGGTTCCTGCATGCCCCAGGGAGGTGAGGAGGGGTCAGGGCATTGCAGCTAAAGTCGCTGTGGGTGGGAGTGGACAGAGCTGAAACCGAGGCTGGGTGAGGCACACACCTGTCATCCAACCGGCAGCAGCGAACCAAGGAGGGCTTCTTGAAGGATCGTGATGCCAGAGAGCCAGGAAAAAAGGTCTCCTGGCCTCTTCTCCCAGCTCGGAGGGCTGACAGGAGACAGCCAGTGGGCCAGTCACCTGCCCTGCTAGTCAGTATGAGCTGGGCTGTGAGTTATACTGTAGGCCCAGGAGACCACGGCCTCCTAACCCAGCTCCCTTACCCACATCTCACTCACCCATCGTGACTAGAAGGACCACGCTGCTCCCTGGTTTAACCCCCACCCAATAGATTCCCCACTGCCCCAGGATAAAACCCAGCTCCTCACCCAGCCCGCAAGGCCCAGCATGGCCTGGCCTCACTGCTTCTCAGCAGGGCCCAGCTGCCTGGGCATCCAGCGCCAGCCGTGCCCCTTGGGTGTGGGGTTCCAGGGTCAGTGAGGGCCAAGCCAAGTTGACAGAGCCGCCCAGCCAGACCCCCTGGGGTACCTACCTCACCTGGTGATGTTCCCACATCAAGGAGGCTGAGTTGTACCCCCAGCATGACCAGCTGGGCCTGTCCTGTTGGAAGAGGGGCTACCAAGAGGGTCGTGGCCTTGGGTACAGCCAAGTGCACCCCGTGGCCCCACCCCATGCTCCCCATCCACCAGCCCTGCCCTCCCCGACCCCATCTCCACCTTGCAGTCCAGAAGTCTAGGGAAACCCAGATAAAGCAGCCCCAGCAGCAGGCCCTCTTCAGATCCAGGAGATGAGGACCTGGGAGGGGAGCTCTAGGCTCTGCCGTGGACTAGCTCTGGGTCTCCAGGACCAGCCACCCCGCTCTGGGCTCATTTCCTCCTCTGTGCCGCTTTTGCAGTGCCCTTCGGCCAACGCTTCCATGGTACAATTTTCCAACTCTGCTCGGGACGCCTCCTGCTTCCCCCAAGGTGAGTTCCTTCCTCCACCACTAGGGGTCCTCTGGGAGGCTGGTCTCACTGCTGCTGGCGGTGCGGGGCGACCTCTCGTGGACACATGTGGGCATAACCTGGCTCGTCCCTGACTGCCCCGGCCGGGACCGCAGGAGGGCGCTGGGAGGGCCGGCCCGGCTCTGCCCACAGCCTGCTCTCCTCCCAGGCCCAGGGGGCCACAGGCCACCTCCTCGGGTTCATTGGGCCCAAGTGGGAAAAGGCGTGGTGGCTTTGAATCAGTCGGACCTGACTTCCTTCCGCTCTTCACTGGCAAACCTTTACTGAGCACCTGCTGTGTGCCTCGCCTGTGTGGGTACTGAGACAGCCACCTAAGAGCAGGCAGGTCCCCACTGTTACTGAAGTTGTGGTCCAGCCAGGCCCCTGTGCCTCCACTTCACACTCCGAGCCCCACGTCCCTCCTGTAACTTTGCCTGCTCGACAGCCCCACCTCGCAGGGCTGCCACGACAACAGAGGTACTGGTGATCGGGCCCTGGCCCAGGGCAGACACCCGGGACCCAGTGACTCCCTCGGTAGGTCACCAATCCCTCCTCCCCCACCCCCCCACTTCCACACTCTGCTGCCCCTTTTCCCAGAGGGCTGTTCCAAGGGCTTCCAGCGGGACCTCACAAATCCCAGTGCCTGAGCACCTCCCCCCATGCTGGGCCGCCTCTTCTGGGAGATCATTTCGGTGCTACCCCCGCCCACCCAAGGAAGGGGTCAAGTTAATAGAATTTGACTGCGAAGCTCTTTATAAAATAAAGATCCTTTCATAGGCTGAGGGAGTGCTCTAAAATTTGCCTTTCAGGCCCCTTTGGATTTTCTGCTCAGTAGGTTTGCTTAAAGCGGGGCAGTTCTGAGCCCCTCCCCCTCCAATGGCCAACCCAAGCCAGAGCATCTGGGCTTAAATACTGTCACCCCAGGCCCCAGAGAAAAACACAGGCTGGGCTAGTCCCTCTCAGCCCCCAGGGAGCCCTCCCAGAAAGCAAGAAGGCAGACCCTTGATACTTCATTCTGTGTCTGGGAGTGTCCTATCCAACCCCAAGCCTACAGTCCCCCTGAGGAGGGACTCTTGCCATGCTCCACACTCCTTCCCAAAAAAGAAAAGAAAAGAAAAAAACAAACCCAGGGACATTCCTCCACAGCCACTCACACATCTGTAATTTACCTGGTGATGCAGGGTGAGTACACTGAAGCACAGAGAGGTTTAGCATCCTGCCCAGGGTCACACAGCCATGGGAACTTCACAGAGAAGGGAATCCGGAGCAGACTACAAGTGCAGTGTTCTGCAGAGACACCAGGCCCATTTTCCTGGACCATCTGGCTCACCTTCAGAAAGGCCTGCCTGTAGACCAGTTTGGGAAGGAAGCCAGGGAGCCGGCAGGTAAGTGCGAGGCTCCCTGCTGGTTCTCATTTCATCCTCACCACGGTCTCTCAAGGTAGATGACACTATTCCACTTTTGACAGATGAGGAAACCAAGACCCAGGGAGGCAAAGCCACATCCACAGTCACACTGCTCTCCCACAGGTGCCGGATTCTGTCCCTGACGCTGCGGGCAGGTTGCTGACATGCCCCCTCCACCAGGACAGCAGGTCTCTGGCCTCTGACCGCTGGGCTCTGGAGTGGAGAGCCAGGTAGGGAGTGGGCAGGGGGCCTTTCCATCTAATGTCAGGCTGACCCAGGACCAGGAGACCCCTGCCAGCTTCTACTTCTCTGACTTGGAGCAGCACAATTCAGAAATGATGGCTTTTCTCCTGGCTGGTGCGCCTCCCCTGGCCAGGTTCCTGGCAGCTCTGGGCCTGCGCCTCGGGAGCACAGACAGATCGGCAGACCTCCTCAAGCTCATCCCGGCCCTGGGGTTCCCTGCCCCCACCCCGACTCTCCAGGGACAGATTCTTCCCCTGATGCTTGGCCCCGAGCCTGGGGACCACCTGGGGGCTGGCATCCATGGTGTGTCAGACCCTCTGGCCTCATCATTCACCAGATGCTTTCCTTGGCCAAGCCCCTTAATTTCTCCAAGCGCAGCTTCCGGTAGAGGTGATGGTCACCTTACATCTCACTTTTCAGGGATTTTAGTGAGCTAATAGGGGGTAGGAAAGTTGCCTGGCACCTGATTAACAGGCACTAAATAAAAGCGTGTTTCTTTCCCTTTCCTTTCTTCTGGGGCAGAATCCTGGATTTCTGGAGGTCCCCGTGGCCGTGGGCCGAAGGGTGAATATTATCAAGGATATTTGAGACGTCACCACTAGCAAGAGAGCTCTGCAAAACCTTCTTCACATCCCCAGGTGAGTGGGCCCACCTCTCCAGAGTCCCCGGCCTGGGGAGACAGGCAAATCGAGAGCCCTCCTCATGCTGAGCCACCCCCTGAGGCCTGCCCCTGCCCACTCTGTCCCCCACACCAGCCACACCTCAGTGCTTCTCCCTGGGCACCCCGCGTCCAGGGTGGACGTCGACGTGGTCCTCTGGACTCCGCCTACTCAGTCTGTGAGCTTCTCCTTGCCAGCCCCAGAGATGGAGCCTCAGACACTGGCCTGCCTCTGGCAGGGGACAGGGGGACAGTGCTAACGACAAAGGTAGCAGAGGTTACAGGGTACTGTGAAGGGGCACATAGCCCACCCTGGGGTCCAGAGGGACTTCCTGGAGGAGACGCCATTGTCACTAGGATTTGAAAGATTTAAGAGCGTCGTTGTGTGTGTGTGTGTGTGTCAGTGTGCGTGTGCGTTAGATGAGAGTTAGCCAAGAGAGCAAAGGTGAGACAGGACAGGCTGCCAGGTAGAGGTCACAGCACCAGCAGAAGCATGGAGCCTGGGAACAGCATGATGGGTGAGGGAAGCATAGGCAAGTCGCTGAGGCTGTTACTGGAATTTGAGGAGAGAAAGGAACAGACTGGGGACTGAGGTTCGGAGAAGTGGAGTGACTGACCGAGCAACACGGCTAATGAATCAGCCTGGCTCCAGGGCCTGTGCTCTCTCTACTATCCCAGGCCGGCTACAGAGAGGGCATGGTTGTCAGGATCTGGGCACAGGTGTTGCTGGGATCTGGGCTAAGTGGCAGAAGTCACATCAACCAGAGGTGGGTGCAGAGTCAGAGCCCAAGGGAGTCACCTCTTCCTGGCAGAATGTGGGGCAGGGGTCCTTCTGCCCCCGACCCCCCGACCCCATGCCCAGCACCGGGGCCGGGGCCTTGCATGGGCTAAACCTGGGGAGCCTGGGGGACCTGCTGAGGGACAGGAGCCAGGCAGGACCTGCCGCAGGACCTGGCCCACTTGGCACCGCCCACGGCCTTCATCCTCCCTCAGCAGAAAACCACGTATGCACCTCCTACCACGTAGCCCGCACTGTGCGGCCACCCCACGTGTTGCAGGGCTCTGGGGTCCCCTTTCTGCCCAAAGCCAGCCTGGCCAAATGCCACAGCTGCGGCAGCCCCTCCAGATGCTCCCACAGCAGGAGCAAGGAGGCCAAGAGAGTCAGGGCAGACCTCTCACCTAGAACAGCTGTGGTCAAGCCACGGGCCTCCTCTCAATGCCCACCATGGTCCCCCCACTTCTCCTCTAAGGTGTAGGGCAGTCACTGGTCAAAGGGAAAGAGGAACGTGCTTTGGAGTCAGAAGGCCCTGGCTTTGTTAGTAACTGGCTGTATCACCTTAAACAAATCACATCTCTGAGCCTTAGTTTTCTCATCTGTAAAATGGAGACAACAATGCCTATCAGGAATGTTATTCATTCATTCAACAGGTATTTATTGAGCTCTTACTATGTGCCTGACCCTATATTAGGCACTGAGGCAGTGAACAAAACAGGTCAAATCCCTGCCCTCAGAGAGCTTACTTTCAAGAGGGGAAGTACTGACAATAAATAACAACCACAAATAAGTACAATGTAGGGTGTGTTTGATGGTGATCTGTGGAGAAAAGGAAGCAGGGAAGGTGGACTGCAGGGAGGGGTAGGTGGGACTGTTCTTAACAGGGCAGTTTGAGAAGAGCATGGCCTCGTTGGGAACATGGAGAATGAGCCACGTGGCCATTGCAGGGTCGGGCCCCAGGCGGGGGAGCAGCAGAGCAAAGGTTGAGGTAGGGCTGAAGGTCACGTGGCTGCAGCGCCTGGTGTGGTCCAGGCACTGCCTCTTCTCCCCGCCAGAGGTCAGGCCCCTCGAGGACAGGCATCGTGGTCCTGCTCACTGGGAACCCCAGGGCCTGGCGCGTGTTAGATGAATTAATCAGTGGCCACATCCTTTACTAGAGAAAACGGAGCCCAGAGAGGAATAGTGCCTGAGCTGAGCTCCTTCCCCAAGTTAAGGGCACAACTGGGATTGGGACCCCGTCTGCCGATAACCCCCGGGCCCTTTTCACGACACCCTGAGCCTGTCGGCCGTCGCCCTCCTCCCTGGGCCCAGCCTGGCCTGGCCATCTCCACATCACTGGGGTGGCCGTGGGCTGCCTGGCGCTGCTGAGCCAAGCTGCGCCCCCGTTTCGGGCCTCCCTCTCAGGTGGTAGGTGAGCCTGGGCTGCTGTGCCAGGTCCAAGGGACTCCCACCTGCTCCCGTCGTCAGCGTGACCGTCCTGGGCTTCCTCCTGGGTGAGAAGCAAGCGCTGGGAAGCCGGCCAAGCCAGTCGTCCTTTTGTTTGCTTGTTTTGTTTCTGGCAGCAGAATTCTTTTTGCAAACAACTTTGTCCAGGGAACCCCAGTGTGGGAAACAGAGAGTACAGACCAGCTCTAGTTGAGGGGATGGGGGAAGCCCGGCCTCCAGGAGGCCCCTGAGCCCTCTCCGATCTGAGGGAACACTGGGCGAGCTGCTCTCTTGGCCACATGCCCATCCTCTCTGTAGGCCGGTGGGGCTCAGAGGCCTGAGCTCTCTGCAGCTGGTCAGCCTCGCTGGTAACCAGGCCCACTGCTCCCAGGCCTGCCCTCCAGGCTCCTGACTCCCTTCTCGGTGGGTGGGCGCTGCAGGCTGCAGCCTCCCCACACCTGAGACCCCACTGGCCTCCCTGTGGACCCCTATGGCTCCCCTCACCCGGCATTGGGGGGCCTTCCCGACCTGAGCATTTCTAGAGTGACAGTAGCTATAAGTCTTTGATGGGCAACCCCCTCACTATTACCCCAGTGTCCCCGCAGGCCCTTCCTACCTTTACCTACCTGGGAACGCCCCCAGGGGAAAGCCCTCGCTAGACGGGCCCCCTGCATTGGGAGTGCGGAGTCTTACCCGCTGGACCACCAGGGAAGTCCCTCTCGATGTGTTTTTATGTGTTCGTGTGTGTCTGTGTGTCTGTGTGTGTGTCCCGGTGTGTGTTTGGAGGTGACCACAAACTTTCCTCTGTCTCTCCAAGTGCTAAGGGAGCAGGGGAGGGCTGCCCCGGGGCTGTTTTGCCCACTGTCGCTCTGAAGACATCCACGAACCACCACAGGTGAGGTTCAGATACAGACACTGAGTTTCAGGTCTGGGGAGACCCAGAGGATACACAGCGCCACCCCTTCTTTATCCTAAGATGTGCAGCACAGATTCATTAATTCAGTCATAATATTTCAAATGAGTTTTTTAAAAAAATCACTTGAAATAAAGATCATTTCATGTAACCCTCACAATAACCCCATGAAGCATTATTGTCCCCAGAGAGGCAGCTTCGAGGGCTCCACGGCCCCTGCTACACGAGCAGTAACAGCTGCTTCCCGGCTCATTGCGAAGTTGCATCAGTGGCCTCGCCCACCCCACCCCGACCCTGTTTGAGGCCATGGCTGAGTGGGCTACAGGGACAATCAATCCCCTCCTAGTCCCTCCAGGGCAGGGGGCCACTGGGCCTGAGGCCAGGGTAGCTCCATTCAGAGAGCCTTGTGGCCCTTGGTGATGTGGCCTCCCTCCTGATGGTCAGGACAGCAGTGACCACCCCAGGATGGGCCCTGGAACCCCAAGGACTAAGGAGGTTTGGCTTCTAACAGCCAAAGCCCCGGTTGTTTTTCTGTCCTTCTCGAGTTCTTTCCCTGCTGGCCAGCCCGGTGTCTTTGCCAGCTGCTCCAGACCGTGGTAGGAGAGGGCGTCCCCAGCCCCTGTCCAGCCAGGAGTATTGTTACCAAGACATGAATCAAGTCAGGTGTCCTGCCAACTGTCACCAGCCCGAACCTCAGGCTCACTGCACTTCACAGACAAGAGGGCCCCCCAAAAAGCTACGTGCAAAAATCAGTCTTTCATTTATAACGCACACAAGAGGCTTGTTAGTGACAAAGAGCTCGAGAAGAGAAGGGGTCCTCCTTCACCTCCCCTGGTCAAGTGAAGAAGCTTTTGAGAAAGGAATAACCACCTCCTAACTACTTAGGGATCCTCGTATCAGCCAGCACAGGCCCGGGCACACTTGTGCCCACAGCACAGGGTCACAAATGCCATGGCAGAGGGCAGGGGGAACTCGGAGGAGGCGGCCTGTGTCCTGATCTTGCAGGTGCAGATCAGCCTGCTAGGCAAGCGGGGAGGTCAGCTCACGAAGCAGGAGGAGCAAAGGCGGGGCGGCGCGAGCAGCCCTGGAGGTTTGGGTTTTTTAAGTAAATAGCTCTTATGTATTGTTTTTAGATTAATTAGTTAATTTATTTATTTTTGGCTGCACTGGGTCTTCAGCGGGCTTTCTCTGGTTGCAGCAAGCAAGGGCTACTCTTTGTCGTGGTGCGCGGGTTTCTCATTGCGGTGGCTTCTCTTGTTGCGGAGCACGAGCTCTAGGCGCGCGGGCTTCAGTAGTTGTGGTGCAAGGGCTTAGTTGCTCCGCGGCATGTGGGATCGTCCTGGACCAGGGCTCGAACCTGTGTCCCCTGCATTGGCAGGCGGATTCTTAACCACTGAGCCACCAGGGAAGTCCCCTTCACGGAGTATTTGAGGAAGGGTCAGTGTGCTGGGGTGCCCCAGAACACCCCAGGTTCCATGATTCTCTAGGAGGACTCATAGGGCCTGGCCGAGTAGTAGTCATGGCTATTTTCGCAAAAGGATACAGAGCTTGATTAGCAAAGGGAAAGGGCGTGAGGGCCACGTCTGGAGGAAACCAGGCTCAGGCCTCCGAGGGCCTGGGAGGGTCCCTCCCAGTGGAGTCACAGGCGCTTAACGTCTGCTTAAGGAAGATCCTTCTGGAAACTTTATGGTGTCTGGAGGGGAGGGGGGACAGCTAGGGGAAGCGCAGAAATCACCCAGAGTCCAGTTCTGGAACTGGGGTTCACTGGAGAGGACAACAGCATGAGAGGCCTCAGGGGGGCAGAGGGACTGTTGGGCGGGAAGAGGGAGGTGGCACTGTGCTGACGGGTCCCGGGGGACGGGGTGGCAGAAGGTGGTGCAGGATCCAAGGAGCCTGTCCTGGGAGGGCAGCTGGTGGTTAGGGGTGGGGGTGGACTGGGGCGTGAGACAGGGGCAGGGACCCAGCTCTGGAGGATCTGGGGTGGGCGCTGGGTGCTACACAGAGGCCGGAAGAGGAAGGCGGAGAAATTGCTCGAATTATGAATAGCTTCAGCCTCCTCGGCCCCTAGAGCAAAACTGCTGAGAATTAAACACAGGAGGGTGGAGTAACTGAGAAGTAGGGGATAGGACAGGGAGATGCAGGCGAAAACAGGAGCATTTGAAGCACGTCAGACAATAAGCAAAACAGGCATCAGCTCAGGCCCCACCCCTCCCAACTCTCCCAACACCTCCCAACACCCCCAACACCTCCCAACACCCCACACTCCTCCCAACACCCCCAACACCTCCCAACACCCCCATCCCTCCCAACACCCCACACCCCTCCCAACACCCCACACCCCTCCCAACATCCCCAACACCCCCAACCTCTCCCAACACCCCGCACCCCTCCCAACACCACCAACACCTCCCAACACCCCCAACACCGCCCAACACCCCGCACCCCTCCCAACACCCCCACACCCCTCCCAACACCCCCAACACCTCCCAACACCCCCCACCCCTCCCAACACCCCCAACCGCTTCCAACACCGCAACCCCTCCCAGCTCCAACACCTCCCAACAGCCCCCACGCTTCCCGACACCCCGAACACCTACCAACACCCGCCACCTCTGCCAACACCCCCCACCCCTCCCAACACCCCCAAACCCTCCCAACACCCCCCACCCCTCCCAACACCCCCAACACCTCCTAACACCCGCACCCCTCCCAACACCCCAACACCTCCCAACACCTCCTAACACCCCCACCCCTCCCAACACCCCAACATCCTCAACACCTCCCACACACCCAACTCCTCCCAACACCCCCAACCCCTCCCAACCCCAACACCTCCCAACACCCCCCCACCCCTCCCAACACCCCCAACCCTTCCCAACACCCCCCACCCCTCCCAACACCCCAACACCTCCCAACACCCCACACCCCTCCCAACACTCCCACCCCTCCCAACACCCCCAACACCTCCCAACACCCCACACTCCTCCCAACACGCCCAACACCTCCCAACCCCAACACCTCCCAACACCCCCACCCCTCCCAACATCCCCAACACCCCCAACCCCTCCCAACACCCCGCACCCCTCCCAACATCCCCAACACCCCCAACCCCTCCCAACACACCACATCCCTCCCAACACCCCCAACACTCCCAACCCCCCAACCCCTCCCAACACCCCCAACACCTCCCAACACCCCACACCCCTCCCAACACCACAAACACCTCCCAACACCCCAACCCCTCCCAACACCCCCAACCACTTCCAACACCCCAACCCCTCCCAACCCCAACACCTCCCAACAGCCCCCACCCTTCCCGACACCCCGAACACCTACCAACACCCGCCACCTCTACCAACACCCCCCACCCCTCCCAACACCCCAACACCTCCTAACACCCCCACCCCTCCCAACATCCCCAACACCTCCCACACCCCCAACTCCTCCCAAGCCCAACACCTCCCAACACCCCCCACCCCTCCCAACACCCCCAACCCTTCCCACACCCCCAACCCTTCCCACACCCCCAACCCTTCCCAACACCCCCCACCTCTCCCAACACCCCAATACCCCAACACCTCCCAGCAGCCCCCACCCCTTCCAACACCCCCCACCCCTCCCAACACCCCCCACCCCTCCCAACACCCCTAACCCCTCCCAATACCCCCCACCCCTCCCAACACCCCCCACCCCACCCCATGACCGAGCTGTCCATGTGCCGCAGGCACTGTGCTGGGCATGGAGTCACGTAACTCACTCCCAAGCACGTCCTGGGGGCTGGAAAGGTTCGGGGAGGGTGATTGGAGTAAAGACGGGGGCAGCTACGGCAGTGGGGAGGGCTGAGCCTGGGGTGGGCTCTGGAAGGGACCCCAGAAGCAGTTCATTCAGCCCCTGGGTGGGCAGGCTGAGGCTTGCCGCAGGTCACGTCACTCCCAAGTAGCAGCCCCGGTCTACCATCCGTGTTTTCCACACCCTCAGGCGTGTGCACGTGTGCACACACACACACCCCAGCTGCTAAAGGCAAGTCCCGTCTTGGACGAGTGGGGTGAAGGGGCAGCCCCAGGCCATCCCTCCCTGGACCCACCCTCCCCTCCCACCCTTCGGAATCAAGGAGTCAACATTCCTGAGCCCACAGCTCCGGACCACCAGGCCCAACAGCCCGGGCCGGTGGCTGCAGGCCATGCCGGTTATGATGCCCAGGGGCACAGACTGGGGGCCCTGGGAGGTGTTACTGGAGGCCAGCCCATAGGCCTGAGCCAGGTAGGTGACCACATTTAGCCTCTGCAGCCCTGCCTCGCTCCACCTGTGCGCCACCAAAGCCAGCCACCCAGATTCCCCTACACCTGGAGGGCTTTGGCTCTCAGGAAGTAGAGACCTCCAGGAAACGGGCGGTGGGGGCCATGCTGGGCACAGAAGGTGGACTGAATGAACTGGGGTCCCCAGACTGAAATGCCCTCAGCCATGACCCAGGGCCCGCCAGCCCTGCACCCTCCCTGGGGACCACACTGAGTGCCTCGTGATGGAACATGCCTCCCCAGGCAGGCTGCAGTGCTGATGGCTGGGTGCTGAGTGCCCCTCCGAGGTCTGTCCTGCCTGGGCGAGGCATGCCGGTCACACCAACCATAACACTGTGGCAAAGACTGGCCACCTCGTGAGGACTCATGCAGCCCCTTCTCCCCAGGCCTTGGAGAACAGGGAAGGGCGGCAATGACTGCCACGCCCCACCCCACCCCGTCATGCGGGCCACTCCTCCCGCCCTTCAGGTCACCATCTCTGGCAGCCTCTGTGACTCCCCAGATCTGGGTGAGGAGTCACAGCCAGACCTTACACGCAGCAGGCACGATGTCAGGGCCTACCACACTTACAGGGCCCACGGAGATGTTTTAATTATTTTTATCAATCAGAAGGGGGGAAAGTGGATATAATCCAGCCTGGATTATATTCTTCTTTATAGCAGCACAATCACAAAATAGAATTTTTAATCCTTTTTTGGAAGAAGGGGCCCACAGAAGTCGTACTGAGGCCCTGGTCACGGGGGACCCTTAGAGGCCTGTGTGCCTCCCGGGGCCTTGCTGTGTGGTGATGATCTGCTCACTTGATGGCCTCCTCCAGAAGGGCCACGTCTTACTGTCAGAGCAGGCACACAGTAGGCAATGGGTGAATAAATACACGCTTGTAAATTAAAAAGCGGTTTGCATTGACTGAGCACTTGCCCTGTGCCAGGCACTGTGCTCAGCTCCTGAGAAACAGACGTGCCCATTTTACAGATAAGGACGTGGAGGCTGAGAAAGGCTAAATGACTCGCACGAGTTGTTCACCAGGAAAGCCCAGGTGTCAAGCCTGCACCACTGGCCAGCAATGTCCCCACGGGAGGTGGAGCAGCTGGTGGATGTGTCATTTCCAGGAGGGACAACCTCACATAGATATCAGGCAAGTCCCCCGATGTCAGCCTACGAGTTCTGACACATGGGCCAGTGCCCTTGAAGGCCCCAGTGCCGCCCTGACCTTCCTCCAGGCCACAGCCCATGCGGGCTGTTCCTCCATGCACCCAGGCGCTGTGCTGGGGGCATGATGAGTGATCATTGTAGCCCACACTCTCTGTGTACCAGGCACCAGCCCGTCTAACCCTCATGGTACCCCTGGGGGCTGTGACTGTTATTCCTGTTCCAGAACACCGCCTGAGAAGTGGGCAGAGACAGGGATGCGGGAGCCATTCCTTCCACCTTGGGAACTTGGAGGCAGGGAAGCAAGCCTTCATGAGACAAGAGACCTTTGAGTGCATCCATGAACGATTAGGATTTCATTAGGTAGAGAAACAGGGCAAGGGCATTCTAGGCCGGGGCACAGCCTGAGCAAAGGTGTGGGAGTGGAAGGGGCCCCGGGGCGCCGCTGAGGAGGGATCTGCTCTGGACTGCAAGTGAGGCCGCAGGGAGTATCGGACTGCTGGCTTTCCGAGGCTGTACGAGGGAGGGGGATGTTTGAAGATTGGGGAGCTGCAGTCAGGCGGGCACTTGGTGCACGTTTATCGAGCATTTATGAGGAGCCAGGCATTGTAATAGGCATGGGGGAACAGAGATGACTAGGGCACAGTCACCCACTAGAACCTGCCTGGGAAAGTCCATCTCGGCGGGGGATCCACATCTGTCCCTGGCGCCCCGGCAGGCCCCGGCGTCTTTCCCTCCTCGACTGGACTTCTTCCATAAAACAGGCCTAACTGCACTTGCCACCTGGTGACGGAGGCTCCCTGGATAAAAGATTCTGTAAATACAGAGCCCTGTCGCCAGACTGGGCGGGGTGGAGTAGGGAGGTCGCATCAGATTCCCAGGAGGCAGAGAAACAGCCCCTGGGGGGCCGAGGGGCCACCAAAATCCTCTGAGGTTACCGCCTCTTGGTGGCTGTCAAACGTATTCCTGCAGCCAGGAAGTCTGACATTAAAGTCCCCCCCACCCCCGCCCCCACCAAGGCTACTCTGCTTGTGACGGTTAAATGACAGACGCCAACAGGCTGGCGGGTGAGGACGGCAGGGAGGAGGAGATGGAGGGGCCTTGGCTGCAGGGAGGTGGCTGGAGGCGTTACCCTCACCCGTGTGTGCATCTGACACAAGTGTATTGAGCACCTACTAGGATCAGTCCTGCTGCAAGTGTCGGGAGTCCTGGGGGAGGCAGACAGGGACACGGCTCATTCCGCCACTACGTGGGGGGGGAACGGGGAAGCCCGGTCTCTGGAAGCACGGAGAAGCTACCTGACTTGACTTTGAGTCCAGGACAAACCCGTCTCCCTTCGTCTCTCAAAGACCCCGGCGGCAAAAGCCCTTCGTGCTGAAGCAGCGCCGCTCCTCAGCTGACCTCACACCTGAGGAAACAGAGGCCAGGGAGCCTCGCTGGCTTGTCTCAGGTCACACAGCCAGTTGTGTAACAGACAGGACAGTTATTATTTGCATTTTACGAACGAGAGGTGAAGTGGCTCACAGAGCAGGCCACAGAGAAAGCAAGCGGTGCACCCGGCCTAGACCCAGGGCTGCAGATCGCGGGTCCCCCCTTGCTTTTCGGCTGATGCAGGACTTGCCACGGCTGCTGCTCCTCTGGGCTGGAGTGGAAGAAGGTTCCAGAGCCCCAGAGCACTCAGGTTGGCCTCTGGCAGGCAGGGGCTGGGGCGGGAGCCAGTATGGGCTCGTCTCACTGAGCTGTTCCTCGGCACCTCCAGCACAGAGCCAACCTCTCCATTAAGCAGAGCGGGCTCGGCGCCCAGGACGCAGGATGCTTCAGGGGCCCACGGAAATGTTTTCATTTCATTTCTTTTAAAACCGGAAGAAAAATTAAGCATAATAATAATGAATACTTACTCATGAATCAAGCCTAGATTAGTCATCTTTCTACCCACGTGGTTGTAAAATATAATTTAAAAAAAATTTTTTTATGAAGGAAGGGGCCACCGAGGCAAAAGTGCCTGGCAACAGAGAAAGCCATCGTGTGGCCCCACGGCAGTGGCTGCACCGTCAGCCACCCAGAGCCTGTTCCAGTTGGGGCAAAGCTGGCCACCTCTGCCCTGCCACTGTTTATGAAACGATGACGGGAGAAAGGAGGAGCAATAACAGAGCAGTGAAAAGAGAGGAGGGGCGCTGGGAGAAGACTAACAAATGAATGGTGGCCGGGCAGAGAGACGAGTCTGAAAGGGCAGAGCGTGGCTCAGGGAGAAGATGGCAGAAAGGCCAGGGGCAGCGGAGATGGGCAGACAGAGCTGTGTGTGATCGCACAAGTCTGACAGGTCCCATCAGTGAGGATGGTCAGGACAGAGGGAGGCGCCTCACACAGTCCTGGGAGCCTTGAACAACAAGACCAGGAATTTCCCAGGGGCCCTAATTATATTCCCGTGGCTGCCGTAACAAATTACCACAGATTTGGTGACTTAAAACAACAGAGATTTATTCTCTCATAGTTGAGAAGACCAGAAGTCCAAAACCAAAATCACTGGACGAAAGTCAAGGTGTTGGCAGGGCCTTGCTCCCTCTGGAGACTCTAGGAGACACTCCGTCCCTGGCTTCTCCCAGCTTCCAGCGGCTGCCAGCATTCCTTGTCTCGTGGCCGCACACTCCAATTTGTTTCTGTGGTCACATTGCCCCCTCCTCTTCTCCTCTGCCTTTCTCTTAAAAGGACACTGGTGATTACATTTAGAGCCCACTCTGATAATCCAGGATAATCTCCCCATCTCAAAATCCTTCCTTTAATCGCATCTGCAAAGACTTTCCATGTATGGTAACATTCACAGGTTCCAAGAATTAGGACCTAATATCTTTGGGGCCCATTATTTACCTACTACAGGCCCACAGAGGCAACACAGTTTAGTTGAGGGCTGCCTCTAGCCAGCCTGTGGCCATGGCCCTTGCCTGAGACCAGTGGAAGGCACATGGCCTCTTGCTTTACAAACCAGCACATCCTGGGAAGGGGGTCCTTCTGCCAGGATCCTTGGAAAGGAGTGAAGCAGGCTCTGCAACGGAGGTGGCGGGATATGGAGACTCCACTGGAATTGGCTAGGACAGAACTGAGGCATTAAGCTCCTTGGGGTGGAGAAGGTGTCAAGAGAAGGCCCCTCCCTTACCTGGAGGCTGACTCTAAATCTGATTTCAATTCTCACTTCACTCATCCCATGTTCAGCAGATACTCAGACATGAGCCAGCCCTTGTCTTCAGGGGGCTCAAAGCCTAACCCCAGAGGCAAGTACTGTTGTCTTCAATAGATTGTAACTGCAGGTGAGGCCCCTCTTTTCCGGGTGGGGCAGTGGAGACCCAGGGATCAGGGGGTCATCTTTGTATGGAGTCGACTTAGCACAAGGGGCTTCACATTTCCTCAATCCCCTACCCCCAGCATCTTCCTGTCCTGATTTCATTATTTCTCGTCTCTTCCTCTTGGCACTTTAAAAGTGAAGTAACAACAGTTTCATCTTCCCTTAGAAGAGCTTGCCAGGAAGTGACTCCTCCCAAGCTGGGCACTTTCTGCATCTGTAGAGTTGGCCAGTGGGGAGCCAGGGGGGAGCACAGGACCCTTGAAGTCAGGCAGCATGGTATTCATTCCGTATCTATCAAGTACTCTTTCCACACTCAGATTTGAGTAAAGCAGAGGAACAGGTAACCAGCCTTGCCTTCTCAGCACCAACTGGGGCAAGCATCCTCCTTCAAATGAAGAAAAGCTTCTGCCATGAAATTTGGGGGCCTCTGAGGGCAGACTGAGAAGTGGCAGAGCTTCCTGCCAAGTCTGGAATCCCAAAATCAATCCCAAAATGGAAAAAAAAAAGGGGGGGGGCTTGGATATGGAGAGAAGCTTCTAATCTCAGTTTTGCCTCGTTGAAGCTGTGTGACTAAGCAAATCACTTAAAAACTCTATGAACCTGTTTCCTGATCTGTAAAAAAAAACAAAAGTGTAGAAATGCCTAAGAAAACAGTTACGCAAGAGATTCCAACAATCGTTTTGGGGAGGTCCTCTAAGGGCTAACTACACGCTACCCCTCCAGGTGGGTCTTAGGCCAGGGGTTGTCAATCTCCCCTGCTCCCCACTTCCTCGTGCCATCTTCAATACCTTTAAGGTCCTGGCACCCCGGCCCTGTCGCGTCATCTTGCCGAGAGCTGGGCCCCAGAAGGCCGCGGGTGGGGTGAGGCGCATGAGGCAGTACCAGGACAGGGCTCAAGTGTTTTGAGCAACCAGACCGGGAGTCAAGTGCGAAGTCAGGCCAGGTCGAGCCCCCGCTTGCCGGCTCCATCCGAGTCCACCAGCGCCCAGGGGTTACCCAGTCACTCGCACCTCCCACGCGCGATTCTTGTCTGGCCTTGCCCCGCCCGTTTGGCCCACGCGGCGGGCGGGGCGAGCCGGAGCCTTTGTGTTCAAACCGCCCAATGGGCAGTGGCAGTGGGCGGTGACGCGGGCGGGGTCTGACCAATGGGCTGCGGTCTGTCAGCGTTGACTGACAGGCGCACACATAACACACTCGGCCACGCGCGCGCCGTCCGGCCCCACTTGCGCAGCGCGGTTCTGCGCGGGCCGCATTGTCCGCCAATCCGCCGTCCGCAGTTCCCCGCGCGCCCCGGGTCCCTGCGCCGACCGCACCTCCCCGGATTCCGACGCGGTAAGAGGGTGCGCCCGGGAGGCGCGGCTGGCCTCGAACGTCCCCGGTCCCGCACGGAGCAGCGGCGGCAGCAGGTAACAGCCGGCCTTGGGCCTCTGGCGGGCAGACGCGCGGGGCGAGGGTGGTGGGCCGGCATCGCTCCCCTCCCCGCGGGTCCCGGGCCCGGCCTGACCCCGGGGTCATTGTCGGGCTGCACCGGCCAGAGCCGAGCTGCCCAGGCCTGGCCCTTCCTCTCCGGGCCAAGCTGGGCCAGGCTCCAGCCCCGCCCGGTGCACGCCCCTGGACCGGTCGAGAAGGGCCAGCGCTGTGCCAAGGCCGCCGTGACTCATCTCCGCCGCCCGGCCCCCGCCCCCGGGACTGGCCGCTCCACTGGTCAGTCTGGAGGGCGGATGTCTCCGGGCGGGACTTCCCCGGGCCGAACCTCCCCGGTAGGCGAGGAGCGGAGACCCGGCTGTCCCAAAGCGGCCCAGGCCAGTGCCCGCGTTTTCGTGCCAGTCAGGCAGTTTCCAGGGACAGGTAGTTCTCTGCTTCTGCCGCCGCCTGTCATAACTCTGGGAATAGGAGGGAGGCCCATTTTGTTCAGTTCTAAAAAAAAAAAAAAAAAAAAGAAACCAAATAGGAGGCGGGAGTGTGACTTAGAGCAGAGAGGCAGGGAAGGCGCATGGTTGGTAAAAAAAAAAAACTCCCGCAGGTTTAGCCAGTAGGGAATGAAGGGAGCAGAGCTAGCACCTGGAGCGTTTTGCAGGTCCCACGAGAGAATGTAGTATGAAAACGTACCGCGGAGGATGCCCAAGATCTAGGTTAAGTCTGACGACTGGATGGATACTGCCATATAAGTTTGTGATGGGGGTGGGGAAGGGTGGAGCTGAGAAAGGATGTGGTTCCTCTCAGAAGTGGGAAGGGATGTTTTATTTGAGGGTGTCTTAACGGGGCGGGGGAGGCGGGGGGTGTTTATTCTGATATGCAAAAGATTGGAGCTCTGAGAGGCTCACCTCTTGTTTTGTTTTGGAGGACGGGGCCTCGACCTTTTCATCTTGCGAAACCCAGATTCAATGATAAACTGTTTCGTGATAGCAGAACCCTATGAGAAAGACTAAAAGGCACCCCCGGAAGGGTGCTGACTGCTGATGGTTTTCAGCAACCGCCCCCCCCAAACACACACACACACACACACACGCACACGCACACACACACACACACCTCCATCTAAATATTTATTTATATTCTTGCCAGCAGTAGCTTGAGTTCTGTTTAAACTCATTGCTTTGTTCCCGCCCCAGGGCGAAGGCTTCATCAGCTTCTGCAGGGCAGGGTTAAGAGGAGGAGCCTGTGTGAGCATCTGTAGCTTTCAGGTGGGGAGGGCAGTAGCAGGGGTGGAATTACCTTATAAGGAATGGAATATAGAAAAGGATCCAGGCCAACTTCCTGCTGTGGATACCACCATCGGCTAAAACCAGGGAAAGATGCCAGGTGGACATCCTACCTGTGAAGACACCAGTAAGACCCAAGACATGAGGCTGCTTGTTTTTCAGAAGACGACTTTGTAGAATTCTTCAACTAGACTAACCAGACCTCCTGGTTTCTGTAGTCTGAGTTGGGATGTGTTAGAGCCTATGTCCACCACACAGCCCAGAGAACTAGTAATTTAAGTATCAACGAGGAATATTGGGAGTAATAAGTCACAAGTACTAGGACCGAAGTATTACAGTGACTTTGTAATACAGGCTGGCAAAGGCGCCATGTTCAGAGTGCTCATACTGGTCATCTGAGATTTTGAACTTGGGTTTCTAGAACTGAAAGGTTTATGAATCCTCCTTGTGTTGTAGAATGCCCCCTTTTACCATGTCTTTTCACCTTGGCCTCCTCTGAGTCTTATCAATTCCAGAGCCTTGGTTTTCCACCCCACGTAGTGACTGGTCTGGCTGGTAGGGACTGAGGGTAATCCCACACTGGCGCTCCACCTGCCTGTTTTGTTAGTTTGTTAACAAATGTAACAGCTCTGCAGCCTGTTCTGAACATACTGGAGGCTGTAAAAGACTCTAGTTGGGGACACAACAACATATTCCTGAAACAACTTGAAAACCTCCTGGTGGAGTGGAAGGACCCAGGCCCTGCAACCCGTGAGAGTTGAGCTCAAACTCTGCCACTGTCACTTACAGGCTGGGTGGCTGCGGGCAGGTTACTGATCATTTCAGTGTCCCAGGTTCCCCCCAGTACAATGGGGGTAACGATGCCTTCCTGGATTATAATGGGTGTGTAAGGAGCGGGTACCTAGGAGGCATTTAACAAAGTATTTTATCATATCAAGATGCACTGGTGTTGCAGCCCAATAATCACTAATGGGATACGGCATCCGGGCGCCATCAGGATGTAGGCAGGGGTTACCGTGCAAAAGTTTTCTGGAGTCAAAGTTTGATTGCGGCTCTGAATCAGTGAATACAGCTATGAAGAAAGGAAAGCATGTCCCATCTAAGGGAAACAAGCTAGAACAAGAACAGGCACAGCTCTAGGGACAGGGCAGCACGGTAAGATGGCTGGGCTGGAGAGCGGGTGCAGGGCAGCAGTGATGAAAGGCATTCATTTAGCACCTGTGGCCTACCTATCAGGTGCCACAGGCTCTGTCTCATGTCAAAGGTTGCAGAAGGCCCAATTCTAGCTCTCACGGACCTCCGCATCCAGTAGACTGAGAATTAGGAAATCCTGTGGAAGGTGCCATGAAAGAGGCTGCCCAAGGCAGAGGGCAGAGGGCAGCAGGGTGGGTGGGGCCGGGATAATTAATAAATGCCCCATGTCACCCACATCTCAGGCTGTTTCAGTTGAATCCCGGTGGGGGGTGGGGATTGGCTAGGAGGCAGTGCGTTGTTTCTCCTCCCCTGGAGAGGGGCTGAGAACAGCCCCACGCTTCACATGGCGCCCTTTCTCTCCCAAGACTCTTCAGGGGAAGGGTCCCCCGCCCACCTCGTCATGTCTCGAAGAAGCCAGCGCCTAACACGCTGCTCCCAGGGTGACGATGACGGCAGCAGCAGCAGTGGGGGGAGCTCGGTGATGGGGAGTCAGAGCACCCTGTTTAAAGACAGTCCTCTCAGGTATGGGATCGCCACTTCCAGCCCCACCTGCCTCCGTGGGATCGCACTGACCTGCAGAGCACATGTCTTGGGCGGTTCACTGCGCAGCCTCTTCGTCTTGTGACTTTTGTGGGCAGAGATCAGATACCCATGTCTGGTCAAAGGGGACATTCACACCTCTGGGGATGCCAGGGCCCAGTGCTGTTTCTTCTCTCCATGCTGTAAGCCGGGCTGCTGCCCTCATGTTCAGAGAACAGGAAGTGGGGAGAGGCAGCTTCAAGAATAAGCCAGGCCGGAAACCCCAAAACCGAGAGCTGGGCTCACAGGAACCCATGGTGCCGTGGATGGCTCTGCCAGTCTGGCCATCCTCCCCAGACCCACACCCACACCCACATTTGCCACTGTCTGTAGGGCCTCCTCAGGGCCAGCGAAGCAGCTGAGGAGACGAACAAGTCCAAGGGGCACCAGGATGTGAGCTAAGGCAGGCGCCTGCCTCACCCTGCCCCCTTGCAGATGTGAGGCCCAGATGACAGCCCCTGAGTCTTTGACTAGCTCTAGAAGGCCAGGTTGGGTTTGTCTGGGTTGTCAGTGGGTTGTAGAAATTACTAATCCATGAGGAAGCATGAAAAAACACTTTGGCTTTGAAGTTAGAGACCTAGATTTGAATCCTGACTCCATCGCTTACTGATGATCTCGCCTAACTGCTTGTGAGATTTAGAGATAATGGGAGCACAGAAAGTACCCGCTTTGCGCGGTAGACAGTCAGCAGTTGGGAGTTGTTAGTTGCCTAGCAACAAGGCCGCAGGCCCGCCCCCCCCCCCCCGCCCCCGCCCCCGCCCCGACCTTAGGAGGGCAGAGCACTGCCTAGAGCCCCGCTTTCGCTTTCCTGGCTGGGCTCACCTGCCAGCTTCTGCCTCTCTCCTCCTGCTGACCTCCCACAGGACCCTGAAGAGGAAATCCAGCAACATGAAGCGCCTCTCCCCAGCGCCGCAGCTGGGCCCCTCCTCCGACAGGCACACCTCCTACTATAGCGAGTCTGTGGTCAGGGAGTCCTACTTTGGCAGCCCCCGGGCCGCCTCCATCGCTGCCTCTCTCACCAGGAACTCCATCCTCGACGACCAGCTGCATGGTGACCCCTTCTGGAGTGAGTGTCCACAGCCTTTCTCCTGGGCCTCTGCTGCCTCTGGAGATTTATGGTCCAAAATCCCCCCCGGGGGTTTCCTAACGGCTGCTGGGCCAGAAGAGGGGTTCCCCACCTTCGGAAACCCTTGGGAGAGCAGCTGAGTGTCTGAACTTCCAGGCCCCTTTAGACGATGGAGTAGCCACGTAGCTGCTCCAGGCCTGGGAGACGGAGGGGCCGGTCCTAGTTCACCCTCCCTTGACCCAAGGGAGCTCGGGCGGGGCTAAGAGTAGATTCCATCTGCCCATCAGAGATGCTCCTCGGGGTGTCCCCGCGAGTCCCTCTGGAACACCCTCCTTGGAGCATCTCTGCCCCAGGAGAACCCCGCGTTCTTCCCTCCTCAGGTGAGGACCTGCGGGTGAGGAGGAGAGACACAGGTGGCACTGAGAGCAGCAAAGTCAACGGGCTCCCGGAGAACAAGCTGTCCGAGGACTTCCTCGGGTCGTCCTCGGGCTACTCTTCCGAGGATGACTACGTAGGTAGGCGACGTCCTCCCTCCCCAGCCTCGGGGAGGTGCTTCGCCAGGTTCCCGGGCTGCTGGGGAGGTGACGGGAAGTAGGGGAAGGCGCCCTGACAGCTCGAGAGAGCATGGTGTCCAGCTGAGTGTTGCTGCTGTGCCACCATGGTGCCCTGAACCCAGGCCTGGGGTTGCCCTCGATAGCGCTGGGATGCGATCGCCTGGCCCCACGAGGCCTTGAGCCGCCTGTGGCCCGTTCCCTTATTTGACTCATTTCCGGCAGGTGTTTAACATGGAGCTTCACACGCAGGAGGTGCTTGATTCCCTTAGTCTAGTTCTGAGTGGTTTGAGGGATTGCTGGTGAGAAGGAAGCAGACAAGGAGTCCAAGGGAAATAAAATGTCAGAACTCTAGCACTTCGCTTCGTCAGCGTTTACTGGCCTGCTAGCTGCCAGCCTCTGTCACTTGGGGATGTGAAGGAGAATGACACACGGTCTCAGCTCACAGTCTAGAGGAGCAGACAACTGACAGTCTCCATGTCCCAAGGCTCTTAAGAGTGAGGACAGCGGCGGTCCAGTGGTTAGGACTCCGCGCTTCCACTGCAGGGGGCACGGGTTCGATCCCTGGTCGGGGAACTAAGATTCCGCAGGCCCTGCGGTGCACGGCACTTCCACACCAGAAAAAAAGAGTGAGGACAACTGGGCGTCTCCTCTCCTCCCCTGCAGGCTACTCGGAGACGGACCAGCAGGGTTCAGGGTCGCGGCTACGGAACGCTGTCTCTCGGGCGGGCTCTCTTTTCTGGATGGTGGTCACTTCTCCAGGTGGGTGCCGGCTGCTCTGTACATGATTGTTTCCATTCTCTCTGGCAGTCACTTTCACCCATCTTTCTGCGGTTGGGTATCCAACCCGTTAGAAAGAGACTGTAGGACCACCAGGGATAGCTCGCTCCAGAATAATTACGGGGAGCCAGGAGCCACGGGAGCACCCTTGCTTGAAAGCTGGGCGGAGGGCGTTGGCAGCGCAGGCGGGTGGCATCACAGGACCTGGGTAGCATGGGACAGGACGGAGGTGCACTGGCGATCAGGGTTGGGGTCGGGGCAGGGAGGACCGCTGGTGGAGACACACAGGCCCAGTGGTTCAGGGTGGCACTTAGGCTTGACGGGCCCTCTTCCAGGCCGGCTCTTCGGACTCCTCTACTGGTGGATTGGCACCACCTGGTACCGCCTGACGACAGCTGCCTCCCTCCTCGACGTCTTCGTTTTAACCAGGTAAGCAAGACTGACAAGGAGTCAGAAGGCCCCAGGCAGAAGGGGCTGATAAAGCATCTACACCTGTGCGTGATGGTTTCTCTGAAGGTTTTTCTTTCCCAGTTTACCTGCGGCTTTTATTAGTGAGCGTGGAGTGGACACCCAGAGCCCCTTTTTCTGGAATCATGCCTGACAGTGGACAGGACTTAGAGTCAGGTGCAGGGAGTGTTCTGGAACGCAGCTTCTTGGGCACTTCCTTCCGAGCACCAGCCTAGCCACTTCTGAGTCTCAGACAAGCCCAGCTTTACTCCTGCTGGCCAGGCCTTAGGCTCTAGCCAGCAAGTGGTGTTTCCCAGAACATTCAGCATCCCTCTTGGCCCCCCGGTGATCTGGACCCCCAGTGTTTTCCAAAAGAAAATACTGCCTGACTAAGGAGTTACTTTTTGTTTCTTCTATATTTGCTTGCCTAGAGGACATCTGTCTGTGAAAGTTTTAGGTTATTCAGAGACCCCAGTATTTACTTATTTATTTATTTTATAAATTTATTTTTATTTATTATTTTTGGCTGTGTTGGGTCTTCGTTGCTGCTCATGGACTTTCTCTAGTTGCGGCGAGCGGGGGCTACTCTTCATTGCGGTGCGCGGGTTTCTCATTGCAGTGGCATCTCTTGTTGCGGAGCATGGGCTCTAGAGCACAGCCTCAGTAGTTGTGGCGCACAGGCTTAGTTGCTCCGTGGCACGTGAGATCTTCCCAGACCGGGGTTGAAACCCGTGTCCCCTGCATTGGCAGGCAGATTCTTAACCACTGCGCCACCAGGGAAGCCCGCCCCCCCGCCCCCCGCCCCAGTATTTATTTTTGATAACATCAATACAGTTCAGAGTCAGAATTGTCCCCATCACTCCAAGCTTTGCAGGTAAAGCATCCAATCTGGCCCTGGCAAGATGAGAGGCTTGAGGGTGTCCTCTCTAACTCTAGCTCAGCACTCAGGAAAAAATCTCTAGGAACTCCCTGGGGGCATATAGAGGCCCTGGAGCCCTCCTGACACCTCCGCCTGCCCTCTCTCCCCTCCTGTGGTCCAGGCGCTTCTCATCACTGAAGACGTTCCTGTGGTTCCTCTTGCTGCTGCTGCTTCTGACCGGCCTGACCTATGGTGAGCTCATCCACTGTCACAGGGAGGGGTAGAACGAGAGCTTGTGGAGATGGGGCTTGCGAGCCAGAGGGGCAGGCAGAGTGTGGGCCGAGGCTGGTGCTGAGCAGAAATGTGAAAACTAGAGAGACAGTGATCAACTACAAAAAAGGGAAGGAGGCAGGACGAGCGGGGTCGGATGGAGCCTGGGCAGCATCCTGTCTGGGTCTCCTGGGTCCTCAGGTGACCAGCGGGTGAAAGGGGAAATGCTCCGATCCACTGATCTTGTCCTTGGTTTGGGTTGCTACGCTGGACTGCCTAGCATGTCTAGAGCATCCTTGCAGCCCCAGGGGCTGGAACATGCCTTAGTACAGGAATATTGGGGTAAAAAGCGGGGACTCTGACACTGTTATTAGCAGTCATTTTCCCTCCATTCCAAATCAGGAGGTTGTCTGGGTGAGTGAATTATCATTACATCAAGTTCAGTCTTCAGCTGTCTTTAGGATCAAAACAATGAAGTAGTAAAGGGAAGTGAGAGCACCTTTTTGCACCAAGAAGTACCTGTCATCTGTAAGATGCTCCACGTTGTTCCAGTCTCTATCGTTGAACTTTCACATTTTTTACATAGTTGTAATCATTATGTTTATATATTTAGTGTTCAACTTTTGATTTGACAATTTCACATGAGTTTCCTATGAGTTGCCCCTGTGGCCCCCAGGCTCAGTTTTACCAATTTATAATTAAAGACCATGCTTTATTATTATTATATTTTTAGAGGTGGTTTTATAGGTTTAGCATCTACTCAAGTTGTATTTCTTTGATTTCTACCAAGGTAGAACATCTTTCCAAGTGTTGATTCCCTTGTTTCCTGTTACAAGAACAGCTTGTTCCTATCCAGTGGAAACTGGGCATTGCCCTTAAAATAATAATGACCTTTTATAATCTTACAGTGTTTTGTTCAGGAAGCATATTCCCTTGTGTTATCTCACAAGGTTGTTTGTTTCACCATCCCCATGTGGGGTTGGTGGAGCTGAGGTTCTCATGGTGTCATGAGATGCACACGGAAAGTCTGAAAGGCAGAGCGGTGGAGTGACCAGCTCCGGGAGGGCAGTAAGTGAAGGCCTGTCCGGAGGGTCTGACTTAAAGTCTGGTGGTCACATGCTTCCTGTTGCACCTGCTGGAGGCCAACAATTGAGTGGCAAGTGTGACGTCTTACCCGGGTGGAGACCCCACACCCAATATGGCTTTTTCAGGCGCTGTCAGCCCCACGCATACATGTACACGCACACACGTGGCACGTGCATAGCCTAGGAGTAAACACATCACAAACAGGTAGCCCCTAAAGCAAGATGCAAATGTCTCTGTGTGGTGGCAGCCTTGTGCTCTGTTCTGGGGCAGCAGGCAGCCTTTCTGAGCAGGTGGATTCTGTTTCAGTGATTCTCAACCATGGCAGCCCATTAGAGTCACCCGGGGAGCTTTTATTTATTTATTTATTTATTTTGAGGGACCATGCTGCACGGTTTGTGGGATTTTAATTCCCCAACCAGGGACTAAACCCACACCCTCGGCATTGAGAGCTCGGAGTCCTAACCATGGGACTGCCAGGGAATTCCCACCTGGGGAGCTTTTAAAACTCCTTATGGAGGGATCCCCCAGGCCCGCGAACTCACTCTGGAGGGCGGGGCCAGACACTGATTGTTTCAAAAGCTGCATGGGTGATTCTGATGTACGGTCTGGACTGAGGACCACCGTCAGGCCCTCTGGGTTCTACCGTTGGATCATCCCCAACTTATAGCCGTTTCCTCCAAGCTTTGCCACCTATGGAAAGATGAGGATTCCTGACGGGACGTGAGGATGCGTACACGCTAGGATTGTCGGGTGGAGGCTGCTGCCTCAGAGAGTGGCGGGAACCTCCACCCCTCATACCGCCTTTGGCCGGGGCAGGGCTCCCGCGAGCGAGACAGGCTGCTGGTGAGCGCTGCTCATGAGGCTGCCGTCCGCGCTGTGGCCCCGGCCCAGGTTAACTGCCCCCTCCTCTGTGTGCAGGCGCATGGTATTGCTACCCCTTCGGGCTGCAGACGTTCCACCCCGCCGTGGCTTCCTGGTGGGCCTCGAAGGGCAGCAGCGGGCAGCGTGCGGTATGGGGTTCCAGAGACTCATCCCCACATTTCCAGGTGAGCATCTTAGGGTCGCAGCCTCCCGCCTCGGCCTGAATTTGCCATTGAAGTCGTCCCTGCCCTTCTTCCTCACACACACAGCTGAGGAGGTGCTGCCAGGACACCTTTCTCTACTGTTTGTGGTACAGATGTTGGGGGGTGTTGCCTGTGCTTAAATATGACTCAGAACTGCCCAAAAGTTAGTCGCCGTCCTAAGAGGCACGGAAGACAGAAGGAAAAGGAATAAGACAAATTGTCTTGCCGACCTTGTTCCTTTTCAGTACAATATCACGAATCTTCACTGAGTACCTTCTGTGAGTCAGGTAATATCCTGTTCTGTTACCTATTACCATGATAAACCACCCCCAGAATCAGTGCCTTAAAAGTACCAGCACTGGGGAATTCCCTGGTGGTCCAGTGGTTAGGACTCGGCACTCTCACTGCCACGGCCCAGGGTCAACCCCTGGTCAGGGAGCTAAGGTCCCGCAAGCTGTGCGGTGTAGCCAAAAAAAAAAAAAAAAAAAAAAAAAGTAGTACTGCATTGGATTAGCTCGTGAGCCTGCAGGTCCTCTGGGTGGCTTTTCTGGTCTGAGCAAGGACAGCTGATCTTGGCTGGGCCCCCTCGCGTGTCTGCAGTTGACTGGTGGGTCAGCAGGGGCGGGCTGGTCTAGGCCTGGACTGGGCAGGTTGTACCTTTGCTGTCCAGCAGGTAGCCTGGGCTTGTTCTCATAGCGGCCGGGCAGGGTTCCAGGAGAGTGGAATCATGCCAGACCTTGAGGACTAGATTCAGAACTAGCATACTGTGACTTCCGACACATTCTATTGGCTGAAGCAAATCTCAGAGCCAGGCCAGATTCAAGGAGGGGGAAATGGACCCCACCTCTCCATGGAAGCACCTGCGAAGCCACATTGCAGAGGGCACAGATGCTGGGAGGAGGGCAGGACATTTTTGCAACCCGCCAGAGGCTAAAGCTGGACCCGGCCCAGGCCCTGCCCTCAAGAGGCCTGCAGTCCAGTGGGGGGCGATGAGCGCACAAACCACCGGAGTGTGTGTGTGCAGGTCCTGGGGTCTACGATGAAAGTGTAAAACGCTTTGTCCTCTGATTATAGTTATTTGAACTTTGCTTGCATCCTGCTGAATTTAATTTGCTATCACGTTTTTAACCATTTATTTTGGTAGATATTACTTTCCTGACCCTGATTTTATTATTTCACAAAATAACGATGTGTTCTGGCATCTTTAACTTTTTTTTTTTAATCACTAGTAAAGACAACTCAATTTCAGGACCACCTTTTCTGTAAAACGGGGGAAGTAAAGAATGACATATCTTTGTATTTACTTTCATCTGCGTAAAGACACTAATAAAAGTAGTTGCCTGGTCTGGGAAGGCTTGGTGGTGAGGGCTCTGGGTGGATGGGGCGGAGGTTAGGAGCATGAGTTTTTGCTGTTTGCTTGCTTGCTTTTTGAGTCATGCAAGTACTGCCTAGTTTAAAAATGGAATTTTTGCAAGTCAGAAGCCCAACCTCTGTACTCACTAGGCTCGTGCCTTTTAACTGACAGTTGACAGACTGTGTTTTATAATTTCATTTGGGTGTTTCTGGGATTCTCTTCCCTTCCTCTTTAGGAAGTACTGTTGTCATAAGTCCCTAACCTCTGTGGCTTTTCCCTCCCCGTCCTGCCAGGCTGAGCAGCGCATTCTGTCCCGGGTACACTCTCTGGAGCGGCGCCTGGAAGCTCTTGCTGCCGAATTTTCCTCCAGCTGGCAGAAGGAGGCCATGCGGCTGGAACGCTTGGAGCTGCGGCAGGGGGCTGGAGGGCAGGGGGGCAGCGGCAGCCTGAGCCACGAGGACACCCTGGCGCTCCTGGAGGGGCTGGTGAGCCGCCGCGAGGCTGCCCTGAAGGAGGACTTCCGCAGGGACACCGCTGCTCAGATCCAGGTCGGGGAGGGGAGCTGAGGGGCCCGTGTGGCTGACACCCTGGGTGTGTGGGGTGGAGGGGGCGAGGCCCTGCACCCTGACATGAGGGAGACAGCAGTGTGTCATTCAGGGTCAGACGGCTCTACCACTTGGCAATTACCTTCTCTAAGACTTAATGTCCTCCTCTTTAAAATGGAGACTCTCCTGTCTGCCCCGCCCCTGGCTGTGAGAACATGAGATTGTAGTGTGCCTGTAATGCCCACGTAGGTGTGGCACACCATGCAGGTGTGCAGTAAAGACCAAGAGGAGTCTTGCGTGTTTCCAAGAAGCACTGTAGCAGAAAGGCCAGGAGCTGAAGTTTGCAGCCAAACAGGCCTGGTTCGAATTCCGGTTACACCACTTACTGGTTGTAAGCGGCCTCTGAGCACGACTCAGTAAAATCCTTAGCCTCTCTCCTATGCCTGATAGGAAGAACTGGTCACCCTGAGAGCAGAGCATCAACAGGACTCAGAAGACCTCTTCAAGAAGATTGTCCAGGCCTCGCAGGTTGGTGGGCTTGGGGGCACTTGGAGCCTACGGTGGGGCGCTGATCGAATTCACCATCTGCTCTTGGGCTCAGGAGGCACCTTGGCCCCTAAGGGTCTGCTTAGGTGCAGAATGGGGAGAAGGGTTGTGAGTCCCCTGACTTCTGCTTGAACTGAATCCACTCGGGCTGGAACGCTCTGCAGAGACGCCCTGGGATCATGCCTGAGGACAGGAAGGGCTGCTTTCAAGTGGCCTGTTGTGCTGGGTATACATGAACGAACGAGTGAACGGGTGAACGCCTAAGCACTGTAGACATGGGCCGAGACTCCCATAAGGACCTCAACCAGGAGGCCAGTTTGACGTTTGCCAGATCAGTCAGGAGGCCCTGGGGTGGGGATGTGGTTAAGCAAAGACCCCAAAGGGAACAGATCCTGCTCTGGGAGACTGACTGCTGTGAGCCTGACATTTCTTGTATTGCTCCCTTCTTTCTGCTTATAGGAGTCTGAGGCTCGACTCCAGGAGCTGAAGTCTGAGTGGCAAAGGTAACACACACTGCCATCTGTCCTAGGCCTGTTCAGCCCCAGCCCCCCCCCCATTCCCACCCCCAGCTAGGACTGGGGAGCAGAGCCCCGGAGCAGAATTCTGATTGTGTCCCAAGCAGAGAGGGAGATGGCTGAAACCTAGCTCAGGATCACCTGCTCAGAGCCTGTCCTTGAGGTGCAGTGGAGGTCCGGCAGGGGTTGCAGGCATTGCAAGAGAATTGGGATCCATGGGTTCATTTACAGATGTACCGTCTTTTCTGTACAACCTCATGCCGGCTGTATTCCCATGCCCCAGATATCTGTACTTGTGGAGGGTGTGAGAGCTGAGGTAGAGTGAATTATGGATCTGGGCTTAGAAGGGAAATGGGATACTGTAATAATTAGCTCCTTGGGATATGCAAGCCAAGTCATAGGCACCGGAGCTCTGTTCTACAGCCAGAACCTCCAAGAGTGAGCCTTGCACTCACCAGTGAGTGGTGGGCACACACTTACATCAGGTGCCAACTAGGGGATCCTCTTGTTCTCCTCAGCATAGCCTTACCCCTCACCAGCGATCCAAGGCTTACTCTTTCTTCTCTGTCTGGGAGTAGGATGACCCAGGAGTCCTTTCGGGAGAGTTCCATGAAGGAGCTGGGGCGGCTGGGGGTTCAGCTGGAAGGCCTGCGGCAGGAACTGGCAGCCCTGACCCTGAAGCAGAGCTCGGTGGAGGACCAAGTGGGCCTGCTGCCCCAGCAGCTCCAGGCTGTGCGGGACGATGTGAGTTGGAACCATCCACGTCCCTTGCTGAATACCCCTCCTCTGAGACGGTCCTAGCAGTCTGCAAGGCAAAGAGCCTCTTGCCCCCTGCTCTGGACTCAGCACAGATGCTGGCTTTCTTGGACAGAAGTTCTTCCTGTTCTCTCATTGATAACATGGAGGATTGTTCATAACTCTTTCCTCCTTGTGGCCTGAGCAGGCACGTGCTGGCCCTCCCCTCGCAGGCCTGTTCCTCGCTCCCTGTCCCCTCTACCCAAGCCAGGCGCCACCCCACCCTGGCCAGGGCTCTGCTGTGGCAGCTTCCACTGTGAGCCTCCCAGAGTGAGACCTTTCTTTGGTTCCTAGGTGGAGTCTCAGTTCCCTGCCTGGGTCAGTCAGTTCCTTCTTCGAGGTGGGGGAAGCCGCACTGGGCTCCTTCAGCGAGAGGAGACGCAAGCTCAGCTGCAGGAGCTGGAGAGCAAGATCCTCGCCCACGTGGCCGAGATGCAGGGCAAGTCCGCGAGGGAGGCCGTGGCCAGCCTGGGGCTGACGCTGCAGAAGGAGGGCGTGATTGGGGTGACAGAGGAGGTGAGGACTGGATGCCCCTGGACACCCCCGCCCCCCGCAATGGCTAATCCACCCAGCACACACGCACTGCTGTCCTCCCTGGGAGCCATAGAGCTGCACAGTCCCACACTGCCAGCTCCCTGGCCTGTTCCGTGACCTAAGTGACATCCAGGAGGCTCCGATGTTTGCTCTGGGGCTGGTGTGGAAGGGTGGAGGTGAACGCCTGAGCAAGCGGCACGTGTCCGGACTGGGGAGGGCTGAGCCCAGGGGTTCCTGGCCCCTAACAGTGGGGCCACGGAGGTGGACGAGTCTGCTTCCCATCACAGCTGCTGGGGCGCCTGTGTTTCAGCAGGTGCACCGTATTGTAAACCAGGCTCTGAAGCGCTACAGCGAGGACCGCATCGGGATGGCGGACTACGCTCTGGAGTCGGGAGGTGTGTGCACCTCTCCTCCCTTTGCTGGCCCTTTCCCTACGCTGGCGGGCCCCCTGGCATCTGCTAGGGTAGCTGTGGCGTTAGGCAAGCAGGGCTTGAGGTCAGCAGAACTCACCCAACCCAGCGCTCACAACAAAGGCGAGTGACTGCGTGGGAGAAGCGGGACGTGCTGAGCACCATCCTCGGCCGGGAAGAAGCAGGCGGTGCTTGTAGCTGCTCTGGGGTCTGGGTTAGGTGTGAAGACTGGTCCTCAGGGAGGGGACAGGCAATAGTAGTCCCTGCCGGGGTTCCCTTGGCTGGCGAGCTAAGCTGGTTGTGTGGGTCTCCCTCCCTGCTGGAGTCCAGCCCCAGGCGCCCACCCTGCCTTTCTTTCCTGTCTCAGGGGCCAGCGTTATCAGTACCCGATGTTCCGAGACCTACGAGACCAAGACGGCCCTCCTCAGCCTCTTCGGCATCCCCCTGTGGTACCAATCCCAGTCTCCCCGAGTCATTCTCCAGGTGGGGGCCCTGAGCACACCGAGTCGCCTGCGTAGCTGGGTGACCGTCCCCTCCTGGGTCATTGAGAGCTGCGCCCAGGGCGGGTTGTCTTTGTCACCTACCATGTGCTGACCCGACGTTCTTCCCTTCCAGCCAGACGTGCACCCAGGCAACTGCTGGGCCTTCCAGGGGCCCCAGGGCTTTGCTGTGGTTCGCCTTTCTGCCCGCATCCGCCCCACTGCTGTCACCTTAGAGCATGTGCCCAAATCCTTGTCACCCAACAGCACCATCTCCAGTGCCCCCAAGGACTTTGCCGTCTTTGTGAGTATCCCACCTGGGGGCTAGAGGGGCTGTAAGAGGGCCCTGTGGGTCTCTATTGAGGATAGAGTTGGGATCGTTCTTTGGTTGAGGGGAAGGGAATAGATATGGAAGAGACGGCGCCAAGGTGGGAAACAGCACTTCGGTCTCAGTTATCTCGGGCTGCGGAGGAAGAAACGGAGGCCTAATGAGTTAAGTGACTTGTCACAGATCACACAGCGACCCTGTGTCCAGAGCTCAGGCCCCCTGCAGTCCCCGAGGAGGCTGGTGCCTGCCCCACTGGGTGGGAGGGGACCAGTGGGGAAATGGGAGGGAAGGCCTTCCTCCCTGGGGGCCCGTGTCTAAGAGCAGGCTCTTCCCTCCATCCTTTGCTCTCTCTTCAGGGTTTCGATGAAGACCTGCAGCAGGAGGGGATGCTCCTTGGCCAGTTCACCTATGACCAGGATGGGGAGCCCATTCAGACGTTTTATTTTCAGGTATGGGATTCTGTTCTGCTGGCAGAGGCATATATATGTACTTTCCCACCCATTCAGCAGATGTTTTCTGAGTACTTGTCCTGTGCCAGGCACTGGGGGTTCCAAGTGAGAAGTCACAGCCTAGCCCACCCACAGCCCGAGGTACGGAACAGAGACCACTGTCCCTGTGGCGTGGGAGAGGCGCCAAGTGCACATCAGCGCAGGGGAGGGGGAGGGGCCCTCCCAGATGGGCAGTGCTGGGGAGCTGCCTGCAGAGGGCAGGTATCCGAGTGAATGTGGCCCAGCTGGGCCTCGCAGAGCACAGCGTGGCTGGGCCACTGCTGGGGGGCTCCTGCCTCAACTTGAGTGGGCATCGGTCTCCTAGGCCCTTGTTAGAAATAGATCCCCAGTCTCCAGCCCAGGTGAGTCTCTGGTAGGTGGCCTGAGAGCCACACCAGGGGAGTCCTAGTGTGAGGAAGTGGGTGAGGTGGAGAAGGGACAGAGGGGGGGAGAGAGGCAGGCCTGGCTACCAGGCAGAGAGTTTCAGCCCTCAGCTGAAAATGAGGGTACGACACAGAGGACTGATGGGAACTTGAGAAAGAAAAGAAATTCTGCTTAATTCACAGTGAAGGAATTCTCTTTCAACATCGACATACATCAAACGCTCCATAAAGGTAGTTCTGTTCATGGTCAAAGATAGCTCCTGTGAGGTTTTCCCAGTTTGAGATGAATCATGCGGGGGCTCGGTTACAAGGCCGTTTTTATGTGGCCGTGGGCTGGGCCTGGCGCAGCCTGACGTGCGTTGGCGGCCCCTGTGGGACCTCTGAAGCCTGTGGGGCTCCTTGGCCCACCAGGTGGAAACTGTTCCAGGGTCTGAAGACAGGAGCTTTGAAGTCCGGTTCTCTACAGAGGCCCGGGGGAGGGGGCGTCTGGCCCTAGGTGTGGCCGTCTCCCCTCCGGTCTGAGGACTCCCACCCCTGCCTTCTCTCCCCAGGGCCCTAAAATGGCCACGTACCCGGTGGTGGAGCTGCGGATCTTGACTAACTGGGGCCACCCCGAGTACACCTGCATCTACCGCTTCAGGGTGCATGGGGAACCCACCCACTAGGCCTTCTCTGTGCCGCCGCCGCCGCCAGCGGGGAGGCCAGCTCCTCTCGGCACGTGCCCCCTGCTCTGGGGGTGGCTGCGCAGCACCCCCGCCTCTGCCCCCGCACGCTTGAAGCACACTGACTTCCGCGAGCGGGCAAGAAGAGCCCCTGGCCCAGCGGAGGTGAGAAGGAACGCGCAGGCTCTTCCTGAGCGCCGGGTGGCTCCAGCGGTCAGCAGGCTCCGGCGTCGCTTTTCCTTCTTTGTTCTCTGCGCACCGGGCACTGGGCGTCTTCTTCTCCCTCCTGCGAGGGTGTATATATGTAGCATGTTGTGGGAAATCGAGGCAGGGAGAGACGGGATGAGTGCCCATGTTCCGGCAAAGGTGGATGAGACCCGCCTGCCCCTTGCCTGTGTGCAGGGGCTGGCACCCAGGGAGCTGCATAAATGAAGCAGGTGCCAAAGCCGTGGGTGAAACAGGCTAGGGCCTGGGGCAGCTGAGCTGTACCCCCTCCCTAGGCAGAGAAGTGAGGTCCTCTGGGAGGAGGGTGCAGGCTGGGACTGGTCCCCAGGCAGGAAGCTCCTGGGAGAAGGCAGCTGGGCTCCTCCAGAAAGCTAGTGCTGTCATCCTAGGCCCACAGCATTCCTGAAGGGCTTCTATACACTGTATTTGTCCTGGGTCAGGGTGGGCCATGGGGCTTCTTGTACCCTGGAGGATCTGGCTCCTGGGAGCCTGAGGGTTACTGCTTCTGTGGCCCAGTAGGAGTCCCCTCTGCTAGGGACAGTAGTTGCTTTCTCTCTCCTGATGCTGGGACTGCGGCCCACTCTGCTCCCCACTCCTTGCTAGGGCCCACCTGTGCCCCAGCGCAAGCTTGCTGCATTCCCCCAGGGTGCCCAGACCTGTCCTTCGAGGCCATAAACATCTGGGGTCAGCTAGAAGTGTTCAGGGGACTCCCTGGGCTCTTGTGGTGGCCCAGCGATACCGTGACTGACAGTGACACTCAGGGTGCCACGGCGGGAGGAGGTCTGTCTGCACTGTTGGCCCTACCCCACCCCTATCAGGCCGCTGATGTAAGAGGCCCCCTAACCCTAAGCCACCCCCGGGGGCTCTCTCAGCTCATGCTCAATTCTGTTTCTATTCTGACTCATTTTCTATGGGGGACAGTCAGGGGTGGGGGGCTGGGTTAGGAGGGGGGGGCTGAGGTGGGAGCTTTTGGACCCAGCAAGCCCTGCTCTATTATGTACGTATTTTTCAAGGTCTGTTTTTTAACTGAAAAGCTAAGGGCTTGATTCCTAGCCCCGTTCTGTGGGGCCTCGGGTGAGTTCAGGTCCTTGTAACCTGGCTGCCAAGAGGGGCTTGGGGCACTGGTTCCAACTCTGTGGTTCGTTCCGGCCCGCGGGGAGGGGGCAGGAAAGGCTGCTGTGCAGGTGGGTGCCCTGAATGGAGGATGGAGCTGGAACGAAGGCGAGGCCCCGGCCATCCTGTGATCGGTCCTCTGGCACTGGCCCTGCCTCCAGACAACCAGGTTTTGTTTTGCGCTCTCCTGTCACAAATGCTGCACTATTGGTTCTTAATTTTGTATCTCCAGATTCTAATTTATGCCTATGCAAAAAATAAACTATGCCCAGGATTAGGGGAGTGTGTGGTTTTTATCTGGCTATTGCACGGGGCCCTGCACTTAGCCAAAACAGTGCCCCAAAGGCTTCCTCCTAAGCTTTAGAAACCCAGGCTTCTCGGCTAAAACTCAGCTGTGATGGGAGATGGGACCTGAGGCAGGCCCTGTGCCTGTGACTCTGGGCTCAAAGGCTGGCAGGAGAAAGTGAGTGGCTTTATTAGCCATCACTGATGTCCCAGTCCCACTGTGAAGCAGGAGGCTTGTCCTGCGTCTCTCAGTGCCACTGGAGCAGAGAGTAGAAATTACCCACTTTACTACTGAGCTCGTCCGCCGTCAGTGCCGCAGTCCCCCTCCGTGGGAATTAAACCCTTGTCCCTTGTACCTGTGTTGGGATGGCACGAGGTTGGTCCCCTGAAGAGCCAGAATCTTGCCAGTTCCAGGGAGCAGGTCCTGGCCCTTCCCTGCAAATATCTCCCCAGATTCAGTGCCTCCAATGAGCAGCTCCAAGGGCCAGGGGTGGTTGCCCAGCTGGACTCTCAACACACGCCTCTCATCCTGACCATGGCACCTGGCCCAGGGAGGGGCCCAATCACAGCTGAGAAAATAAAGGCAGGAACAGGTCAGTAGGCAGGAGCTGGGGGATAAACTGCTGCAGGAGATGGTGCTGGGTGGAAGGCAAAGCCAGGCCCAAGGCTTCGGGCCAGTTACTCAAGCCCTCAGTTCTCTCTCTGCATGAGGAAAAAGCTAGTACTATGGCTCGCCCCTCAGCGACTGCTCGCCTCATCACCTCCTATTTCATTCACACTTGCACTGCATTTAACACCATTTTTCAACAAAGGTCGTGACATCCCTGAGCGGCATTAGTAAACGCATCCCTGGAACCTACCGCACACCGTCAGGGCTCAGGGCCTCTGTTCGTGCCCTCTGGGGCCTGTCTGCACACGTCCAAATCTTAAGAGGCCCTCATGGCACAACCCTCGCACCGTCTTTTCTATGGTCCATCCCGTGACCCCAATCAAACCTGCGCTTCCCCTGCACCATGGCACATTTCCTGTGGCTTATTCTGTGCTGGGGAGGCCGATAAGCCAGAACAGTGGGCCTGGCTGAATTAAAGATGCCACACGTGTTAGCTGCGTTACAAAAGGGTCAGGATTTGCCATTTGAGGTGACTGCATTAACAGCTTTATTCTTCATCAACAACAAAAGGGCTGGTGTTTTGTTCCAAATAGATAGCTGGTAGGGCTGAGACCCATATGGGACCGTTGTAGTCCCAGCTAACGACGATAAAATGCTGCAGTCAGCTCCCTGGCCAGCAGGTGTGGGCCTGGTGACCACAGAGATCAGAATGACCTGAGTGTTGGAAGGCAGAGGCCAGGGTGGAGGCCACAGCTGCAAAATGTAAAGGAAGTGGTTATGCTCACAGCGGCAGGAGAGTTCCAACAAAACGTGGTTCTGCCTGTTCCAAGGTCCCCCATGGCCAAGTCCTGTGGAAACACAAATTCCACAGCACCCACCGTGGGGACAGAGAGCACAGGGTGCTGCTCAAGGCTGGAACTCCTATTACAAAGGCACCTCTGGGCAACGGCCCCTGTAAGCAGAACCAGAGTCAAAATTCAAGAGGGGAACAGCCAGCAGACAATGGAACTAGGACAGGCTGAAGGACACCGCTGGAGTGGGTGACTGGAATGACTGGGGGCTGGGGGCACCGTTCCCCTGAGCTCCAGTGTCCTTAACCAGAAAAACGTAACTACCGCCACCTCCCTCATAGCCGCGAACATCAAAGAACATGAAGCGAGGGAAATGCCTGGCACAGCCCCAGCTGAACAGCAGAGACGTGTCCACGGCACATTTCTCCTTTTGAGCCTGTTGCCCAGCTTGCGGCCTCTGCCATGGACGTGGGAGCCGGCGTGGGTGGTAAGCAGTGTGATGACCATTATTCACCGGGTACCGCCCACGTGCTGGGCACATCAGGGCCTCACACACATTCTCTCGCTGAATCCTCGCAACAACCTGACGTAGGCATTTACCTCTTGCCGTGGATGAGGAAACTGAGGTTCAGAGGATGGCAACTTGTCCTGTGTCACAGCTGGCGGAGGAGTCTGCATTTTGAAGCCATGCCTGCCTGACAGGAGAAGCTGGGCCCCTCCCGGCCCGGCCTGCAGCCGGGGGCTCTAGGGCAGGCAGAGCAACGGAGTTCCCCGTGGCCGCACCTCCACCTGGAGGGGCTGGGCAGGGAACAGGACACCGTCAACTTGGAACAAACTTTTATTTTGTGTGCTGGTTTGGTCGGTCCATGGCCACAGGTCAGTGGTAACTAGAAACAGTCAGGAGGAGAGGGGAGGGGAGCAGCAGTCCGGAAGCAGGAGTGGCGGCGAAGGGTTGGGGATGGAAGGGAGGCGAGGCTGAGGAAGGACCCCAGCCAGCTGGGTGTCCCAGGCTAGAGAAAGAACATATCTCTGCCCATCGGTCCACCCTAAAGAGAGGGCTTCAGTCCACAGCTCCGAGCAGGCTGGTTTGGGGCCCATGCTACCACCTCTGGCCTGGGCAACACCACCCCCACCCCGGCAACGATTCTTCCAAAGGGCTTAATGCTCTGAGCTGGGTCTGGAAGAATCTTTTTTACTACCTCCTACCTGCTCTCCCTGTACCCCAGTTGGAGCTTCCAAATCTGGGGCTCAGGCCCTTCACTGCTGGGCTCCTGTAGCAGCCATGCTGGGGCGATGTGGCAGGGAAGGAGGGGTTCCAGTCCCGGCCTGGCTCAGAGGAACACCTGGCACCCCCGCCAACAGGAGGTGCTGTTGACTGTGACCCTGAGCAGGCGGACCCCAGGCCCACTCATCAGTGCCCTGAGGCCCAACAAGAATCAGAGTCAAAGTCCAAGCAGGAGGCGGCCCCAGGGCAAGGTGAGAGCCCCAGCTCGGCAGACTCAGCAGAAGAGGAGCCACCCCAGCCAGCCAGGCAAACAAAGGATTGTCTCCAAGGGGAAAGAAGAGCCACAGCTGTCTTCAGGTCAGTGGCAAGGTCAGAGGGGCAAGGAGGGTCCTACAACTCAGTCACCAACACCCTCCACACGTCTACAGTTACAGCCTAAGAGCTTTTGGCATTACCTGTTTGGGGGTTTAAGGGAAACGAGGGAGAAAGAGAAAAGGGGGACCACCGCTCTCCACTCTGCTGAGATCCCCAAGTCGCAGAAGGACGGCCCCCTGCTCTGGACGTCCCTCAGCCTGGAGGCGGCTCCGTGGCGGGGCTCCAGGCGCACTGGAGAGTGAGCACAGGGAAGGAGGGCGCGCTTCGGCTCCTGACAGCCCTGAAAGGTTCTCACAGAGACACACGAACGCACGGACAGACAGGCAGCCAACTAGCTCCTGGAGGCTGGTGGCCAGCCACGGAGGAGAAAGGGGAAAGACTGCCAGGCCCTGACCGGCCGTACTCCTGCACCTCACACGCCCACACACACGCACACGCACACTAGATAGATAGATAATAAAAAGAATAAAAACTAAGGGCCCAGATGTACAAAAAAGGTGTGAGTGAGGAAGAAGGTGGGGAAGAGAGTTGGAGATGGTCAGTCCTCCAGAAGTCTGGCCACCTTCCTCAGCTTATAAATTACAACCCCCTGGAAAACGGGGGTGGGGGGAATGACGAGGCTCCGGGTGCGGCCTGGGGGAGGGCGAGCGGTGGTCAGAGTTGCTCTGGCCCATCTGGCGGAGTGGTGGCCAGAGAACGAGGATGCCTTGGGTGGTGGAGGTGGGCTGGGGGAGATTCAGCAGCCGCTGGCGGGAGTCAGGCAGGCCCCCTGGGACTTCACCTTGTGACGCTGGCCCCCCCGTCGCCGGCCCCCGCTGCCGGGCTTGGGCTGAAAGAGAGAAGAAGGAGCTTGAGAAGCAGTGGCCCATCGGGAGCAGGGCAGGACAGGACAGCAGAGGGGCAGCGGGGAGCGGGGGCAGGAGGTGAGCGAGCAGCCATCTGCTACGCCCTCCACCAGATGGAGCCGGCGCCCACCCTGCCTTCCTCGCAGCTGATGGGTCACAGGTGATCCCGGTGTGAGAGGAGCCGTTCAGAGAAGCACACAGTGAGCAGGAACTAACGTGTGCCACTGCTGGCAGGTGGGAAGAAAAAAGAAATGAAGGAGTCAGAGGAAAGACTCGACGGGGAGGGAGAGCGGAAAGGACAGGTCCAGGCAGAAGCTTCCTTCTCCGAAGAGGAGTCGGACGAAGAGACGCTGGAAAGGGGCGATGTGAGGGCCACCAGGAGAGGACTCCAGGGGACAATGCTGGCAGGAGGTGCCGAGTGAGAGCCACACTGACAGGGCCCAAGACCACCTACCCCTAAGGAAATGTCACGTCGGGGAAGGGGCCAGGAGGACCCTCTAAGGCAGCGTCTTTCAGACGTTTGGGCTGCAGTACGTACATACATCACTTGCACTCACACACACAATGCTCACTCTTACTATGACAGGGAAACGCTGACATTTTTTCTATTCTCTTTCATTAAAACTAAATGCTGGTCAGGACCCATTAAGTTCATTTCATGTACGCCACATCTCAGTTTGAAAAACACTGCCTTGAGAGACAAAAAGCTCACACTTAGATAGCACTTAGGGACCTGGAGTTGTGGGAAACACCCATCTAGGAACTCAAAGACGTGGCAGACTGGTGAAGGCTGCCGGCACTCTCCTACGGGTCACCTCCGCGGCCACGCCCCCGCCCCCACCCCGCCCGAGGCCGTCAGGGGCCCAGGACCAGCCTGGGAAGCACACTCACCTGTGGCTGGAGACTGCCGAACGCAGCTGGCTGCGCAGCCGCTAGAGAGCAAGCTTCATCTCCAGTTGGGGGTGCCCCTACTGCTGGCCCTCCAGAGGGACCTCCCTCTTCTCGTTTGGGCAGGGGACCCTTTTTCGTCGATTGCATTTTAATCTGCTGGGGCTTGGAGTTCATTGGGGAATTGTTGGTGGTCTGGAGGAGCTGCAGGAGCCAAGGGGGTGGGGGATGAGACAGAGCTGCAGGCAGTGACCTGGGCTCAGCTGCCCCCGCCCCGCCCCTCAGGTCTCAGGGACCTCTCACTCCGTGGCCTGGCTGGGCCTGGGCGAGGTGGGTGGCAGGAGGGCGATGACAGGGCAGTGGGGTGGAGAGATGTCCTCTCCACTCAGCGTGCCAGGGCCGATGTCTCACCTGCCTCAGCCCAGCCCAGAAGGGTTCCAGCCTGTTCCCTGCCCCAGCTACTCTTCCCACAGACAATCTGTGAACCTCAGCCATCTCCTACTCAGCCCAGCTCCCAGGCTGGGGTCCAGCCTGCCCAGAGCATCAACTCTATCTCTTGCTGCCCCTGTAACAAGAGCCTGGGGTAAGTTTTAATTTTGGGCCTGCCAGAGAGATCAAGTGAGTGTCTCAGGAGCTGGAAACATTTGGAGTGTGGCCATCAAAAATCTTAAGAGCTACCACCCAGGAAGGACTGACTCAGAGCCTTCCCTTATGGCCCAAGTTCAACCTCACACAAAGCAGCGAACAGGCCCAGCCGCATCCCCAAGGGCATCACAGCACGTGCGGGCAGCTTCTGCCAAACCCTCAGCCAGCCCGAAGCAAGGGGACTTCCGAGGATGACCCTCCCCACTCAACACACTCTACAGTCTTAGTGACGTGGATGGGCCTAAGGAAGGCCATTCTGGAGGAGAAGCAAGCCTGAGGCTGATTCCAAGATCTCAGACAGGATGTATGGAGCAGGGGTCAAACCACTCTATCAAGTGCCGCTACTCAAGGCCATGGACGAAGTCTGCAGAGGGCATAAGGTGCGCTCCAGGACACAAAGAGCTCAAGCCCATGCCCCACTGCTATCCAGCACTCACTCCAACTGGACCCACTGCTCTAAGGGCACGGCCCCAGCCAGACCACCGGAGCATGTGCCCAGCATCTCAGAGGCCAACACTGGCTAGGCCCAGACATTCTCCCACCACGGACTGCCATACCTCAACTCCACCTTCTCTCCTCCATGGTCACTACCAAAGCGCAGAAAGGAGGTCTAGGGAAACCTCTGAGGAGAGCAGAGAAGATGGCACTAAGGCTATACCTCGGCGCTGTTCCAGTTCTCCCAAGGTAGGGACTGGTGCCTCTGCCCCTGGCAGTCAGTAAGATTTCTCAGGGCTTCTTGAGCAGAGCGTGCTGTGCTCACAGTCTAGAACTGGAGCAGTCCCTGGCACTTCTTGTAGGCAGGCAAGGTGGTCTGCCCGGCCGTACCTTAGTGATGGTGCCTACAGCCTTGGTGCGGCCTTCCCGGAACACCAGCCGCTGGTCTATGTGCAGGTACTCGGGGGTCTTGATAAAGCGGAAATGCACGGTGGCCTTGTCCCCGGTGCGCAGACAGTCCTTGTCCATGCTCAGGATGGTGGCTGTCTGCCTGATGCTCCCACAGTGCACTGCCAAGGGAGCCAGGAAGTCAGGAGAGGCCTGAGCCACTCAGTGGCCTCAGGGCAGGGGAGGCAGTGGGTGAAAGCATGAAACAAGCTCGAGCTGTGGCAGGCTGAAGACCTCAGAGGGCAGAGTGAGGCTAAGCGACTGGAGGCCCATTCTTGGATTGATCCTGCCTCACATTCTCCCACTTTTCCCTCCAGTTAGACCTCGCTTGTCCCCAGACCCACTTGTCCCTAGTTCCTGAACACAGGGCACTCTGTTTGCATGTGGGCCTTCTCTGGACTGTGGGCTTCTTGATGGCAGGGCCCTTGCCCATCTTGTCTTTGTCCCCAGCACCTTGGCAACACCGCCTGGCACACTGCAGCACTTGGTAGATGTCTGCCGAAGGACTGAGTGTGAGGTCCTTGAGGGGAGGTCTGGGTTTCCAGAGCCCAGCACCGAGCTGGTACTTGGTTAGTGTTTGCAAGAATGAATAAACCACAAGCCACAGCTCGTGGGTGGAACAGAGGGGATGGCATCACTGAACAGGGCAGCGACCTGACTTTTGGCTGCAGCTGAAACTTTGGGGTTTGGGTTGCTGGAGCACACTGTAGGGGGAACTAGAGCAGGGGGCTTCAGGCTGGCAGTGCCTTTAGACACCTACCCATGGCCTGGTACCGCGGGCTGATTGTGGTGGGGTGGTGAAGGACAAGGATCTCGGCCTCGAACTCCCAGGATGCTTGGGGATTCAAGCGTGGAGAAACCATCACCATGCCCTTCCGGATGGACGAGCGCTTGATCTGAATGAGAGAGAATCCCAGACCTCAGGGACAATAATGCCTTCTGGCTTCACCCCCTGGTCACAGAGGACCAGGACTCCTTCTGGGAACTGCTACCACCCCAACTTGGCCGTGACCTCTCACTGCACTGGACCACAGGCCTTCTTTAGTGCTACATGGAAAGCCTCAACACTGCTATTGGGGGGTCAGGAAAGACTTCATACAGAAAGTGGCATTTTAGCTAGGACTTGCGAGACGGGTCGGAATTAAGTGGGTGGCGAGAGGGCAAAGGCAGGCAAGCACTCAGGTAGGAGAAACAGGGCGAGCGTGATCTGGCTGTTGGGAAGCCCACAGAAAACCCGGCTTTGCTGGTTAACTTGGCTGGTGCAAATGACCCAGGAGCTAGCACTGACCCCAATCCCCAGGAGACTGAAAGCTGAATGGCAAGAGGATCTGGCATGGACTCAACAGCCCCGCGTAGAAGGACCCCAGCAAGAAGGAAGCGCAGGAAGGCTCCCAGCTGCCCTCACCAAGCTCAGGAGGCCGGCAGGCCTAGGTTTAAGTCCCGGTGTTCTCCCCGGATGCTGGGCAAGTCACTCAGGCTCTCCTGAGCCTCAGTTTCCTCATCTGTAAAAGTGAGGTCAGTAATCCCTGCCTCGCAGAGCGGCTGTGAGGACTGGAGATGACCCGGAGCCTAGCATAACACGGAGCCCGAGGGGAGTTCTTGGTTTTATCAACACTCACCTTCTTCAGTGCGAAGGAGGCCGTCTGGCCCCCCCGCACCTCCTTGACAGGCATGCGCTTGCGATGGATCGATTTGACAGCAATGGACAGGAAGTTACCCAAAGGATCTGGGCCCAGCAGCAGCGTGTCATTCAGCTTGATCAGGCCCCTCAGTGTTGTCCCCGACACCACTGTTCCCACACCCTGCAGACAAGACCCCGGTCCAGTAAGTCCACTGGCACTACAGACTCGCCCCGGCACCCCTGTAGGAAGCGCCACTCAGCCTCCCGCCTTATTCAGTCCACCAGAACCCACTCACCGGGACAGAGTAGGTGTCGTCAATCTGAAACTCAGCAGGCTCTTCCTCCCGGTAACTGGTGCGAGGGGAGAGCAGGTTGAGGAACATCTTCAGCAGATCTAGGTTCTCGCCTGTAACGTTGGAGATTTGGAATATCGGGCACATCCTAAGGTGGGGAGTGTGTGGAGAGAGAGGAAGAAGGCGCTCAGGTGGCGAACTCCTGCCTGATAGGGGATGAGCAGCATGAGGGCTCCTGGAATGGCTGCTGCTGCTAAGGGTCCCACCACCCCTTCACTGGGCTCCCAGGCCCTCTGCCCAGCCCACCTACTTCTGTCCAGACCTGCTCTGAGGCCTCCTCCTCCTCCTATGTAGTTTTGTCTCTGAAACCTGTCCCCTCCTCTCTGTCTCGGTACCACTACCCTATTTCGAGCGATCATGACTGCCTCTTCTTCCTAAAGCACATACATCCTTAAAACCTTAACCAACTCTCCACTGCAGAAAAGACAGCTGGAATCCCTCCTCCCAACATCTCTGCCAGTTTATTTCTCTCAAATTCCTATATTCCAGCCAGACCAGAGAACACTCCCTCCCTTCTCCTAAGACCTTGGTACTTTTTTGTTCCCATGTACTTGTTCACTCTGAATTGTTCACCCCCTGCCTGAATTCCTTCCCTCTTATCCAACTACCAAATCCTCTCATCCTTCAGAGCCCATTTCCAGCACCGCCTCTTCTAGGGAATCCTTCCCAGATGGGCACTCTTCATTCCCTCTGAGTTTTCAAAGAACTTTTTTTTTTTTGGTAAATTTTATTGAAGTATAGTTGATTTACAACGTTGTGTTAATTTCTGCTATACAGCAAAGTGACTCAGTTATACACATATATATATTCTTTTTCATATTCTTTTCCATTATGGTTTGTCACAGGATATATATATATTTTAATTTATTTATTTTTGGCTGTGCTGGATCTTCGTTGCTGCGCGTGGCCTTTCTCTAGTTGCGGAGAGTGGGGGCTACTCTTCGTTGCGGTGCGTGGGCTTCTCGTTGTGGAGCATGCTCTAGAGCACAGGCTCAGTAGTTGTGGCACATGGGCTCAGGAGTTGTGGCTCACGAGCTCTAGAGTGCAGGCTCAGTAGTTGTGGCACACGGGCTTAGTTGCTCTGCGGCATGTGGGATCTTCCTGGAGCAGGGCTCGAACCCGTATTCCCTGCATTGGCAGGTGGATTCTTTTTTTTTTAAATAAATTTATTTATTTATTTTTGGCTGTGTTGGGTCTTCGTTTCTGTGCGAAGGCTTTCTCCAGTTGTGGCGAGCGGGGGCCACTCTTCATCGCGGTGCACGGGCCTCTCACTGTTGTGGCCTCTCCCGTTGCGGAGCACAGGCTCCGGACGCGCAGGCCCAGTGGCCACAGCTCACGGGCCCAGCCGCTCTGCGGCATGTGAGATCCTCCCGGACCAGGGCACGAACCCATGCCCCCGGCATCGGCAGGCGGACTCTCAACCACTGCGCCACCAGGGAAGCCCCCTACTTTTAGTTTTTTGAGGAACTGTTTTCCATAGTGGCTGCACCAATTTACATTCCCACAAACAGTGTAAGAGGGTTCCTTTTTCTCCACACCCTCTTTAGCATTTATTCGTAGACTTTTTAATGATGGCCATTCTGACTGGTGTGAGGTGGTACCTCATTGTACTTTTGATTTGCATTTCTCTAATAACTAATGATGTTGAGCAACACTGCATGTGCCTATTGGCTATCTGTATGTCTTGGGAGAACTTTTTGTGTCTCTGTTACACGTGACTACATCTGATTTTCTGTCTGTTATCTGAATGGCCTCCATATCTCCTATTCACGATTAGTCAAACTCCTCAAGATCAGGAATTATATATTTCCCACAGCTCCTAGAGTAGGGACAGCACAGAATAGGCACTCAACAAAATGAAATGAATTGAAATGGGGTCGACTGAAACGTACCCCCTCTGCTGGCCAACTGCTGGTACTGAAGACAGCGTCAGGGCAGAGACATAGGCCAAAATGTCAGGCTGCTCTGGGTCCTGTACTTAAGCAGCCCCAAGACTCTGGGAGAAGGAGCAGTGTTAACAAAATTTACTATTATCAAGAGATTATCTCTGACCAAGGAGCCGACCACCTTGAGGACAAGGACTATGCCCAAGTCAACTCTGACTCCTCAATGCCTAAATGAAAAGCCCAGCACAGAACAAACACCCAATAAATATTTATGGAGTCAGGGAATTTCCTGGCAGTCCAGTGGTTAGGACGCGGCGCTTTCACTACTGAGGGCCCAGGTTCGATCCCCGGTCAGGGAACTAGCATCCTACAAGCCGCGCGGCACGGCCAAAAAAAAAAATTTTATGGAATCAAAGGGCATGCTAATGAGTAAATGCCAAAACTGATCTGTGATTAGAGAGCTTTTGAGAAACAACCGTGTAAAAAAATTAATAATAACCATTCTAAAAATGGCTGTGTATCTATCACACAGCAGCCAGGCACGGTGCTAAGTGCTTTACATACATCATTTCCAACACTTACAAGAGCCCTATGAAGAAGGTAGTATTATTCCCATTTCACAGATAAGGACACTGAAATATCAGCTGGGATTCCAACCTCAGTGAGACCAGTACCTCAGAATCTGGGTCACCTGATACAGCCCCCGAGCAACATTGCTGAGAGCACAATCTTCTATTTCAACCAATTTCTGTGCCTGTGCAGAAATGAATGCTCCCAGGACTTCCCTGGTGGTCCAGTGGCTAAGACTTCATGCACCCAATGCAGGGGCCCGGGTTCGATCCCCGGTCAGGGAACTGGATCCCACATGCCGCAACTGAGAGTTCGCATGCCGCAACTAAAGATCCCGCGTGCCACGATGAAGATCCCACGTGCCGCAACTAAGACCCGGCGCAGCCAAACAAATAAATAAATATTTAAAAATACATAAATAAATCAAAGGAAGAAGTGAATGCTCCCTACCCATTACCTCTCAGAGCTGAAGTTGGAGGCTGTAACAATCACATCATCCTTGCTCTGCACCAACACAGGGATCTTGCGGCAGCCGGGTGACTTCAGCAGGCGCTGTAACAGCTTCAAGGTTTCTTAAAGGGTAAAATGGAACAAAATTAGGGGAACATAGCCTTCTCTTTGGCCAGGCTTCTAGGGCAAGACAGGTCCACTCATCACTGATGCAAGCAGGAGACAAATAGATGGACAGTGTTAAATGCCATAATGCCTGGAGAAGCAAAAGGAGGATCAAAACTTTGGGTGGGTAAGTGCTTGCTAGAGTAGAAGGAGAGTACAGATGGGGACTGTCTGCTAAGGTTGTAAGTCTGAAACCTGTCAGGTTTCTCCAGGGTCTCCAGAAGACCTGCATCCTATAAGCAAGTGATTTGGGGTCCACCAGAAGGACAATGTTGTTCTTAGAATGCCCTGCTTCCTGGAAAAAAAGTTCATCTGACAAAAGGATCTCTAGGACATTTAGACACCTGTAGAAGTCCTTATGAGGCCCTCCAAAAGGATATGTCTTCACTTCTCTTCCACCATCTTTAGCAACGGGGGAGAGATGCATGAAAGCCTAGTCTTGCAACACTGTTTTGAAACCTTTGGTGGTAAAAGGTAATCAGACTCTCTGCCCAAATGTCTCCATGTATGTCCAGCTTAGATGGTAAAACCCAACCCCTTCTGCCTGGAACCATCTGAAAAGAGATGCCAGATTAGGGATTTCAGGGACCTTGAATTTGTAACCAGAAGGAACAATGAGCAGGAGATAACTCTAAGCTCTGCTCAGACCAAGAGGCAAACAGGGAGAAAGCAAAAGATTCTGGGTTGATGGACATTCAGGCCAAGGTCTAAGCACAATACAAGGAAACAGAAAATTCCGGGTAGCAGATCACCAAGGAGCCACAGTGCGTGACTGCCCCAAACAGAGAGACTGCTACTGGCTGTTGGCTTCACTTACCTTGCAGGATGTTGGCAGGACACATGTCAATCTTGGTGACCACCACAAAGACAGGCACATTGAGTGCCAATGCCAAGCCCAGGTGCTCCTTTGTCATCCCCACGATGCCAGCATTGCTGCCCACCTGCCCCAACACAGAAAGAACTGTCAGGACAAGGGAGACAGAGATTGCTGCTGGGTGGGCACAGGGGCTCAAAGAAGGCTGAGGTAAGAGAGAACTCCCATCTCTGAGGCCACCATCAGAACAGGACACAGGGGGCACAAGTCTTAGGCCAGAAACAAAATGGCTGTAGATGAAAGCTGGGCTGGGCACAGATTGCTTTAACCTCCAATTTAACAGTGTGGGCTATCAAAATCTGAGGAGACTTCGAAACAATAAAAAAGACAAACAGTCTGGGAAAACAAAGTCACCAAAGTGGATTCAGTTTAACATCCCTGGCCCCCAGTTACCCCATCTATAAAATGGGGGATAATAATATTCACTTTAGAGGGTCACTTAGGTTTAAATGACCAAACATATGTCAAAGGTCCAGCACACAACTAGCACGAATTAGGTATTCAAGCAATGGCAGGGACTTCCCTGGTGGCGCAGTGGTTGGGAATCTGTCTGACAATGCAAGGGACACGGGTTCGAGCCCTGGTCCAGAAAGATCCCACATGCCGCAGAGTGGCTAGGCCCCGGTGCCACAGCTACTGAGCCTGTGCTCTGGAGCCCGCGAGCCACAACTACTGAGGCCTGTGCACCTAGAGCTCGTGCTCCGCAACAAGAGAGGCCACCGCAATGAGAAGCCCATGCACCGTGACAAAGAGTACTGCCCATGTGCAGCAGTAAAGACACAGTGCAGCCAAATAAATAAATATAAATTTATTTTTTAAAAAAAGCAATGGCAGCTGTTACTACTGTTACCATTCCTTCCTGTAACAATGAATGTTTTAAAATATCATCATAAAGGCTGGTTAAATAAATTAGAGACATGCACAAGTGTGCGATACAAAAGAAAGAGGAAACTCTTAACTGATGTGGGGTAATCTCTAAGATATGTTTTAATGGGAAAGAGCAAGGTGGTATACAGCATGCTATCACAAAGAGTGGTGATTGGATCACCGTTTGAAAAAAGCAGCTGGAAGACATTTGGGGGAACATCTGAGATAACATACATACTTTTAGACTAGATATTGTATGATATTAGGGAACTCTTGTTCGTCTTCTTGGTTGCAATAACAGTAGGAAGCTGTGTGCTAAAGTATTTTAGGAGCTGTGTGCTGAAGTATTTGGGGTGAAGAGTCACAGTGTCTATAATATAATCTACTTTCAAATGATTCAGCCAAAAAACCAACCAACCAAAAAAACAAAAACAAACAAAAAGAAAACAAAAACCATACACACACACAGAAAAACTCCACATATGCATCTATCACATGTACAGATAAATATGGCAAAATGTTAATGATTGTTGACTCCGAGTGGTGGGTTTATGGTACTCCTTGTACTATTCTTTCAACTTTTCTGAATGTCTGAAATTGGAGGGAGAGAATATACACATATATGCTGGGTGATTACAAAATATCTCTAGAGGATACATAAGAAACTGGAAGTACTGGTTGCCTGTGGAGGAAACAACACAGGCGGAAGAGAGGCTTTAAGTCCTTTGGTACCTTTTAATTTTTGTACCATATGAATGTATTACTTACTAAAACAAAATAAAATTAAAATTAAAATCGCCAAGACATATTTATACAGGGCTTTATACATTCCAGAGGGACTTCCCTGGTGATCCAGTGGTAAAGTCCCCTTCCAAGGCAGGGAACGCAGGTTCGATCCCTCATTGGGAAACTAAGATCCCACATGCCGCGAGGTAACTAAGCCCGCGTGCCACAAGTACTGAGCCTGTGCGCCTCAACTAGACAGCCCACGTGCTGCAAACTACAGAGCCCATGCACTCTGGAACCCGTGCACCGCAACTAGAGAGAGAAAACACACACACTACAACTAGAGAGAAGCCTGCATGCTGCAACGAAGCACCAGCGCGCCGCAGCAAAAGATCCTGCGTGCTGCAACTAAGACCCACCACAGCCAAAAATAATAAATAAATAAATAAATAAAATATACATTCCAGTGTCTTCAAGCGATGCTCTCATTTGATCATTATGATTCCCAGGTGAGCTACCACCTCACCAGCACAGATGTCCCACGCATGTTCCCTTTTCCTACACCGAGACACTTCCACCATTTCCCTCCTAATTCTTCCCATTCCCTCCAACCACCTTTCCTAACCAACCCAGACCTGCTTTTGTTCTTCCCAAGCAGGATAACAGAATGATCTCTCTCTCTGTTGTCTATATTTTCAAGGTTTTTTTGTTTTTGTTTTTCTGGAAATTGATTGCCATGGAACAATAATGAAATATTTCATTGTTTTCCACAGAAATTTTTAGTATTTAGCTCATGGCCTAAAAGTCAGATAATACGTAACATTTCGTCTGGGGTGAAGATATGTCCGTTAATTGACCTTGATCACTGTAGCTCAGTTAGAAAAACGCTCAGGTTAAACTGATTTCTACACCCTTCTTAATCTCAACCCAACAACTGCCCCAAATACACCCTATGGCTCTTCCTTCGAAACCCTTTTGTAGAGCGGCTTTCCTCAGCCAGTCAAGGTGGTAAGGGCCCCTTGCAACGTTCAAAGATATGGGAGATAAAACCACAATGAGATTGCAAGAACCTCGGGCAGAGAGCTGACAAGAGTGTTCATACATATGCTCTGCCTCTCTTTACTCTCTGGTCTGGGGAGAATTTGCCTGGAAACCTCTGTTTGTGGGGCAACTTGATCAAGTTTGCTCTGAATAGATGTTGGCATTTACTACACTTATTAATACAGACAGCTGGAGGAACTGGGAAATGGGGAAGGGTTTTAAGAAGGATTTTTGCCAAAGGAAAACTCGCTCGCTCGCACTCTCTGTGAAAGCTGTGAAGTTGTGACCAAGGCCGTGGGCCTCACAGACTCCTACTCTCTGGCCAGGAAGATCAAAGGGGCCCAAATGCGAGCTTCGAAACATGATCCAGCCCAGAAGCCTCTGCTCCCTTCCCCTTTCAGTTCACCTACATGATGAGCTGCTTAAAAATCTATTTCCCACGAGACTGTAAGCTCTATGGGAGCTCGGGACACCCTCTTCACTGCTCTGTCTTCAGGCCTGGCACAGTGATAGGCATGCAGAAGCTTCTCAGCAAATAGCTGTGGGACTGGTTGACACTGGTTCCAGGCTTCAGAAGAGGCCACCTCTCAGGCCCCTCAACGGCTATCTGCACTCTCCCCCATTTCCTTCCCAGGCCGCCCCATCTCTGAGGGTGCTGCCTGGTATCATCTCAAAGTAGCCCAACTCCAGGAGGAAACACTTCTGAAGGTAATAAGAAATGCCCCAGGAGAAACCCTCCCTTACCCCTCTCCGAAAAATAAGAGAGGTCTGCAAATGGCACCTTGGTTTCTGCTTAGAGGACCTCCTCCTGGCCTAAGCTAGGAGAAGGATCATGGTACGCTCCTTGAGAAGGCGGGGCACCCCTGCAAAACTTGTCGTTCTTACCCAATTTCAAAGCCCTGAACCAAAAGGCCCTGTCTCAGAACAATGTCAAACACCTGCATATCACCACAGCCCCGGAGCCCAGCTGCAGCCCCCGCTCCTCGGCAGCACCCCACTTACCATGAGCATGCAGAAGTCGGGTAAATGGCCGGTCATGCCGAAGACCGTGGTCTTCAGGTACTTCTCATGGCCGGCCAAGTCGATGAACGTAATCACCTTAGTGGATTTCTCACAGATCCTTGTCCACTCCAGGCTGCCACCATGGCTGTCTGGCTTGTTTACCACATTGCCTTCACTGTCAAAGCCCAGAATGTCGTTGCCCACACTGCTGGTGCGACCAGATTCAATCTCGTGTTTGTGGCGGAAGAGTTTCTGGCGGGCGAAGCCTCGGCCATTGTCCAGCTCCCCGTGGGTCAGGACCCCCAGAAGCGTGCTTTTGCCGGCATCCACGTTGCCTACTACCGCTACCCTGTGTGAACACAAACCCATACGTTTGTGTGAGAGTTGGTGAGTGAGTGAAGTGGACCTCCGCAACCGGATCCATAAGGACAGGCTTGCCCCTGAGCCTCTCCAGCTCTCTGCCCCTTCATGGATGAGCACATTAGGAATGCTCTTGGAGCTGTATCCAGGGAGTAGAAAGTTACTCAGGAGGAACTGAGTTCCCACCACAATGACTTTCTCCCTTAACTTCCACTAGCTTTCCCAAAGCTGCCAGACAGAAGCCCTAAAGCCAAGAGAGGTACAAAATGCTCTCCTCCGTTACCCTGGTTTCAAGCCTCCCGGCCTGATGGGAAAGCAAATGCAGCCCACAAAATGGCCACAGAACATATGGTTGGCCTCTCTCCCACTCTCTCCAAATGGAAATATTTAGGGATGAGGGAGTGCAGAAACAGAGAATGGAGCTATCGGTGTCTCTGGACACTCTTTCCATGCCTCAGGAAGCGAAAGGGTGTACCCGACACGCCAGGTGTCAAAGGCTCAATCACCGTTCTGTGTGAAGCCCTAGACCCCAGGGTCATGCTTCAGGGGACCTGGAACTGTTCTGAAGCCTCCTCACCTGACTTCCAGGAAGTCATTGTCTCCTACTCGTTTCCGGACCAGGTAATCACGCACACGGCCCCCAGCTTCTTGACGTTCCCGGAGGAGGATGACATCGGCCTCTATTTGTTCTGCCATGCTCTTCACCGTGGCATAGGAGGCCTCCATGTCAGCTTCACTCAGCCCGTACTCAGTCCCATCTGGTGACAAGGGCCCAGACGTCAGCCTGCCATCAAGTCTGCCAGTCAGCCACCCCTCACAAGGTCCCACCCTGGGCACTGACGAATATGGCTCTCTCTACCAGATACTTCAAAAATTTGCGCACAAGTAAAGTTAATAAATAATAGGCTTCTCCATTAAGCAGGGCATTCATTAATTCATTCAACAGTAATCACAGAGACTCTCCTAGGTTTTATGCCAAGTCTCAGGCCGGGTACTGGGAATACAGGTGCCCTTAGCGAGCTCACAGCCCAGCGGGGAGAGACAGGAAATTAATTAATTGCAATACAGCTTGAGTGCTTTACTACAGAGCTGTACAAAGAGAATGTAAAGCACGAGCAACTAGCATTGCCTGGGGAAGCTGAGGACAGCTTTGCAGGGAGCTGACTCCAAGCTGCGTCTCCAAACATGAAAAATGGGCCTGCGGAGAAAGGAGGAAAGACATCCTAGGCAGCAGAGCAAAGCACGGAGCACGGCAGATCATGGCACGTTCAGGGACCAGTAAGCAGCTCGGCGCATTGGGGAGCAGGGTGTCAAGTGGCAGGAGACCACATGAGAGGCAGAAACAGTTAGGCAGACGAACATCACACAGCAGCAAAACACATATGTACCAGGGTGGGAAGCCTTGGGGTTACACAGGGGAGTAACAAGATCAGATCGCTGTGGGACAGAAAGATCTCTTGAGCAGCAGTGTAAAGTGAGCGCTGGCAAGCGAGAGACCAGAAACGGGGAGCCCAGTTAGGAAGTAATTCTAATAATCCAGGCAAGAGATAATGACAGGAGACAAAGGAAAATGGAGAGAGAATTTAAGAATGAGTTTAGGGACAGATTTTTAACAGAGGTGGCTCAGGTGAAATGTCCAGCAAGTAGCTGGAAAAAATGAGTCTCAGCTTAGGGTGAGGAAGGACGGACCAATCAACCACTAATTTCTTGAATGCCTACTGTATGACAGTCCCGGGCAGGTACTGTCCACATGGTGCCATATTTCATTCCCACAGTAGAATGACAGCTCCTCCAGCTGTCTCCTGGGAGCACCCCTCTCCTTCCCTGGGCTCATGTGCCCAACCTCTTTTCTTTTCTGCCTCCAAAGACCTTGCAGCACCTTCTCTCACCCCCTTCCACTTCTCCCCCTACAAACAAGCTCAAGGCTTTCCTAAACTAAAGGAGACCCAACCCCTCTTCCCTTGCCCCAGCTTATCTACCGAGCTACCATCTCCTCCAAGCATCTCCAGAGTAATGGACACTTGTTGACTTTATTTCCTCACCACCTTCTCACTGATCTGATGACTATGGAAAAAACTGGTTTTCAAGTCATCAGTGGCGTTCTGCCCACTCATCCAATGCCCTTTCCTCGACCCCGTCACAGTCAACACTGCTGGCAACAGTCCCTTTGTTTACTGAGGCACTTCATTCCCGCCCGGCTTGCCTAGAGCCCAAACTCTTCTGATTCACCTCCTGGCCCTCTGGGTCTTCCTTCTGTCTCCTCTGCAGGCTATTCCTGCTGCTGTCCCCAGATGCCGTCTTTTTCAGTAGTCAGTCAGTGGCCTTCTTCTCTATCCTTGAAACATTCCCCTTGGCCTTCTCATTCTATGGGTTCAACTGTCATTCTGAAAACTATGAAAACATTCATATCTAGTCATTCTTCCCAGAGCTCCATCCACACCCTTTTTAAACAACAGCACAAAAACTAACACCATTAATAAAGCATTTTAGTCCTCCCTGCAACCCCATTAGTTAGGCATTACTGTTCCCATTTAATAGTGGGGAAACAGAACCTAGAGGTCTCTGTGCTGAGAGGGAGCAGAGGGGCCGTGTGAGCCTGGGTCTTCTGATTCCAAACCTAGAGGCTTTTCCTCTGGCAAGGGCTCCTCTTAGTGCCAGACCAGTTCCTCCTCTTGCCTTACCTATTTCTAATGACACCACTATCCTTCCAGTCACCCCAGCTTAACACTCATCACTCCAGTCCTGCCCCTTTCCTTGTCCCTGCTCTCCTCTTTTTGCCAATCCAATGCCACCAGCCTGATTTAGGCCATTATTCTACCTGAATCGCCACAAGAGATCCTTAACTGGTCTTAGCAAATCCAGTCTCTGTTTCTGCCAACCCATCCTGCATAGACATACAAGCTCAAGGTCCTAAAGAATGCACAGCTCTGACGTTGTCACTTCCGAGTCAAAGCCTTGGAAGGGCTCCCCAGGCCCAGCAGCGCTCAGTTCCAATTCCTTAGAGGCTTCCATCCCCCTCCCCCGCCCTCCCCTTCTAAGCTTTGTTCCAGTGCAGGTGGCCGAGTCACCATCCCTCCATGTCTCTGCACTCTTCTAGCTCTATACCTTTGCTCATGTATTTCCTGCCCTAGAAAGCCAATCAGCCTATCTCCACTTGTCAAAATCCTACCCATTCTGCTCCCTTATGAAGTTTACCATATGGAATAGAGTTTTGGATGTGTGTCTTCCCCTGCTATACACAAGCATCTCGAGGACAAGGGCCATATCTCAAACATTCCTGGACGCTCCATGGGGGTGCCTTTCCTATACCAACTCCTCAAACGTTTGTAAAATGCAAAACAAATGAACAAAGAGGATGCAGTTGAGCCAAGGAGTTTCTTTTTCTTTTTCTTTTTTTGGCTGCGCCGCATGGCACGCAGGATCTTAGTTCCCCAACCAGGGATCGAACCCATGCCCCCTGCAGTGGAAGCACAGAGTCTTAACCACTGGGCCTCCAGGGAAGTCCTGCAAGGAGTTTCTAAATGCATGGCCAACTGCGCTCTGGAAATATTCTGGGTTAGAGAAGGTCTCGGAAGCATCCCTAAGAGAAGGCCAGCTAACCCTGCCACTCTTGCCAGACCCCCAAATTCTATCCAACCTTTCCTGTTTCTGGTACAATGAGAAGCTTTCAGATCCTACCCCACACCAGCAGGCAATCACCAGTGTCACCTCATCCATCCAGGGCTCCCAGAAATGCACCCAGTCACATTACCCTTCTCCAGCACGCTCTATACTCCTCACTCTGTAGGAGTGGAAACAAAGGCCAAGGAGAAAAGCCGCAGAGGTCCAATTACTAAAGGCCACATATTCAGCCATGCAGGAACCTAATCAGATCTCAGTCCTGCCACTGACTTACCTTTCTTATATGTACTCTCCTGCTCAACATAATGCAAAGGCTCCCCAAAATTTTAGGATAAAAGTCTAAACGCTTTGGTATGGCATTCAAAGACCCTCAGATCTGGGCCCTGACTACCTGTCCAGTCTCCCCTCCTGACACTCCCAACCTCACATTCTACATTTCCTACTTTACTGAATCACTCCTGGTCCACCAAATACTCCACACTCATCAATGCCTCCATGCCTCTGTGCTTGTGGCTTTCTCTGCTCACTCACTACTGTCTCCACTCACCTAGAAAACTCCTACTCATGCTTTAGAATTCACTGAAGGGGCACCTCCTCCTTTGGAAAGACTTTTAAGTCTTTTCTGACCCTCCCACAAAGATGTAACACTCCTCCCATGCTCCCTAAACTCTTAATGCAGTACCTGGGTCTTAGAAAGTCACGGTTTAATATGTGAAGAATGAACAAGGCTCTTTTTGAAAGAAATCTCATGGTAAATCATCTATAACCTGGAACCCTTAAAAAATTACTACTGCAACTATTAATACTAGCTAACATTTATATAGTGCTTACTATATGCCAAGTGTTAATCTTCACCATGCCACCATGGACTAGATTCTATTATTATCCCCATTTTAAGACAAGGAAAAGAATCAGGCAAACTTAGACCCACCAGGTTCCAGACCCTGAACTAACTGCTAGGTCACATTGCCTCCTTTTAAAGTATCAACCGTAACTTAAGAATGTATACTTAGGGACTTCCCTGGTGGTCCAGTGGTTAAGACTCTGTGCTTCCAACGCAAGGGGTGTGGGTTCAATCTCTGGTCAGGGAACTAAGATCCCACATGCTGCACAGCGTGGCCAAAAAAAATAATAATAATAAGAGAAAAAAAGAATGTATACTTAAAGAGCACATTCCTCCACCCTGCTTCGAATTTTTTTAAAGTCTAATTTATCCCTACAAAACTTGCCTCAGGTTGTGGGGGCAGTGGTGGTACCATCCGCCCGATTTTATAGATGAAGGAAGCGTCAAACAGAGGGCAAGCACCAAGCACACACAGAAAGTCAGGGATCAAGCTGACCCAGGGGGCCTCGCATCTCTTTTAGTCTTCTGCTTGATCTTCAACTTGTTTAATTACAATCTCTTTCTGCCCCTAAAGAATTCCAGCAGGAAGGAGTCACTATGACTCTAACAGCATCCAATTAGTAGATGCAAAGATAATGCTTGGGTGTGTAAAATACGTGTTAATGAATGTTTGCCATCTTGTTATGCTGTGCCACAGGAGGGTTAATTAACTGTAAGCCACCAAGGTATGGTAAAGTTCAGTAAGAGTCCACATTAAAGAATAAGCAAAGAGTAGGGGCTTTAAGAATCTGGGTCTGCAAAGAACAGTCCCAACGCTTGTCAGAACTGATCTAGATGTGGTTTCTTCAATTCTATAAGCTGGAAGTGACCTTTGAGTGGTTCATCCTATTACAGGAGGCCAGGTGTGCACCTGACCCCAAAGCTTTCAAAAGCCTACCAATGATCCCCCTAGTCACCAAATGGAATGGCCTTTTCTGAACCTGACTCTCCCTGCTGTCTCTGTAACACTTGACAATGCTGGCCAACTCCCTCTCTTTCGTTCTTTTCTTTCTTTTTTTGCGGTAAGCGGGCCTCTCACTGTTGTGGCCTCTCCCGTTGCGGAGCACAGGCTCCGGACACGCAGGCTCAGCGGCCATGGCTCACGGGCCATGTGGGATCTTCCCGGACCGGGGCATGAACCCGTGTCCCCTGCATCGGCAGGCAGACTCTCAACTACTGCGCCACCAGGGAAGCCCCTCCCTCTCTTTCTTGACAGAACCTCTTGGTTTGCCTATCTCTCTGACCATGCCTTCTTTAAGGTGGTAACACCTAAAACTGGGGAGGTGGCAGTAAATACAGAAAGGAAAGGATAGATATGAGAAACATTTCAAAGGAAGGCAGAGCAACATTTGGAGATCAAACCCTTCTTCCTTGTGTCATTCTTGCAGCATTTCCAAATATTGTTTTCTACTGAGGTTAACTATGTATATGCCATCTCTCCTTCTTGGGACAGAGACCAGATTTTAAGTATCTAAAAGTGCTTTGCAACAGTATCAAGACCTTCTAAGATACTTAATAGATATCTGTCAAATAGTTCAAGACAGATTTTGAGACTTCCTCCATCTTAGACTCAAACTACAAAAGAATTATTACCTGCCTTTACAAAACGTACATTCAGCAAAGAGAACTAGTCCCTTAATGATGCATCGAGGCCTACTTAGGCTTCTTGTAAAGATGACAGAGATAAGATCTGGTACAGGCTAAATTCATAATTATTAAACAAGTCCAGCTGCCATTTCAGCAAAGATAATGTCTTAATGAAGATGAGAGTAAGCAGGCTTTGTATTGAGGATATAAAGTAGGAATGACCAGGGGGAAAAAAGCCCAGGATATAATCTGGGATTCTGTCATGGGGGCTGCCTTCCTCTAAAACAATGGGCCCCATTACAATGGAATAAGGGGCTGGGAGGACAATAACAAGTCCCTTCCAGAATGGCAACAAGCCTACATGTCTGATGGGATCTCACAGGGAGAAAAGAGGACCTCTGTTATCACAGCTATCCCCACCGAATGGTCAGTATGGTCCAGGGCAAGGCAGCCTTGCTGAAGAGAGGAATTCTGGATGTCCTTTCCTTGTTGACATCAAGAAGTATCACAGGGGTTCTCTGCTAAGCAGGCAATAAGTAGCAATGGGATCTGCAAATCAGGCTTGGAGGGGAAGACTTAGAGCTGCCTAGGGAAGGCTTAATTCTAGACCTAACTGTGACTTACTCTATCACCTCGGACAAGAAGTTTCCTTGCTTTGTGCTTCATCTCCTCTTATGCAAATATAGGGTACTGGCGGTAGAAAAGCAGCATCTGTAAAACCGCTTGGAAAGTGAATTTTTAAAAAAGTAAAGTGAAAGGAAAACTATGCTCACCTGATCCCTGCCCAATGACATATATGGTCTCTCCGCATCCCTCGTCCATCCTCTCCCACATTTGCCGAAGTAGGCTGTCATACTGCTCTGATGTAGGGCTCACTAGAACCAGCTAGAAGAGAAACCAACAGCCTTAGGACCACACTTACTAGAAGAACACCACAGCCAAAGCAGATCAAGAGCCTGACCAAAGACCCTGACTGAACCCCACAGCACCCTGATCTAAAAGAGCTGGGCAGTCCTCTCATGCCCTCTCTGCCTCTCCTTAAATAGCCTTTGAGCCCAAGGCCTTATGAGAGTTGAGTTATATGAAGTACTGAAATGAGTATGTCTGAACCACAACCCACAGAAAAGAGGGTGTGAGCAGCCTGCCTCCTGCTGCTTAACGGGAGGGGCAGGATCCACAATGACTGAGAATCTGGCATTGTAGGTAGAAATTAAATGAGTAGTGCTTTACACCTACATGCCAAAGTCTTCTACCTGCAGCTTGCAACTCACAGAGATCTCCATCCAAGGCCAATGGTTCCCATAATAACATAAGAAGTCTGTTCCAACTTGCCTTGGCTATCTCGATTATTTAGGAATCGGCAGTAAAAACTGCTGCAAGACTCATCTTTATCAACAAAACACATTACCCCTAAGATGGGTATTAGCACCGTCATTTTGTGAATTTCTGCCAATAACATTAAAATATCAACCACTTATCTGAGGAGGCCATTTACCAACAGGCATGTCAGATCCCATTCTCTAACCACTCATGTGTGACCTTGGACAAAGAACTTAACCTCTGAGTCTCACTTTTTTAATCTAAAAAATGGAGATACTACTACCTACATCCTAAGGCCACTGTAAAGACCAAATAAGATAACATGTAAAGCATCCAGTCCACAGCTCAATAAGTGGTAATTAATTTTCTTCACCCAATCATCCTAGAAAAATCTTCCTGGATGAAACTAGCCACCGCAGTTCACTAACTGCTTCTCCTTTTGGAAGCTCTCAGAGCCTTATGTCCATCCCCACATTTAATTGTAGCAAGTATATAAACTTATAGCTTCTAATCTTTTCCTCAGGAATCAATCTGTTCAACCCCTCTATTCTCTCCCTTCACATCAGTTTTTCTTTTCAATATCATCAGTATTAATCTACATATAGCTTCTCAACTTTAAAATACTGAGAAGGACTTCCCCAGCTACGTGATGAAGGAACACTTCCCTATCCTGGAACATTAAATAAGTCGGTCAGGAAGTAGAGGTACTGCTCTCTGCAACTCTGCCCTGCAATTTCCCACTGCTTTCAGGCTTCTTCAGCACCTTGGCCATGAATTGACATCTAGCTCATCTGCTTGAGTCAAGTGTATCTCTTGCAATTTCCTGAGTTGACTCCTCAGAGCTTCTGCTTTGAACCTGGGTGCTGGGACGTGTGCATCGTGTCCCATTACCTCACACATTTCCCCTGACCATCCTCTCTGAACTTGGCCAGCCTCGTTATGGCATTAGAGGCACCAGACAGGACCACTGTGACAAGGTGCAGTACCGGCTTCTAAGTGCTCAGCAGAGACTAGAGGGAGAGATCAATTAGCTGCAAGGTAAAGTTCTCTCCTGTTTGGACCAAGTTTCATGCAATTTTGCCACCACAGACTAGAAAGTCACAAATGTTTTCAAAAGTCGTTAAACTTCTCTACCGTAAGTACTCAACAACAGGTAGGAGGCGGTATCGGTGCTCTATCCTGCGTCAGCTGCTACTTAATCTGCACAGGGAATTATCAGTTTATTCAGTTCACTTCAAACATTTACTGAGTAGTATGTAACCGGCAGTATAGTAGGTTTCTTACATACAGTTCTCGTTTTCACAATGCATCTGTACTAAAAAGATGATGGAGCCGGAGAACTGAGAGGTTAAGAAACTTTCCCAAGGTCACAGAGCCTTTTTAACTGGCAGGGCAGGAAAGGGAACCCAGCCCTGTCTGACCCCCAAGTTGGCATTCTTTCCTTTAGCAATGTTAGGCACCTTCGAAACACCAGTCCCAAATTATACTTAATTTTTTATTCCTCCCACCCCCAACGCCAAGCAGAAGATGAGCCCTTAAATCCTGCCCACCTTCTCAAGAGCTCAGAAGACACGACTTAAATCGTCCTTCATTATTCCAGTCAAACAACATAAAGTCCCACTCCCAGAATGGCGAAATGATGGGTCACTGCCCATCTTTCACTTCTGTTTTGGGTGGGTTTGTAAAGTAGACATTCTTCAGACGTCCTTCTCCCGGACTGAGCGACTACTTAATGTTTCCTCTCCCAACACCAGGAAGAGCCGCAGCTGACTCCCTGCTCCCCCCTCGGACTACATGATCCTCCCGCGCGCCCTGCCCAAGCCACCTCCGACCCTAGGCTGCCGTGGACAGTCCACGGGGAGAGCCACTCTCGATCACAGGGGAGGCGGCACCGCGTGGGGACGACCACTGCGCGAGTAGCTGCCGGCGTCCGGCGCCCGCGTTCCACGTGGCGGAGGCGAGGGGTTGTGATCTCGGCGGGAGCCGGACGGCGGGAGGCCGGGTGGGCGCCGCCGGGGAAGGACAGCGGTGCGGCCGGCCGCCGGAGCCGCCCCTCACCGGGGAGCCCGCCGCGCGTCCCGCACTTACAGGTGGGTGGGCTCGACCCCTCCTGCCCCCGCCGTCGCCCCGGAGACTGCGCGGCCCCACCACCCGGTACCCCTCGGTGCCCGGACGGTCCCCTCAGCGCCGGCGCCGGCGCCCGGGCCTACCTTGCTGGTGAGGTCCAGCTCCGGTTCGCCGTTGAGCGCCTCGCCGTCCTCGCTGCAGTCCGAGTCGAAGCCGCCGTGGAGCCGGGCGGCAGCCGCCGCGGCCCTTGCCGCCCCCGGAGAGCTGGGCTCGGGGGCGAACATAGAGGCAGGGACCGGCGAGTCCATCGGGAAGCGACTCCGCTCCGCCGCCATCTTTAATAACTTAGGCTAATTCGTAACCGGCCTCCCCTCCCTCCCCATCTCATTTGCCTAATCTATGCGCAGCCCCGCCCCAAACCTTATCAGAATAATTTATGCGAAATTTCTCCAGCCGCGTAGAGGATGACACGTATCTCTAGCTAAGAAACAAACGACCAGGCCTCTCAGCCACCAATCGCTGCAGCTCTTTCAAGTACCTAATGAATAATTAATGAGACCCAAAGCCCAACAACAAATGTCTGAGACGTCACGCGCCTTGATCGTAACTTGGGAGGGACAGCACCGTGTCCACGCTACCTGCCAGGAGCCTTCCCGCCAATGGGAGCAGAGCAGAGCACGACTGACACAGCAGCCATACAATGAGAGAAATACACACAACGCTTACCTTCACCGCCCATCACTCTCCTTGTTTTCAGAGGCAGTGCTCAGCTTCCAAATCCTGCTGTTAGGCAGTCGGGGGCGGAGAGCCTTCCGATGATAGACAGGTGAAAGGCCCAATCCAGTCTTCGGACAAGTCCCGCGCCTCGGGCCACCGCCCACGGAGATAGTAAACTGCGCAAGGCGCCTCCCACTCAACTCAGTGACTCCGGGCAGTCACTGAAGACTGATTTTCGACCTGCTGGCAGCCTCCAGGCAATTTTAACACTAGGATCGATGTCTGGAATACTACGGCAGCCAGAGCGCGGCAATTAACTGAACGCTGACCTTAGGGAGAATTCTCCATTCATTGCCTCTGCGGAGAGAGCAGTTACACGACCAAAATGAGGCAACTAGCTCAATAGAAGCCAAAAGTACCTCAACACATTTGTGAACTGTAAGGCCGAGATCTAGAGTCTGTTAAGGTAGTTTCCTATGGATGATTCTTTCTGTGTCATCAGCTGTGTAAAACCCAACCCAAAACACTATCAACAGAAGTTTTACTGTCTTGAATTCCTCTTCCAAAAAACTGAAGAGCTTGATGAAATTAGGGATTAGTCAAACTCTAATAATGCTGGCCATGGCCACTCGTTCCAGGCAGCAAGCAAGAAAGAGCAGCCATTTCAGAAGATAACATACCCAGATTTAGGGGTTTGGAACACAAGATTTTGTGAGCAAGAGGCAGGGTTCCAAAGAGCCTTCAGTTTCAGGGATCTACTTGAGAGTTAAGAGGCAACTTCTTGTTCCTGTTTGCAACTACGATCAAATCTTTTTTTTTTTTTTTTTTAATATTTGTCTGCACCGCGTCTTAGTTCAATGGTACGCGGGATCTTAGTTGCCGCATGCGGGATCTAGTTCCCCGACCAGGGATTGAACCCAGGCCCCCTGCACTGGGAGCCTGGAGTCTTAACCACTGGGCCACCAGGGAAGTCCCCAATCAAATTTTATCTGTACAAACACAGGTGAGAATCTGGGATGAGAAGCCATCCAACTCCAAACGTCTTGATAATAGTTCTTCAATTTTTTTTTTCTGCTGAAATTGCTCACCGCTATCCTACATATGCCTCTATGAGGTAGATAAAAATATTAAAATCTCAATTTGGCAGAAGAGCCAAATATTGTGGCATTATACTCCAGAATAATATTGATATTTAGAATCTTACCAACTGGCTCTTCCAGAAGAAGTTCAAGTTCAGAATGTGCTGACACCTGATGGTAAGCTAAAAAACATGCCCTTCTCATTACAGGGCTTTACCCAGAAAAAAAAAAAATTCTCAGAGAAGGTGCTTCTTGAATTGAATAGAGAAATCTCAAATCACATTTTAGAGAGGGAATTCCTTACCATCTTTACATCCTCTTTCGGAAGACAGGTTAGAACCTAGGTTCAAATCCTAGGTCCACTATTTACTAGCTATGTGACCTCAAGCAAGTTAATTAACCTCTCTGTGCTTCAGCTGTCATCTCAAAAAAAAAGTACCTACCTAACAAGTTAGCAGTAAATGAGTTAATATAAGTAAAGCACTTAGAAGAACAATGTTTGCAAGCCTCAATTACGAATCATACACAAATATAACTGTAATCCTTATATGGCTTACAGATAATAAAAATTTAAGATGATTCAAAAGTTGTCTGGACGAGGGCAGAGGACTCCCAACCACATGGTAGGCACACAAACAAGTATGTTAAGTGATAATTCTGTGTTTAGTGTAATGGTGTTGTTAAAAAGAAACAAGCCCCAAATGGAGTCACTTGTGTTGAGCCCCACCAAGATTTAACACCTAACCTAACTGCAGTTTCAACCTCTATCAGGAGTAGAATCTTAAACCAATCACTCTGGAATTTCCTGAATCAGGTAATCTGCCTGATAAGACCCCTTGCTTCCTATAAGGGAATGTGACCTTCCCTAATACAATCCACTCTTTCTTCTGCCTGTTGAAAACTTTCCATTTTGCACAACTCCTAGGAGCGCCTTTCTATTTACTAGGCGGGATGCTGCCCGATTCATGAGTTGTTTAGTAGGCCAAGTAGATTTTCAGATTTACTCAGTTGATGCTTGTGTTTTAAGTGTTGAGCTGTATTGAAGCAGGATTAAAGAAATGACTGAATTAAGTGTGATCTTTTCTTTTATTGTTTTTCCAACTTTCTGAACAAAAATCCAAAAGGATAGCAACACTAAAGTGGATGATGAATATTTGCTGAAGCCTTCCACATGTCTTTGGGTAAAAAAAAGGGGAAAACAATCCATGTGGGACTGAGTTCATCTTCCTGACACACACAATGCACTTAACGCCTTAAGAAAACTCAGAGGAAAGCTCTACGGCCGCCACTGTGAGACCAGACGGGAAACCGAAGGCAAAAGGGCAGTGGTCAGTGAGTAGCAAGCCGAAATACGACACCAAGGAACTGAAATAGGATTATTCCACTTGAAACGTGACTCCCGGCGAGGCACTTACCCTCAGAGCTCCCGGAAAGTGAGGGCGGTCGGGCCCACTAAACAAGAGAATTTGCGCCCGACCGCGTCACTAAGGTGCTTTGAAATCACCTGGCGAACGGCATGCTAGACAAAGAAAACGGCCAGCGCAAGTGAAACTAGTCCGGGTTCGCGAAAGCACTCGGCCCAAAAAGCCTGATCAGAAAGACGGGAGGGCTGGGGAGAGTCGCGAAGTGTAGCCCCAGGCTGCGTCGCCGCCCCGGAACCGAGCCGACGCCCGTGGGATGAGAAGGGCGGGACAGGCATCGGGGCGGGACTCTCACCGGCCGCCGGGCCTGCCCAGCCCCGGAGGGAGAGAACAGAGGATCCGGGCACCAGCCGAGGCGCCGGGCACTATCTCTACCTGCGGCGAGTCGCCGCTACAGCCGCCGCCGGGCTACCCACCCCACACCGCCAGGGGGCCCAACGCAGCGTGCACCCGCGCAACAGACGCACGGCGGCCGCGACCCCACAGCCGGCGCCGCTGACGTCAGGCCGACGTCAGAGCGGACGCCGCGGCGGGGCGGGAACTGGGACGGCGAAGGAGGGCGTTTTCGGAGCACGCGCTGGGCTGGGGCCGCTGACGTCGGGCTCAGGTGCGCGCGCTCGCTCGCCCGCCCGAGAGCGGCCCAGGTGGCGGCTTGCAGCTCCAGGTGGCGGCCTGCATCGGTGAGGGGGCGACCGGCGGCGCGTCCGCACGCTGTCCCGGCGGCGCGGGAGACCGGGCGGGGTCGGGGTTAGGGGAGCGGCGGGAGGGCGCCTCGGCTTGCACTCACGTGACGGGCGGGGAGGTTGGGGTGGGGGCGGCGAGCTGGGTGGGCCTGGGCCCCCGAGGGGGAGACGAATTGTCCGGCCCCACCCCTCGCGGGCCTGCCCGTCGCAGTGCAGGACCTTCCTTGGGGCTGGGGCCGGACCCATCGCGCAGCTTCCCTGGGCAGCCTGGTCCTCTGCGGCGGCCCACCCGACCGCCGGAGCTGACAGGAGTTGTCTTCCCCGTAGGGCCGCGGCGAGAAGGCGAGAGTCCGCGCTTTCCGAGGGAGCTGCGCCGGCCTCGGCCCCGCGGGGTCCCACCGCACCCGAGAGGATGGAGAGCCTCCCCCGACGCCCCAGCAGGGCCCGCGATCCCACGCTGGCCGGCCCTCGCTAGCTGCTCGAAATTTGCGTTTTATCCACCACCTAGGCCTTGTCTCCTGAGTCAGTGGCGTTGTGGTTCCAAAGAAATGGAAGAAAAGGAGCGATGTGACCGACTCCGTTCGGTCCTCCTACCTTGAGGCCTGGTTGGCATTTGTAGAAAGGAAAATACAGCAAGAAAATCGTGTGTTTTTGGAAGGGGTAGAAGAGGAGGGTGGAAGAAGGAAAACAAGGTCTTAGATTTTATATGATTTTTTAAAACTTCTGCACTTCGACAGTGGTGGCAAAATACACTAAATCCAAAAGTTATCTTTGTTTTGAGAAGGGGATTATTTTTCCTTTTGATTATGACCTTTTCTCCCCGTGACAAAGCATAAATCATGGACATCAGAAAATAAGGTAGACCTCAGGAATCCTGCAAAGACTGAGAAGCTTACATTCCTCCTCAGGAGGAAAGAGTGGGGTGTTTTTAGCCCTCTCTGGAACCTAAAACGAAAAACATGAGTTGCGTGCCATGGAAAGGAGACAAGGCCAAATCCGAATCATTGGAGCTACCCCAGGCTGCACCCCTACAAATCTACCATGAGAAACAGCGCAGGGAGCTTTGTGCTCTGCACGCCCTCAATAATGTCTTCCAGGACAGCAATGCCTTCACCCGGGACACGCTGCAAGAGATTTTCCAGAGGTAGGGGACTCCTTCTTGGTGTCTCTATCCTTTTGTGCTCTTTTTGAATTTCTGCGCGTGGGGCAGCGTCTCTGCTGCATAAACCTTCAAACCAACAGGGATTGTTAATGCTGTTAATGCTAACAGCTAAATGCTGTTAGCAGGTATAAGGGACACAGGAATGGGAAAGTGAATAATCAGGACCATTTACTGAGCACTTAACAGTGGGCTGGGCACAGTGCTAAGAGCCTCAGTGGTGTTACCTCAAGTGATCCCTTATACAATCCATTGGAATCTGTGTTGTCATTTCCATTTTATGGATAAAGACAGGGCTCAGAGAAGTTCAGTAATTTGCCCAAGGTAACATAACAAGAGATGAAGCCAGGCTTGAATCCAGGTTTGTTGTTGCTGTGCTGTTGACCACTATGCTGTTAATGCCTCTCAAGTCCTGCCCCCAAGGAGTTTAGAGTCTAGAAGGGGGACAAGATACGTACACACTCAGTCACCTGTCATCAGAGTTGGAATGTAGTGGGTTCCATAAGAAGGGTATATACACAGTGCTCAGCTTTTCTACGAGGCCGTGTGCTGGGGTTGGTGCTTTTCATATGGTGTTTTGTGTAGCTCTCCTAACAGTAGATTTACTGTCTCTATTTCACTGATAAAGAAACAGAAAGAAAGGTCAGGTAATTTGTCCAAATAGCTTCTAAGTAGCAAAGCTGTGATTTGAAGCTGACTCTAGGTCCCCTCCCCTTTCTACTTCATTCTAGAGGGCCTTTCTTATCCACTTTCCAAACGCTACCGGACAGGTTGATAGAAGTTCAGCTTTCTTCTGTCAGCTTTGATGTTCTAAAATTCTTCTCTCAAAGGGTATGAGAAATGGTTCTGCAGTGGCTGGTTCAGCACGTGTGCTGTCCATAGCAACTCTGACAGTGCGCCTGTCTCACTACACCAGCTTATAAAGAGTTATCCCGCTCAATTCTCAGTGCAGAGAAAGCCCAAGAATTCTTCAAGCAATGTGTATTGGCAGTTCCAGAAGACCCTTCTCTGACTCCATTCAGAAATGAAATGATTGCCCCAGAGGGCCTGAATTACAGCTGGGAACAACCTATTTGGGGTGATTTATGAAGCATAGGTATGGACCACTTACCCTGAAAGAACCGTAGGCCCTCTCTTAAAAGAATGTTAATCCCAGTGTGCTGACAAAATTGTAATGAGAGTAATTATTTTCCAGTGTCAGTAATAACCATAGTAATGCCTTAGCAGGGCAGATGTGTCCTTTGCATCATGGCCATCATCTGGCAAGTAGAATTAACTCTTCTCAGGAAACAGGGCCCTGGGAGGTGAGATAACTTGTCTCAGATTGCTAGGTCGTGTAGCTGAAAGCAGAAAGGAGGCCAGTCCATTAGACTGCTTCCTTTTGGCAGCCATTAATATATCTTCTTCTCCTAATTGGATATTTTCAGATTATTTCCTAATCGAAGTCTAGGGAGAAGGAAAAGACTGACAGTGAGTCCTTGAACTTGCTTGGTACTCGGTACTCTGTGACAGCCCTGCAACAACCGTATCAGCAGTGATCCTGGGAAACTAGGTTTCCATTTAAGCAATTTGCCCAGTTTCACTCACTAGTCAATGTCAATTCCAAGACTCGGTGTGTCCATTCAGAAGTTTTCCACTTCTCTAAATTTGGCCTGGACCTGACATGATGGTGATCACTAACACAGATGAACACTCTGTGCAAAGCACTGTTCTGAGTGCGTTCCTTGTGTTCACTCACTCCTGACACCAATCTTAAGGGTAGATCCTGGGACTTCCTTGGCGGTCCAGTGGTTAAGACTCCGCACTTCCACTGCAGGGGGCACCGGTTGGATCCCTGGTCAGGGAGATAACATCCCACATGCTGTGCGGCCAAAAAAAAAAAAAAAGGTAGATCCTGTTATTTTTCATCTTTCCAGATGAGGGAACAGAGTTCACAGAGCTATTCGTTGTAGGATTTGGTCCCAAGCTTTGTGAATGGAGGGCCTGCTTTCCGATCTGCTCTGCTACTTCCTGAGTATTGGGAAGGCGTCTCAGAGCAATGACATCATCCGTAGCTGTTCACCCTGCTAGGAAGTTGGGCCTGGGTTTGAAGATGTGGACTATAAGCTGCTTGTGGATAATAGCAGGACTTTTTCAGCTATGTTTTCCCTGAATGAAAGAATGCTAAATATTTGCTAAACACTCACATGGAACCAAAGTTCTATTCCTGGCTTTTGAAGCTTTAGCAAGTTGTACTACATTCCCCCAGGTACCTATCAGCACAAGATCCACCTCAGAGTAACAGCAGACCAGTACATATGAGAATACATGTACCCTACCACTCCAGAGGTGGAATTCTGTATGGAGTATTTAATATGGGAAGATTCGGTGTGGATAGATAGAAACAAAGAAGTGTGAAAGGGAGGAGAGGTGAGGGAGAGGAGATAGAATTTTTTAAACGAGAAACATTTACTAGCTGCCTTCAGTATGCCAGGCACCACTACACACTGTAAAGAAAACAAGCTGAACAAGACTCAGCTGCTGAGAAGTACGTCTTAGAACCGTCCATTGACCCGGCCTTGAGAAAAGACTGAAGTGAATTTAGAACCATGGAACTCAGAGCAATCTAAAGGGAGAAAGATAATCTATTTGGATTTTAACAGAAAAGAAGAGTAACGTTGGCAGTAATGTTAACTAGATAATTTTTAATTCCCAGATCTTAAGTTCTATGCTGTTTTGAAGATGTGGCTGATGAATGGTAGAAATGGGACACAATTTTTGATTAATGCCATTTGTTGAGAGGAAGTTCATTCTAGCAGTTGAATTTTAGCCAGACAGAATACAAAAGCAGGGTGGAGTTACAATGCAGTTGTGGGTATGAGATGACTCATGGTTGGAATAGAAATGAATAGGAATTTAGACAGGACTAAGCTAATCACTCGGCAGCAACACAGGAACAGGCAAGAGAGGAGTCAGGTGTGACAGGCTCAATCCAGGATTTGAAGATAGTGGTCAAAAAGAGATCATCGGTTTGAAAAGGATGAACAACTGCAATTGGAGAAAAGGTCAGACTATAAGAGATTATAGATACTGGTGAACATCCTCTACCACAGAGAAGCCCTCCTGCCTCCCCATTAAAAAGTCCCTGAGCACACATTTAAAGGAAGGGGCCACCTTTAAAGGTATGGCGGTTGTAAATGGAGAAAAGGTGTTGTTGAGTGTTAACCTCTAGAGATTTAAATTTTCTCATCCAAGGGCCGGGCAGACTCCTTCTCGTCATCACCATCGCCAGCACCTACAGAGTACTTTTGTGTGCCTGGCGCTGTGATCTGTGCTTTATGTATTTAAGCTGTGCTTTATGTATTTAATAATTTAAAAACACATTAGGAAGTTCTGAGCCATATTTTCTAAGGTCACACCTCAGAACTTATAAAAAGGAAAAAATTAAGGGAAAAAAGGAATCTTGATGACATGTTTCCACATCTCCTTTTCATTCAAACCTGAAACATCACCTTAGCCAGACACAGTGGTAACTATAAGAGAGGACCAGAGACTTAACTGAGGGCACAGACATCAGTGGAGAGACCTGGGCTAGAACCCATCTTCTCAGTTGTAGATCACTTCAAATCTTATGGCTCTAACCTCTGCCTATGGTGACAAAAATGAGAGGCTAGCGTACAGTCCAGAATTTCCGTGGAAATAATTAAGACAGTCCTGAATAGGAGTTTGCCGAGGAGTCTCAAGAAAACATTCCACTGGGACAGAGTAGAATTCCCATGGAATTCAGTGGGATCAGTGTGTTGAAATGTCCAGGAGACTGTTCATTGTAGCTTTAGGTTTAGAGGTAGAATCCTAGCTCTGCCACTCACTAGCTGTATATGACTGTACAAGTCACCATAACCTCTTTGTACCTCAGCTTCCTTACTTACACTACGGGGTTAATTTCTATCTCAAGATTGTTGGAAGGATTAAGTGATAAATCTCATAAAAATAGCTAACACAGTGGGCACTTGATTATTGTCAAAGTAAAAACAAGCACTGGTATAATGGGCACACTGGATGGATCCCACTTACTCAAATGGCCACTCTTCTAGGAGTGAGATGGAAACCATTCTTAGCATTTCCTATATTGATTGGTTTGACAGACACACGGTTATGCAGTTGCCATTGCCCAGCTGTGAGAGATACAGAGGAGATGAGTCATCCCCTTTGCCTCGGGAGTTTACTATTTTGTTGGACATGTATAAAATAAATGAATTCTTCAGTGGTCCTATAAGATAGGAATCATTCCCATTTTTACAGAGAAGCTAACAGGCATGGAGACTAAATCTCAGAATTGATATTGACTCTGCTTGGATGTGAACTCAGATGTGTGTGGTCCTCCTGATCTCCCTCCTTTTTCTACTGCCCTGGAGCCAGGAAGGATTCCATGGAAGAGGTAGGATGTTAGGTTGAGCTTGAAGAAGCTTTAGGATTTAGCTTGAAACAAGAACTAGGATAAAAGAAGAGAGGCCACATGGTCATGGTGCCTGAAGTACACTAAGCCCAATGAAAGGGAAACAGCAGGTCAAGTGGGGCTGGGAGGGTTGGAGTTGGCCAACCAGGCAACTGGCTCCACTGACAGTTCTTATGTAAGTGAGTGAAATGATACCTTGGTGAAGGTGGCAGGAACATAAAGGCTGAATAGGTGGAAGGAGCATTTGGAAGCAAGGAGGTCAATTTAGGAACCTGTGTCAAAAAATCCAGGTGTGGGACTTCTCTGGTGGTCCAGTGGTTAAGACGCTTCCAATACAGGGGACGAGGGCTCGATGCCTGGTCGGGGAACTAAGATCCCCCATGTTGCATGGTGCAGCCAAAAGATTAAAAAAAATTTTTTTTTAATCCAGGTGTGAGGTGAGGAGCCTCCAGTTAGGGGAGAGAGTAGGAATAGACAGGCAAGGATTTGAATCTGAGATTGATGTAGGACAAGGAGAAGAGACACTCGGAACACTAGCCCTAGAAGGTGCACCTCAAAAAAAATGTGTGGTCAAACCTGTTTGGGAGCTGAAACCTTTTGTACACCCTCTCCCCGAGACTCAAGGTAAATATTAGCATATTAGGGGCTTCAAGAAAACCTGTAGGAAACCTGTTTGCTTGATTCATTCAGCTATTGTATTAAATGCCTCTGTGATCCTCTGAGGAGCGCATTGCGGGGAAACGCAGCACTAAGGTTTGAGCTTGGTAGGGAGTTAGATGGTGAAAGAGATGGAGGACTCAGCAGTTTCTTTGCTGGAACCTTCATGCGTCTACTGTCTGGAGACTTCTCTGAAGGTATTGAGAAGCTACTGAAAAGCTGGTGAAGGGAGAGCAACTTGATATATCTTGAGATAGACTTTCATATGCTTTCTCATTTAATCCAAGTGCCCAAGAACCCATTGAGAGCCTTTGTCCTGTTAAGCTACATTTTAGGCCCAGGCCAAGGGACTCAGCTGGCCTTTCCTCTTATCAGCCCACCGCCACCAGCCGCTCTGATTCATGAGTCCTTGCCGTAAGACAGCAAGCAGAACTTTGGATTCAAACAAACCCGAGTTTGAATCCTAGTTCTGTCATCTATAAGGGAAGTGATCACGGGCTAGTCATTTTAAATCACCAAACTTCAGTTTCTAAACCCATAAAATGGTAATAATTCATACCTTCTTATGGGTTTATTGTGAGGATTAAATGAGATACATATATGAAAGCATCTATCATCAGGCATGGCAGAGAAGTTTTCACTAAACGGTATTTATTGTCACAGGTAAAACAAAGTTTGGTTGCAGAGTGGAGTTTAGTGTCCTCAGATCCCCTTCTTTGCTAACTCTGGAGGCTAGCATATAAGCCCTTATTATTTTAAGGGTCTGCTAATATTTACAGGGCAAGAGAGAGGGAAAACAAAATAAGCATGGAAAACGTTTCAACAAACGTCCCTCGAGCACCTATCACGTGCCAGGTATTCTTTGAGGTCTGGTGATGGGTAGAGAAGGCCCCTGCTGTCTTTCTAGTGTGGAAAAACACGCAAGTCAGAAAACATGTCCAGTAGTAACACGAGCTATAATTAAATTAAAGCAGGTGGATGTAAGAGGAAATGACTGGGAGAAACGTAAGGTTGGGTGGTCAGAAAAGGCCTCTAGGGCAATAACACTTGAGACCCAAAAAATGAGGAGCAGAGCAAGTGGAGATCTAGGGGAAGAGGATTCCAGACAGCGGGAACAGTGAGTGCAAAGGCCCTCCAGTGAGAAGGAGCTCTGTGTGTTCAGACTGCAGAGAGAAGGTGTTTGTGCTAAGAGGTAGGGATGAGGTCAGCAGAATCCTAAGGGCCTTGCAGGCCAGAGGAAGTAGTTTAGATCATATTTAAGTGCTTTGGGAGCCTTGGAGGGTTTAAGTAGTGGCAGGAGTATGTTTTATGTTGGAAAAATATCAGTATGGTTGCTGTATATAGAGTATAAGATTTCTTAAGTTTTTAGAGTTGACCTAAAGATCTGATTCTCTCCTGGAGATGGCATTTAGCAACCTCCTAGACATCCGCTCTCCACTTTTATTCCTGAGGAACTCACGTCATTTCCCTTCCTCCCCTTCACACAGAGGTGAAAGGCATGCTGCCCCTTCCTTCAAGATGGCCTTTCCTCAGGTCCCGGCCTGCGCCGCCTATGAAAGCAAATTAATAGGATTGGGAATGCCTTCAGAACTGACCTTGTCATGAGATGGAGGAGTGGCTAAAGAGGCCTGGGCAAAGGTGGCTTAAAGCCAGTGAGCAAACCACACTGCAGTTGAGTTTTGTTTATCTGGTACAAAATTTTTTTCCAGTTTGTGTTTGTTTGTTTTTTTTAATTCAGGTATTTTACACACATGTATATTCAGAATACCTTTAGGTGGTTCATGAATTTCAGTTTAATATGGGCCTTACTACTTTATATTGCCTTATGTGGCCCCAGTTCATACATTTATGTTACCTGTCTGAGCCCCTGTAGGCCTTTGAGTATTTAATGATTGATGATTACCAAGTATGCAAGCCTTAAACAGAAAGCATTTAAAGTGTAAGAAATGAGAGTAAGAAATACTACCCATGCAATCAAACTATCAAATACTATTTTTAATGTTAAACAAAAGGCTGTATCAAGGCAAGAAGATCAGCAAGGAAGAAGACTGCAGAAATGGGAAGACTGGGGATTTCATAGATGAGACTCCTTCGTGGAACATTCTCTGTATCCATTGAATTCACTGGAGACACACTTTCTAAATGGCAGGCAGATAGGCCCCACTGCTACTGAATTATTGTTTTTCATAAAAGGAAAGGTAATCCCTAGGGAAGCAGGAGCCCAGACTTCAAAATACTTTGGTAAAAACTCGTTACGTTTACTTGAATGGGAGGAAACAAGCTTCCAGGGGCAGTGGTGTAAAGTACTCTTTTGTCCCTGCCAGTGCAGGGCCAGGAGGGGTTAGGTTGACCAGCAAGTCTCAGCTTTCCTCCTTTCACATTTGCAGGTTGTCTCCAAACACCATGGTGACCCCCCACAAGAAGAGCATGCTGGGAAATGGGAACTACGATGTGAACGTCATTATGGCAGCACTTCAAACCAAAGGCTATGAAGCTGTTTGGTGGGACAAGCGCAGGTAATTGAACCAGGCTTGACTTGATGAGAACTGGCATTCAGCCGGGGAGGTGGCCAGTGGTGGTGTTACCGCCGGGGAATCCGGGGGAGTTGGCTGCTGCAGAGCCCGACACCGTTTCTGTTCTGCAGGGATGTCGGCGCCATTGCTCTCACTAACGTTATGGGCTTCATCATGAATCTGCCCTCCAGCCTGTGTTGGGGTCCACTGAAGTTGCCACTCAAAAGGCAGCACTGGATCTGTGTTCGAGAGGTGGGAGGTGCCTACTACAACCTCGACTCCAAACTGAAGATGCCCGAATGGATTGGAGGCGAGGGCGAGCTCAGGTACCTGTGTGGCTGATGTAGTGGCAAGTTGAGCTTATCTTTGGACAAAGGAAATGACATTCCTAGTTCCTTGGGTCCTCTCCTTATTGTCACTTAGAATCATAGGGTTTCAGACTTTAAAAAGACCTGAATCTTCAATGGCCCATGAAGACGTTAAATCCCATTGGTAGAGAAGTCCCGTTACCTGGGATGCTGGCTTCCTAGTCTGGCGGGACTGGCATTGTAACATTCTCCAACTTGACAGTATAGCTGCCAGTTCAGTGAAAGGAAGGCAAACATTTGGGCCAGAGGGGGCTAAATTTCCCTGGAACCAAAGAAGAAACTCCTCCTTCTTCTTATTTTATTTTTTTTTTACAATTATAAGTCCTTTAGAGTACTTTGGGCTCTGTTCCTCACAGAACTGGCTACTGTTGGCAGTAACATATGAGGATGAGCAAAAATTCAGATTGGAAATTTAACTGGACAGATTGAGGGGTAACCAAATGTGGACTCCTCCAAGAACAGATCACTACTAGAGTGTGTTTAGGGCAGCCAAGGGTATAAATAACAAGGGTCCTGTCTGGCGAACATGTGGCCCCAAGACTGGAGTTTGCAATTTTACTAGCATTTTCATTTTCTCTTTCATCTACCCTTTTTTCCTGTAGGAAATTTTTAAAACATCATTTGCGAGGAAAGAACTGTGAACTCCTGCTGGTGGTACCAGAAGAGGTGGAGGCCCATCAGAGTTGGAGGGCTGATGTGTAACACAGTTCTACCCAGCCTTCCCTCACCTCAACCCCCGAAATCCTCTGTGATGTGCTGTGGCCTCTACAGTGGGTCTGCCCTTGCCACGTCCCCAAACATCTCATCGGGTTTTTCCCCTCACATTTGACAGTGCAATAGGACAGACATGTAGACTGTTACAGAACGAACCAGCGTTACTTGTTCTGGGAAAGGAAAGTAGGAGCTCTGTGTGCTTAAGGCAAGCTATGGAAGACTTTTGTTTTATTTAAGAGAGGAGAAAGAAAGGTGGGTCTTAGCTTATTTCCCCGTTTCTCTGAGGACTTGCCAGAGGCTCTGCTGGAGTTCACTGCTGCTCTGACTCACCTGGAGATGCTGCCTTCACTTCCCCTTTCCTGGCAACCAGTGGGTCTGAAGACACAGTACAGGCAAAGCCCATGCTGACGGGTTTGAAGGACTTAGAGCAAAAAGGCCTCTCAGGAAACCATCTCCAAAACTGCAGCAGCAGTACAGCATGCTGTCTCCAACCCTTAATGCCGCCCTTACCCCGTTTTTAAGAGTGGTTTATGGCCATCCTTGGAGTTTTATAATGAAAAGTTCTCTAATATTCCATGCCGGGCGGTTGAATCCTGCGATATTCTAGTGTGACAGGGTGAGCTAGATACCTAAGAGGATGTGGCCAGAACCAGGCTGGGGCAGGCATGGACAGCCTGTCCGCCTCACTCCAGCATCATCCCTCCCACTTCACTGCATTGCACTGGTTTAGGAGGCTTTGAGGCACAAGATAGGCAAAAGGGCAGTTTTCCCAGCTGACCCACTCTGGCAGAAATCAGGAAAAAAATAAGACTGCCTTTGACATCAAATTCTACTAGTTTGAGACAGAGTTGGGCAAGGAAAGTATTGGGAAGATAAGCCTTCAGAGACTTGGAGCAGCTAGAATGGGTAGAAGTCCTAGGCTTGGAGTCACTGTAGTGACAAGAAGCAGAGCCCTCACATTGGGTGGATATGTGCGTTACGCTTTGTCATCTCTGTAGCTTCCTTTACAGATCAACTGAGAATGGACCTGCCCCCTACCTCTTTAAATAGTTGTAGGCCACTTTTCTCCCCGTAACTTGGGAAAACAAAAGGAGAAGTAAGGGTCATACTACACCGCCTGTCACCACAGTGGCTGTGGTTGTCTCAGGGCAGGTGGGCAGGCAAGGATGGCCTGTCCAGCCCTCACAGGTCAGTGGTTTTGGCAGGTCTGATAGCTGCCCCACTGGCCAGACCTCTCCAATAGCAGAGCCAGCCTGGGGCTTGCATGTCCAGCCTGAGCAAGCTTAACGGGATGAAGCTGAGGCTTTCTCCCCACTGTGACTGGAGTGCATGTTTACACCAGCACTTTTTCTGCACATGTATCTTCAATCCAACAAGGCCATTTTTTCTGCTGAGTAACAGAGGCCACCAAGCGGCAACTGCGTTACACCCTCTCAGCAAGTGGCCGCATTGTCTTCTGCACCATTTTCCACAGCAGACCTGCTTGGCACCACAGGGAGCTCTTCGCCCCCGCACAATGACATTCCAACCACCACCAGCCAGAAGTTACAGCCAACCTTGCTCATTGTCACAAGCAGGACCTTGGGTCCATTGGCACTGTCAGTGATGTAAGCCATTTCCTGGGAGAAGGAAACTCCTCGCCACCAATCTGCTTGGGCCTGTGCAAATGGCACTTCAAAGGAGTCCCCATGCACTTGGAGTCCATGAGCCAGTGGGATATATGCAAAGACGCTTAAACATTTCAGGGCTGGTTTCTCTGTTCATATCCAATTCTGGTGCTTAGGAACAGGGACCTATGCTGATGCCCAAGGGCAAAAAGCCCCACTTCCTTTAAGAAAGGGGGCAGGCCTGACCCTGATGCCCAGTAAGGGGCAACCCTAGGCTTTTTGTTTTTCTTGCTTTTATTCCTTTTTGTTGGCCTTGTGCTGGGTTTGTTTACAAAAGATGTATTTTGTTTAACCAAATATTAAAAATGGAAAACTCCATACATAAATTTCATCTGTCTGAATTCTATAATTATGTACATTAAAAAAAAGTGAAGTTTAGTATGATGCTGCTTTGGAAGGAATTCACTACCACCATAAGTCATCTTTTAGAGACATACTGTGCTTTGGCCAGACCTCTCACTTCAAAAATCCAGACAAAATACTCACCAAGTAGGACTTGATTCAGAAAAAGCCCGAGACACTTTTCGACTTAATTTGTAAAAACTAGGCTCCACAACATGAAGAACCCTAACCCTGATCTTAAGTACAAGTTTTCTTTACTGACAAGTGACTGTTCTTCCCTGGTTAACAGGTGGAAGATTATGTATTTACACAGAGGACCTGGGAGGCCCCAGCACCAAGTACATAGCAGGATTCCGAGCCAAACTGACTAGATTTGAATTCAGATCAGGCATTTTCTATTCAGCCTGGAACAGATCACTTAACCTTTCTGGGACTGTTTTCCTCTTCTGTAAAATGAGAATACTGCCACCTCCTAAATTGTATAGTATAGTTCCAGCAACCCACATAAAAGACTTAGTATTGTTACTAGCACAATGCCAATAAAAATGTGTGTGAAATGGAAAAATCACAAAGTTCAAAGATAGGGCTACAGCTGGATTCACAGTCAATAGCTCATCAGCAATTACAATTGATCCTCAAACAGCACAGGTTTGAACTCGGGGGGGTCCACTTACACGTGAACTTTTTTCAAGAAATACTACAGTGCCACATGAACTGTGATTGGTTGGACAGCAGACACACAGAGGGCCAATGATTTTTAAAAGAAACGCACAGGCTTTTGACTGCAAGGAGGGTCAGTTCCCCTAACCCCGTGTTGTTCAAGGGTCAACTGTATTTTCAAAAAGAACAAACCCAAGATGTTCTATTTGCAACCTTCCTATCCCCAGACTAGATAGCAATACTATGTCATTCTTTGCAAGTTCTTTATAATTATTTTTTCTTTTTTTTTTCCTTTGGCCGAGCTTCACAGCATGTGGGATCTTAGTTCCCCAAACAGGGATCGAACCCGTGTTGCCTGCAGTGGAAGCACAGTCCTAACTACTGGACCACCAGGGAATTCCCCCTTTATAACTGTATAATGTCATTGTAGACTGTGCAAGTACATGGACCCAATCCTTTGCTGGTGGATCTGAAACCGATTGCTTGAGCTCAGAGAGGTTCTTGGTCAAAGACGGATTTTTTTTTACCTCTGGGAATTTAACTGACCTGGGCCTAAGGGATCAGTCAGTATTAAACGGTGGTGCTGGCTCAGGTGAGAGAAAATGTGAGGGGCTGTTTTCTTTGCCCTTCTAAAATGGTCTAAATAATTTCAAGGTATGTATGACGAGCACTTGGAAGACATTTTTGGTTGGAATCATTTTTTAATATTTAAATAGAAAAAGTGAGCACTGACTTCTTTTTCTCTCTTAGACACACACACGTCTAACAGCCGAAATATGCAGAGGAAATGAGCTCCTGCTCTGTCCTCCACAGTCCCCACGTTGTGGTTGAAGCTGTTGCCAGCCCTCTCCATCCTTTCCAACATAGAAATTCACAGCACAGCTGTAATGCATTCTATCTCGCGTGCACGTCCCTCCCCAACATCCCCATTCTTAAAAACCGGACAGTCGTTCATGGTCAGGGGCACATCCTTCCCGACGGCATCAGTTCCTGCCCCACAACGGGACAGTGAGGAGCTCTTCCGTCAGAAGTAACTTCGTGAAAGGGGTGGGATGGCCGGAGCTGGAGTAACCATATGCATTGCTGCACTCTGGTATCAGAGTGAGGACAGAAGAAATAAGTCAGCAGAGCATGGAGGGCACAGTTGCAAGTGAGGAGTCTCTCCATGAGACAATGTGGGGAGAATTCTCCCCACCAGGTTTAGATAAATCAATGTGCCAAAGTTCAAAAAAATAAAATAAAAAAAACCCCAATACTCAGCAGTTCAAACACTATTGAATTTTCAAACTTCTCCCACCAAGACAGGCCAAACATAGCAGTAACAATCTAGATCTTTCCAGGAAGTGAGGGTAGAGCCCCGGGCATTCCTCCTGACAGCCCTGTATTAGGCCCTAGAAGTATCTGGAAAAGAAAAGGAGGGGTGTAAGGGCTCTCATTTCCATCATACCCATCCAGGCAGACAAGGTCTATGAAAACAATGCTGAGGGCACAGTCAGGCACCTAAAGGAGGGTGGGCCGGATCCCAATCCCTCCCGGCACACTAACCGCCCTACCTAGGTGCCGGAGGAACAGACAACTTATGTCTCCACTGCCGGCAACAAGCCCAGGGTCTGGGCTCACCTGCCGCTGCTGCAGCTGCTGCTGTTGCTCCATCTGCAGCTTCTCAGTCTCAAAGACGACCGGAAGAACCAGGATCATGAAGGAAGTGGTTCCAATCCACAAGGCTGCCCTGGAAAACCTGCGGAGGGAGCATGAGCCCGACGGCAAGACAAAAATACACAGCTTCACCAAGAACTCACCAGTAGCCAAATCTCTCGCCCTGCACATTCCAGTGTTCTTGGTAGGCGTGTCCTACCCGACTCTTGCGCTGTACTCCTACCGGAAACAGGAGGAGCAGCTCTAGGGCCTGTGCGTCTAGTGAGAGTAGTCTGAACAGTCTCCTGAGTTCTCACCGTGCTGCTTGTACATTAATTATATCACATGATCTCAGGTGATCCTCACAACGACCCTGCCCAATAAGAATCCTCACTTTACAGACGAGGAGATAGAGACCAAGAAAGGTTAAAGTAGCACCAGTCCAAGGTCACTCAGTGATCTAGCCGGCGGGCTGGCCTCCAACCCAGGTCTGCGGCTCCCAAAGCCCGTGTTCATTCAGGGCACCTCAGTCACCCCAGGCACACCCCAAGGTCTTTGCCCTCGTCCCTTACCTGTACATTTTTTGAGCCACGAAGAGGGAGAGATCAAAAGTGGCTCCAGCCGCGGACCGGACTCTCTCGGGGAACATCTCCGTCAGACCCCACAGTCTCTCCGACAGAGTCTCATCTAACTGTGGTGGAGGAGGCGCGGATATGGGCCGAAGCAGCGGTAACCACCCCCCGACGCCGGGACATGCCGGTCTCCTGGAGCTAGGGCACCCCGGCCCCAGCGGAGCCTCACCCCGCCTCCCGGAGACGCCTCTGCTCGGACCTCTCCAGGCTCCGCGACGCGCCTTCGTCCCGCTCCTGCAGCACGCGGAGCCCCCACCCCCGCTCCCCGCCCGCACCCTCCCAGCCCCGCTCCGCCCCGCAGTGCCCAGTACCTCCTCGTCGTCTTCCTCCTCCAGCTCCTCCTCAGGCTTCTCGGCATCGCCTTTCGGAAGCAATTCGTCCGGGGAGAGCGGCGCCCCAGGGCCCGCGGCGGCGGCGGCGGCGGCGGCGGCGGCGGCGGCGGCGGCGGCAGCCATGGTTGTGGGGAACACCGGAAGCGGAAGAGAAGAGGCGAGTGCGGCGCCGACGGCGGACAGAGCCGCCCTTCCGGGAGCCGGAGGCTGGAGAGCTGGGGAAGAGCGCCGCCCTCTGGTAGGCAGGCTTCACCGGCCTTCAGCAAAGGGCGGCCGGGAGGTCGGAGAACGTGAGACACGTGGGAAACTTATTAAAGCCCTGAATCGGGGTGCGTCAGCTGTTAATTCTGTTCTGTGGGCTTAGGGTGAGCCCGAAAATCTGCATTTTAACAAGCCTCCCAGAGATCGCACGTAGACAAACACGAATCCAGTTTCATTTCCCTGAGGGCTGTGTTTGGTAGGAGCAAATTAGAGATTTGGAGATGTATTGGTCTTCTGGGAAAACGTCAAGTAAACAGTCCCAATGTACTAAAACAAGGGCGAGAGTGTACCAGGCACTGTTTGTGCGTGCGAAGGGCGGGGGTGGGAGGGGCGCTCATTTAATCTTTGCATCAACCCACTGAGGTGCTACTATCCCCATTTTTTTTGGCCGGGCCATGCCGCATGCAGGAACTTAGTTCCCCAACCAGGGATGGAACCAGTGCCCACTGCATTGGGAGCCTCAAGTCTTAACCACTGGACTACCAGGGAAGTTCCTATTGTCCCCATTTTAGAAATGAGGAGATTGAGGCACAGTACAGGGTTGCTGCAAGTATTTCTGGAGGATGGATTTCAAGATGTGGGTTTGCTGGCCAAAACGTATGAACATTTAAAATTTTGGTAGGTATTAGCTAATTGCCCTCGGAATTATTATATCACATACTTTCACAATAGCAAATGGAAGTGTCCTTTTCTCCACACCCTCCCCAGCATTAGGTATTATCCATATTTTCATATGATGGATGAAAATGCTCCTTTTTATAATGTGTCCCACAAGTTATTAATACAAGGGTAGTTTGATATACCTCTTTAGACAACTGACCATGGAACCGAAGAATCTCAGGATAGGACAGTCCTGATCCTTATCTGATACTTGAGAGACTTGTCCCGTGTTTACATATTCCGGGGAGGGGGGGCGGGGTTTGCACTTTCTCCAGATAGAGCCCTCAGTCCTCTTTATCTTTGGACAGGGCAGCTCTAACTACAAAAAGTCTTCATGTCACAAAAGGGTACCTACTGTCTGATTCCATTAGGTAAAGTTAAAAGACAGGCAAAACCAATCTATGGTGAGAAAGGTAGTGATTCCCTTTGAGGAGGAAGAGGAGGTAATATTTGGGAAGGCAGGAGAGTTTCTGGGGTGCTGGTAAAGTTCTATTTCTTGACGTGTGTGGTGTTTACATGGGTATGCCCATTTTGGATAATTTGTCAGGCTGTACATTTATGAATTATACTTTTTGCATGTATTTAAATTTTTTTTTAAAGTAGGCTTGAAACCAAGCAGGATCCTGTGGGTCCCTCCCGGGTACAAATCCTTTCCCTGTCCCCGTTTCTTGTTTGTAGGAAATCGGCTTCTTTCAGCTTCCCTGACCTTCCCTGAGTTCCAAAGGGCAGGTTCAAACAGTTGCTAATCAGGGAAGGGAGGGAAAGCAGAAACAAAGGAAGAGCCGTCAAGAAACAGTGCAGCAATCCTGGTTCCTCAAGAGATATACATAACCTTTGGGTTCTTCTGCAGGAACTAAGGACCCCACGCAGGTGGAGGATGGTAAACTCAGGCTGAGAGCAAGATTCCTGCAGCACCGCCCTGTTACCTCACCACCAACCAATCAGAAGAAAGTCTGCACACAGTGGAAGATAAGGAAGACTCTGACCCTCTCCGCAAATGATTCTCCCAGAATCTTTGGAGTCCGCCTTCTCCCCAGGTTGCTGACCTCCTGAATAAAGCAAGCTTTCTTTTCCAACCAACACTTGTCTGAGTATTGGCTTTTGAGCAGTGAGCAGCTGAACCAGAGTTAGTAACAGGCTAGCTCTACATAAATGCAAGGGCAATCAAATGCCAATGGCTTTTGATTCTCTTATGGGCTCTTTTAAGAAATGCTGGAAGACCAACACTCTTTTTTTAAAAAAAATTATTTATTTTAGCTGTGTTGGGTCTTCGTTTCTGTGCGAGGGCTTTCTCTAGTTGTGGCAAGCGGGGGCCACTGTTCATCGCTGTGCGCGGGCCTCTCACTATCGCGGCCTCTCCTATTGCGGAGCACAGGCTCCAGACGTGCAGGCTCAGTCGTTGTGGCTCACGGGCCTAGTTGCTCCGCGGCATGTGGGATCCTCCCAGACCAGGGCTCGAACCCGTGTCTCCTGCATTAGCAGGCAGATTCTCAACCACTGCACCACCAGGGAAGCCCCTAGACCAACACTCTTGAAGGGTAGAGAAGGCAGTCTTATGTGGAAACTACAGACATCATTGGCTCTGATGAAATAAAATTCATATTTTATGGCAAGACAAGAAAAATTTAAACATAAAATCTTTCTTTGCCTGTTTGGGCCTCCTCCCTCCCCTTTAGTGTGTATTGTGCACCTGCATTAACCAGACCTCCTTAGGAGATAACCTTCCTTCTTGTAAAAGGCCATGATGACCCATGACCCACTACTCCCTGTGTACATATAGATCTGGATTGTGTAAACTGTCAATAATACGTCATTTAACATATAGCACTCTGTCTCAAAAACTTATGTAACTGTGCTTTGACCTCTAACAGATGGAAAAATTCTCAGAGCTTTCTGAGAGGCTTTCTCCAGGTTATAATCCTCAATTTGGCTCAAATAAAAGCCTCCATTTCTTCTTAGATTGACTGATTAATCTTTTTTTTTTTTCCATCGACAAGTCCAAGTGGAAAGTCACGATGCTAATATGAAGAAGTTTTTGGAAAACTTTGACCAATTTTGTTTATATTCACAAACAGTACATGATTTTTTTTAAAAATCCATGTTTAAGGCTGAAAGATCTCTTTCAATATTTATAAAATTGTCCAAGGGTAAGAAAAAATATTGGGAATCATGCCATGCAGAGTATTCAAACCTTAGGAATAGATGTGATGATCCAGAAAAGGCAAAGTGAGAAAGACAGAGCCCTGTGGAATCAGACAGGTCAGGGGTTACTTAGTCAAAATCATAGACAGAAAGCAGAATGGTGGTTGCCAGGGGCTGGCAGGGAGGAGGAGACGGGGAGTTCGTTTTCGATGGGTATACAACAGCTTCAGCTTTACAAGATGAGCAGTTATGGAGACGGGTGGTGGTGATGGCTGTACAACAGAATGAGTGTACTAACATTACTTAACTGCTTTAAAATAGTTAAGATGGTAGATTTTATGTTATGCGTTTTGCCACATAAAACAATTTAATTAAAAGCAAAAAAAAAAAAAGAGAACAGAACAACTATTCCCCCAAAAATCCCCCAAAGGGGCGGGGAGGGGGCACCTTCTTCCCCCAAATCCAAGAGATTCGAGGAGGAGCTGCTGGAGATGAAGAAGGGAAACCTTCACTGAAGGTTTCGAGGGGAAATGCTCAGTGGCAGCAAAGAAGACATATGGTAAGATTGATGCCAGCCCAGGGGCCTCAATCGAGGCACAAGTAAGGGTGCCATCAAGTAAGTGCTAATGTCTCATGCTGGGCACAAAGCTGACTCTGCCATCTAGATGATGATGAGGTGTTCTAGAAACACCCCCCCCCCAGCTCCTCTCATTCCCTATCCCTCAAGTCCATGGTTTCCACCTTTACTGTTCCTGTCTTGTCAGAATGTGAAACTGGTAATATAGTAGTTCCTAATTCAGTTCGGTTCGGTGTGGGGCGTAGATCCCTTTGAGAATTTTACAAAAGCTGTAAGTACTCCCCCCCAATAAAACATACACATTAGCCCATTTCTGTACAATTGTGCATATGGATCCCCTTGTTAAGCCTCAAACTGTTAAGATTTCCTCTGATTTTTTTGCACTCCCTCCCTCACACCCGCAGAACTTTCAATCTCAGCTCTTCAGTAACAGTTCTTCCCTTATCTGACACTCAGCTCAGAAATTTACAAAACCGCTGTAGTGATTACAAATGATAATGTCAAGTAGACAGCACTACTTACTTGGGTGCCCCCAGAAGTAGTAGATTTGGTCAATAAAGGCTTTGAGGAGGAAGTATTTTAGGCAGAACCTAATAGATGTATCGGACAAAAAGGTAAATCTTTACAGTATGTAGCATTTTTTTTTCTTTTTTTTGGCCACACCGCCCAGCTTTCAGGATCTTAGCTCCCTGACCAGGGATTGAACCTGGGTCCTCAGCAGTGAAAGCGCAGAGTCCTAACAACTGGACCTCCAGGGAATTCCTGAAAGTACGTAGCATTTCAGTGCGGGGGGGAATAAACCAACAAAGGTTAGGGTGGTGACATATAGCTGATTCTTTTTCCTATTTCTTACAAATTTTCATTAATAGGATTATCCTTGACTCAGATCACACACCACATCCATCAGCAAACTTACAATTTGATGGTGGGCTCCACCTTCAATTCCTGCCTAGAATTTGCCCACTTCACCTCCTCTGCTGCCACTTCCCTGGTCCCAGCCTTGAGCTCTTCAGTCTGTTCTGACCCCACAGAAGCCAGAGGGATCTTTTTAAGTCAATCAGAGCATTCCTCTGCTGAAACTCACCAATGGCTTGCTTCCCTCATCACCCCAAATACAAGTCCTCCTTCACTGCAGAGCTGTCCCACATGGCTGCAGCCCCCTCAGGTGCCAGTGGTGGTACAGAGGGGACCAGGACCCACGTCACTATGACAACCAAACGTGCCCCTCCTGACTCCAAAGGTTGCAGTCCTAGCTCCTTCCCTCCCAGCTGTATCACCTTGCTGGGCTTGTTTCTTCATCTAAAAGCAGGGGATGACGATAACAAACTTGAAAAATTCTCATGAGAATTAGAAATATAGCCCTTCTTTGGTTTATGTCCCAACAAACCCATCATAAGTTAAAAATATAAGTCGAAAATGCATGTAATACCCCTAACCTACCAGACATCGTAGCTTAGCCAACTTACACGGGCTCAGAACACTTACATTAGCCTACAGGCGGGCAAAATCATCTAACACAAAGCCTATTTTACAAAAAGTGTCGACTATCTCATGTAATTTTTCGGATACTGTACTGAAATGAAAATGAAGAACAGAGTGGTTGTCTGGGTCCAGACTGGTTTTAAGTGTGTTGATTGTTTATCCTCGTGACTGCGTGCTGATGGGGAGCTGCAGCTCACTGCCACTGCCTCGCATCACGAGCATCATATTGCATTTTGCTGGCCCGGAAAACTATCAAAATTCAAAATTCGAAGTACAGTTTATACTAAATGTGTACCACTTTTGTACCACCATAAAGTCGAAAAATTTTAAGTTGAACCATCATAAGTCAGGGGGACTGTCTACAGATGTCTGGTATCCAGGGCGCAGGGTAAATGGTTGCTAATGATTCTGGTCTAGGAATAAGCAAACTCAATTGCGCCTATTATCTGCACCTGAAGGTTTACACCCTCGTATAACATCCTTTTCCAATGTCTTCTGAATTAGTCTCTCCTATTATCAGGAAGGAAGGTTATGGGCTGGGGCTACAGATCATGCTTCTCTATCCATCCCCCATGGAGCTGGCCCTGAGGGTAGCCTACGCACAGCAGCCTCCATTTGAGGCAGCCCCTCACCCAGCTCCCCTCTTTCAATGTGGGCTGGGAATCAGCGGGCTCCCACATTTCCGCTGTCTGATCCTAGACCAGTTTCTGAACCTCCTGGGCTTTGCTTCCTTATCTGCCAATAGGCGTGCTGACTGAGAGGGCCTGCTCCACAGGGCTGAGCTGAGTAGGAAATGAGAGTATGAGCAACATCCTGAGCCCTGTCCAGGTGGGAAACAGGTGTTCTGCCCTTAGTAGCCATCCCTGGTCTAAAGCCTGGGGCTCTGTGTCCCCACCCTCAGTGCCTTCCCCCTTGACTTTGGAAGCTCGACTCCCTCTTACTGCCTTTGGCTGGCTCCCTCGCCCAGCCAGAGAAGCCCAGCTCACTCAAAGACACAGATTCCCACTCCAGGAAACCAGGACCCCATCCCAACCACTCGGTCCCTGCCCGGTCCAGGCTAGTTCCAACACCCCGAAAGAGGAAGGCAGGGGAATCTGAGCAGAGAGACTGCTCTGTTCCAGATCAGCCTCTGCTGGTGCCCAGGAAGCTGGAATGCTTCTTCTGCAACGGTGACCTTCCCCCACAACCTAAAAGTTCTGTCTTTGGATGGAGCATCGGAAGCTTAGAACCCAGCCTCCATTACTTACTTCTTCAAGAACTGATGTTTCTTTTCTCAGTCACTTTGGCCAGAGAGAGATTATAGAACATCATTTAATTTAAAAAAGTAGGGTAGACAGGAAAGTAGCACAAAAATATAGTGTTGCCGTGGGAGGTCGGTGCTTGCTGCTGAGAAGCTGAAGCCAGAGGAGGCTGTGGATTTGGGGAACAAGTATTCTTTAAAGGAGGGAGAGAGTGGCCTGAAGGGCAGAGAGCCAGGAGACCTTCTTATCTGAGACCCCTAACAACAAGGCTCTGTACACCTGATGCCACACCACACACAACAGTGTGAGGGGATGATACGATGAACTCCGTCCAATAAGCGCGAGCCTGGGCCACGGGCGTTTGTGTGTTAAGTAACTGGAGGACACCAAAGGTCTCCGTCACCCCAGACCTCCCTGAGGAGGCCTCCCTGTGCTGTGAAGCACAGGACTGGCCTGGAATCCACTACGTTGTCACCTTCCTACTGCCAACCTAAGGGGGCCAGTGCCTTTTGGCCCCATTATATGATACTCTCTCCCAGGACCTAATCCACTAGTTTGGTTAAAAATTCCCTCAGCCACACCCTCCTCTTCTGACGAAGGGTTTCCCCGTGTGCGCCTAACGGGTGGCTTTGGGGTCTTCATTTTCTCCGCCGGCTGACACTCTTCAGTTCATCCAGCTCCTTCTCCATTAAGTGGGATTCAGCAGTGGTCTCAGAGAGCTGGAAGTAGAGCAGCAAACCGTTATAAAGAAGGACGTTTCTGGGCTACGTTTCAGGTTGGCAAGGCCAGCCCTGCGCGCTGGGAGAAGCCCCATGGCATTTCCCTTAACGCTGCCGGCAGCCTCCACGACGGGAACCCCTTGGTAACTGGGCAGAAAGTAACCTCCTGATGACCCAGGGCCTCAAGCACTTGAAGAACATTCACCATCCATTCTATCAACATTTTTGATCACCTAGGGTTGCGTGGCACTCACTGCGCGAAGGACACCAGGTTTCAGGGGATGAAAAAGGCAAATATTGGCGATTTTAAGGTTAAAGGACTAAGGTCTAAGTTGCTTCTGAGTCGTGGCTCACATAAAAACGTTTAAAAAAGCATGCCACTTCCCGCATCAGAATCCTTCAGTGGTCTTTAGAGGAGAGGGTGGAAGATACTCCAGGCAGGGACGGAGAGGCACAGACTCCAGAGGTCAGCTTACTGTGAAACAGAGGAGCTGCACTTCCTGAGCAAGACACTATTCCAAGAGCTTTGCTTATATTATTAACTCACTAATGAGGTAGATCCTACTATGGCGCCCATTTTATTGCTGAAGATACTACGTTTCTTACAGATACAGAGCAGTTAAGTAACTTGCCTGAAGTCACACAGCCAGTGGTGGAGCTGGGCCAGGGACCTGGGCAGTTTAGCTCTAGACACCTGCTCTTAACCACTGCAGTGCGTGCTCTGCTGCCTCTCAACCAACCGTCACACACAGCCCTAGGCTCAAAAGGTTGTTGGGTTTTTAAAAGCCACAGGAAACCAATGCCAACGCAGAGTGCCCGTCGGCAGGTCTGCGCAGGGCACTGACTAATGGCTGCGTGGTGCAGGACTTCGCCCAGCCAGGAGCAGGCTGTCCTCCTTCCTGAATGCCTTCATCCCAGCCTCCATTCCCACCTTTATCTTTCCACATTCAGCTCAAATATCCCTTCCCCTGCAACATCCTCCCGACTGGACAGAATGAATCTCTCTCTCCCATGTGTGGATACCAGGCCGTGGAAAGACTTTAATCACTGCCCTTACCATGAGGCACTGTCACTATGTTTACTGTCTATCTCCCCACTAGACTGGGAGCCCTGGAGGGTGGGGACTGTGTCTGATTTGGTTTTGTATCTTTGGATTCACAGCAATGTACCTGAGCAAACTGGCACTCGAGAGGTGTGGGCTGGCTGAAAGGACTCGCAGTGGACCTGCCTAAAGAAAGCCAAGGCTTCCCTCCCCACCACCCTCCTCACCATGTCCAGCAGGATGTCCACCTTCAGCCGCAAGAGATTGTTCTCTTCCTCCAGCTGCTGGTTCCGCCTCCGGAGGCGCTGGGCCTCCCTCCGGTCCACACCTCCACTAACCCCTGTCTCTGGTGGAAGGACACAGGCAGCAGTCACAAGGCGAGGATTCCTTCCACCATCTTGCTGGGCAAAACGGTAGGAAATGCAGCCCACCTGCTATCCACTGGCCGTTTTCAAACTTCAGGCTCTGCCCGGCCAGGTTCATGGTGGGCGTTCCATAGTCAAGGCCCAGCTCCACCTCCCGGGTCGACCGATCCAACTGTGGGGGAGACGCGCATGTTGGCTTCGGGAGGCTGGAGCACAGGGGCTCGAGGCCCAGCACCTCTTCTGCTAACGGTATGATCCCAACAACTCATTTCTTCTCTATAATCATTACCCAGCACATTTAGTAATTGTTTTTAAGTCAGAAAATTAAATAAGGTACCCCCAAAACTTTTAAACTGTAAGAGAGAAGAAACGTACAGCTTTATACCATAGATATTTTCTGGAAAAGCTATATATGCTGAACTTTGTAAACTGAATTATTTCGTATGTACAGGGCACTTAGCAGTTTAAGAAATCCTACTGTAAATTTTGAATAAAGTGAAAAATTCTTTTTAAATGTAATAAGCCCGAGCTATCATTTGTTTCTTATGGAGGTACATGTATGTCCTGGAAAAGGCATAAAATGCTAAGGCCCAAGGAGTAGTAGTAGCTGTTCTTTAATGTGTTTTTCAGTGTTTCTACAGCTCACTGAGCACCCACCCTGCACCAGGACTGGTACTGGATATTCAGAAATGAATGCAACCCCTCTGCCCTCAAGGAGCTCAGAAACTGTCTTTGGAGCTGTGATATATCCTTCTGAATGCTCTTAATGATAGCAAAACATCATCCTTTGAGAATAAATTTGATTCTTAGACATGAGTAAAACTGATTCCTGGACAAGTCTTGGGAGTCAAGTGAAGTCAAATTGGATAACATCATTTGGTCCCCAAAATGATAATGAGGACGACTACCTTTTAAGGTTCTTCAACAAGCTCTGACAATAATTCCCAAAAAGGAGTTTAAAAATATTTTCAGCAATAACAATAATATGAATTAAAAGGATGCCCTCCCACGAGGATACCTCTGGAGGACCACACTTTCCATAAGAAACCAGGCTCGATGCTCCAGTCACGCTGCACACCAGGTCGAGCCCCGTGCTGACACTCACGTTATGCAGGTTGGAGAGAGACGCAGACTTCCGAGGGGGCGTCTTCTTCGGACTGAACGTACTCCCAAAGAGAGGCATCTTTGGCCTGATGAAGGAAAGGTCAATGCTTTCTTCTCCTAGGGTCAGAAAAAGTCAGGGATACAAAGAGTTGGGTCAGTGACCTTGCGCCCCTGTCCCGGAATCATGAAAACACACATCTCATCACGTGGCCATTAACAATCCTGGGTAACGATCCTCAGCTCCCACGTGCTGAGTGCTCACTATGTGCTAGGCATAGTGCCAAAACCTTGGCGCTATCTCAGGCCGCACAGCCACTCTTCGTTTAGTTCCTCTTCCTATACCTATTTGATAGATGAGGTTTACAAAGACGAAGGTCCTAAGTGCGAGTGAGTACTAGAATGCAGGTCTGTGTGGCTCTACAGTTCATGTTAACCTCAGGCAGGTGCCTAACCGGCCTGTCTTAAGCTTTGTCACAGATTGGCATCACCAGATTTACACTCTGGGGCGAGGCATGTGATCCTACTTATTCCTGAACACTGGTAAGACTCACAGCTAGGGCAACAGCTTCTATATACACTCCATTTTCAAGAAATGAAGCCTTTCCTGGGACTTGCCTTTTTGCTTCTTTTTTGCTTTTTTTTTGTGGTACGTGGGCCTCTCACTGTTGTGGCCTCTCCCCTTGCGGGGCACAGGCTCCGGACGCGCAGGCTCAGTGGCCATGGCTCACGGGCCCAGCCGCTCCGCGGCATGTGGGATCTTTCCGGACCGGGGCATGAACCCGCGTCCCCTGCATCGGCAGGCGGACTCCCAACCATTGTGCCACCAGGGAAGCCCCCCCTTTTTTTTTTATTGCTTTCTTTTTAAGTTTTTTTCATTTTTCTTAAAATTTTATTTATTTATATTTGGCTGCATTGGGTCTTTGTTGCTGAGCGCGGGCTTTCTCTAGTTGCAGCGAGAGGGGACTACTCCTTGTTGTGGTGCACGGGCTTCTCATTGCAGTGGCTTCTCTTGTTGTGAAGCACAGGCTCTAGGTGCATGGGCTTCAGTAGCTGTGGCACAAGGGCTCAGCAGTTGTGGCTCACTGGCTCTAGAAAGCAGGCTCAGTAGTTGCAGCACACGGGCTTAGTTGCTCTGCGGCACGTAGGACCTTCCAGGACCAGGGCTCGAACCTGTGTCCCGTGCATTAGCAGGCAGATTCTCAACCACTGCGCCACCAGGGAAGTCCTATTGGTTCCTCTTTGATTAAAGAAGTTCTTAATCTTAACGGGACCTAACTTATCAAAAACTTTTTTTAATGATTAGTGTTTTTGTGTCCTGTTTAAGAAATTTTTGCCTAAGGTCACGATATTTTCATATATTAACTTTTGGAAATTTTCTTCTTGCAGCTTTCACATTTAGGACTATGACTCATCTGCAATTAACTTTTGTATGTGGTGTAGGGCAGGGTCATGGTTCATTTCTTCCCATGTATTATTACCCAATTTTAACGTGTAATACACAAATAGCTTAAAAAGATTCCCTCGGGCTTCCCTGATGGCCCAGTGGTTGAGAGTCCGCCTGCCGATGCAGGGGACACAGGTTCGTGCCCTGGTCTGGGAAGATCCCACGTGCCGTGGAGTGGCTGGGCCCGTGAGCCATGGATGCTAAGCCTGTGCGTCCGGAGCCTGTGCTCCACAGCGGGAGAGGCCACAACAGTGAGAGGCCTGTGTACTGCAAAAAAAAAAAAAAGATTCCCTCTAAAAAACTGTAGACTGATGATAACAATAATGAAAGCACAGGTGAGCGAAAAGAAAGAACCACAGCTCTCACTTTTCCTACTCTTAGGTATAAAAATCTTCCTTCACCATATTATGAGATAGAAATAGTAATGAGTTTATCATATCTGACATGAAGTTGGCCAAAAAAAGAGGGAATTTCTCAAGACTATCTGAAACAAGGTTTTATGTCAACTATCATTAAACGATAACTCAAAGTAGGAATTCATCACAATTAGCAAGATATATATTCAATGAGAAAATGAAGAAGAAATTCTGTGCTGTTTTCAGTGATGCAGAAATTAACATCACTAAAATTAATGATAAAAGTTTAGAAGCTTCTTTGGAAGCTTTACAATACATATATACACTGTACAGAAATATATGCATAAACGACTTATAAATAAATAAATAAGACATTTAGAGGTGTCTGCTCATGAGAGTTTTACTGGTGTGTCTTTGTGATTAAAAACAGTGGTACAGGGCTTCCCTGGTGGTGCAGTGGTTGAGAGTCCGCCTGCCGATGCAGGGGACACGGGTTCGTGCCCCGGTCCGGGAAGATCTCACATGCCGCGGACGGGCTGGGCCCATGAGACATGGCCGCTGAGCCTGCGAGTCCAGAGCCTGTGCTCCGCAACGGGAGAGGCCACAAGAGGCCCGCGTACCGCAAAAACAAACAAACAAAGAAAACAGTGGTAGAGAGCCCTGAACCAAGATGGCGGAGTAGAAGGACGTGCTCTCACTGCCTCTTGCAAGAACACCAGAATCACAACTAGCTGCTGGGCAATCATCGACGGGAAGACACTGGAACTCACCAAAAAAGATACCCCACATCCAAAGACAAAGGAGAAGCCACAATGAGACACTAGGAGGGGCGCAATCACAATAAAATCAAATCCCATAACTGCTGGGTGGGTGACTCACAGACTGGAGAACACATGCCACAGAAGTCCACCCACTGGAGTGAAGGCTCTGAGCCCCACGTCAGGCTTCCCAACCTGGGGGTCCGGCAACGGGAGGAGGAATTCCTAGAGAATCAGACGTTGAAGGCTAGTGGGATTTGATTGCAGGACTTCGACAGGACTGGGGGAAACAGAGACTCCACCCTTGGAGGGCACACACAAAGTAGTGTGTGCATCGGGACCCAGGGGAAGGAGCAGTGACCCCAGGGGAGACTGAAGCAGACCTACCTGCTAGTGTTGGAGGGTCTCCTGCAGAGGCTGGGGGTGGCTGTGGCTCACCGTGGGGACAAGGACAGTGGCAACGGAAGTTCTGGGAAGTACTCCTTGGCGTGAGCCCTCCCAGAGTCCACCATTAGCCCACCAAAGAACCCAGGTAGGCTCCAGTGTTGGGTTGCCTCGGGCCAAACAACCAACAGGGAGGGAATCCAGCCCCACCCATCAGCAGTCAATCAGATTAAAGTTTTGCTGAGCTCGGCCCACCAGAGCAACAGTCAGCTCTACCCACCACCAGTCCCTCCCTTCAGGAAACTTGCACAAGCCTCTTAGATAGCCTCATCCACCAGAGGGTAGACAGCAGAAGCAAGAACTACAGGCTTGCAGCCTGTGGAACAAAAAACATATTCACAGATAGACAAGATGAAAAGACAGAGGGGTATGTACCAGATCAAGGAACAAGATAAAACCCCAGAAAAACAACTGAATGAACTGGAGATAGGCAACCTTCCAGAAAAAGAATTCAGAATAACGATAGTAAATATGATCCAGGACCTCGGAAAAAGAATGGAGGCAAAGATCGAGAAGATGCAAGAAATGTTTAACAAAGACCTAGAAGAATTAAAGAACAAACAAACAGAGATGAACAATACAATAACTGAAAGGAAAACTACACTAGAAGGAATCAATAGCAGAATAACTGAGGCAGAAGAACAGATAAGTGACCTGGAAGACAGAATGGTGGAATTCACTGCTGCGGAACAGAATAAAGAAAAAAGAATGAAAAGAAATGAAGACAGTCTAAGAGACCACTGGGACAACCTAAATGCAACAACACTCGTGTTATAGGGGTCCCAGAAGGAGAAGAGAGAGAGAAAGGACCAAAGAAAATATTTGAAGAGGTTATATTCGAAAACTTCCCTAACATGGGAAAGGAAATAGCCACCCAAGTCCAGGAAGTGCAGAGAGTCCCATACAGGATAAACCCAAGGAGAAACACGCCGAGACACATAGTAATCAAATTGGCAAAAATTAAAGACAAAGAAAAACTTACTGAAAGCAGCAAGAGAAAAACGCCAGATAACATACAAGGGAACTCCCATAAAGTTAACAGCTGATTTCTCAGCAGAAACTCTACAAGCCAGAAGGGAGTGGCATGATATACTTAAAGTGATGATAGGGAAGAACCTACAACAAAGATTACTCTACCTGGCAAGGATCTCATTCAGATTCAATGGAGAAATCAAAAGCTTTACAGACAAGCAGAAGCTAAGAGAATTCAGCACCACCAAACCAGCTCTACAGCAAATGCTAAAGGAACTTCTCTAAGTGGGAAACACAAGAGAAGAAAAGGACCTACAAAAACAAACCCAAAACAATGAAGAAAATGGTCACAGGAACATACATATCGATAATTACCTTAAACGTGAATGGATTAAATGCTCCAACCAAAAGACACAGGCTTGCTGAATGGGTACAAAAACAAGACCCATCTATATGCAGTCTACAAGAGACCCACTTTAGACCTAGGAACACATACAGACTGAAAGTGAGGGGATGGAAAAAGATATTCCATGCAAATAGAAATCAAAAGAAAGCTGGAGTAGCAATACTCATATCAGATAAAATAGACTTTAAAATAAAGAATGTTAGAAGAGACAAGGAAGGACACTACATAATGATCAAGGGATCAATCCAAGATGAAGATACAACAATTATAAATATATATGCACCCAACATAGGAGCACCTCAATACATAAGGCAACTGCTAACAGCTATAAAAGAGGAAACTGACAGTAACACAATAATAGTGGGGGACTTTAACACCTCACTAATCGTAGTGGACAGATCATCCAAAATGAAAATAAATAAGGAAACAGAAGCTTTAAATGACACAATAGACCAGGTAGATATAATTGATATTTATAGGACATTCCATACAAAAACAGCAGATTACACTTTCTTCTCAAGTGTGCACGGAACATTCTCCAGGATAGATCACATCTTGGGTCACAAATCAAGCCTCAGTAAATTTAAGAAAATTGAAATCATATCAAGCATCTTTTCTGACCACAGCGTTATGAGATTAGAAACGAATTACAGGGAAAAAAAGTAAGAAACACAAACACATGGAGGCTAAACAATACGTTACTAAATAAACAAGACATCACTGAAGAAACCAAAGAGGAAATCAAAAAATGCCTACAGACAAATGACAATGAAATCACGACAATCCAAAACCTATGGGATGCAGCAAAAGCAGTTCTAGGAGGGAAGTTTATAGCTATACAAGCCTACCTCAAGAAACAAGAAAAATCTCAAATAAACAATCTAACCTTACACCTAAAGGAACTAAAGAAGAACAAACAAAACCCAAAGTTAGCAGAAGGAAAGAAATCATAAAGATCAGAGCAGAAAAAAATGAAATAGAAACAAGGAAAACAATAGCAAAGATCAATAAAACTAAAAGCTGTTTCTTTGAGAAGATAAGCAAAATTGATAAACCATTAGCCAGACTCATCAAGAAAAAGAGGGAGAGGACTCAAATCAATAAACTTAGAAATGAAAAAGGAGAAGTTACAACAGACACCGCAGAAATACAAAGCACCCTAAGAGACTACTATAAGCAACTCTATGTCAATAAAATGGACCATCTGGAAGAAATGGACAAATTCTTAGAAAGGTATAACCTTCCAAGACTGAACCAGGAAAAAATAGAAAATATGAACAGACCAATCACAAGTAATGAAATTGAAAATGTGATTAAAATTCTTTCAAGGAACAAAAGTCCAGGACCAGATGGCTTCGCAGGTGAATTCTATCAAACATTTAGAGAAGAGCTAACACCCATCCTTCTCAAACTCTTCCAAAAAACTGCAGAGGAAGGAACACTCCCAAACTCATTCTATGAGGCCACCATCACCCTGATACCAAAACCAGACAAAGATGTCACAAAAAAAGAAAACTACAGGGCAATATCATTGATGAACACAGATGCAAAAATCCTCAACAAAATACTAGCAAACAGAATCCAACAACACATTAAAACGATCATACACCATGATCAAGTGGGATTTATCCCAGGAATGCAAGGGTTCTTCAATATACGCAAATCAATCAATGTGATACACCATATTAACAAACTGAAGAATAAAAACCATATGATCATCTCAATAGATGCAGAAAAAGCTTTTGACAAAATTCAACACCATTTATGAAAAAAACTCTCCAGAAAGTGGGCATAGAGGGAACCTACCTCAACATAATAAAGGCCATATATGACAAACCCACAGCAAACATCATTCTCAATGGTGAAAAACTGAAAGCATTTCCTCTAAGATCAGGAAGGAGACAAGGATGTCCACTGTCACCACTATTATTCAACATATTTTGGAAGTCCTAGCCACGGCAATCAGAGAAGAAAAAGAAATAAAAGGAATACAAACTGGAAAAGAAGAAGTAAAACTGGCACTGTTTGTAGAGAACATGATACTATGCATAGAGAATCCTAAAGATGCCACCAGGAAACTACTAGAGCTAATCAATGAATTTGGTAAAGTTGCAGTTTACAAAATTAATGCACAGAAATCTCTTGCATTCCTATATACACTAATGATGAAAAATCTGAAAGAGAAATTAAGGAAACACTCCCATTTACCACTGCAACAAAAAGAATAAAATACCTAGGAATAAACCTACCTAGGGAGACAAAAGACCTGTATGCAGAAAACTATGAGACACTCATGAAAGAAATTAAAGATGATACCAACAGATGGAGAGATATACCATGTTCTTGAATTGGAAGAATCAATATTGTGAAAATGACTATACCACCCAAAGCAATCTACAGATTCAATGCAATCCCTATCAAATTACCAATGGCATTTTTTATGGAACTCGAACAAAAAATCTTAAAATTTGTATGGAGACACAAAAGACCCCGAATAGCCAAAGCACTCTTGAGGAAAAAAAAAGGAGCTGGAGGAATCAGACTCACTGACTTCAGACTATACTACAAAGCTACACTAATCAAGACAATATGGTACTGGCACAAAAACAGAAACATAGCTCAACGGAACAAGATAGAAAGACCAGAGATAACCCCACACACGTATGGTCAACTAATCTATGACAAAGGAGGCAAGGATATACAATGGAGAAAAGACAAGTCTCTTCAATAAGTGGTGCTGGGAAAACTAGACAGCTACATGTAAAAGAATGAAATTAGAACACTCCCTAACACCATACACAAAAATAAAGTCAAAATGGATTAGAGACCTAAATGTTAAGACTGAACACTGTAACACTCTTAGAGGAAAACGTAGGAAGGACACTCTTTGACATAAATCACAGTAAGATCTTGTTTGATCCACATCCTAGAGCAATGGAAATAAAAATAAACAAATGGGACCTAATGAAACTTCAAAGCTTTTGCACAGCAAAGGAGACCATAAACAAGACAAAAAGACAACCCTCAGAATGGGAGAAAATATTTGCAAACGAATCAACGGACACAGGATTAATCTCCAAAATATATAAACAGCTCATGCAGCTCAATATTAAAGAAACAAACAACCCAATCCAAAAATGGGCAGAAGACCTAAATAGACAATTCTCCAAAGAAGACATACAGATGGCCAAGAAGCACATGAAAATCTGCTCAACATCACTAATTATTAGAGAAATGCAAATCAAAACTACAATGGGGTATCTATCACCTCACAGCAGTTAGAATGGGCATCATCAGAAAATCTACAAACAACAAATGCTGGAGAGGGTGTGGAGAAAAGGGAACCCTCTTGCACTGTTGGTGGGAATGTAAATTGATACAGCCACTATGGAGAACAGTATGGAGGTTCCTTAAAAAACTAAAAATAGAATTACCATATGATCCAGCGATCCCACTACTGGGCATATACCCAGAGAAAACCATAATTCAAAAAGACACATGCACTCCAATGTTCACTGCAGCACTATTTACAATAGCTAGGTCATGAAAGCAACCTAAATGACCATCGAGAGATGAATAGATAAAGAAGATGTGGTACATATATGCAATGGAATATTACTCAGCCATAAAAAGGAACGAAATTAGGTCATTTTTTGAGACACGGATGGATCTAGAGGCTGTCATACAGAGTGAAGTAAGTCAGAGAGAGAAAAACAAATATCGTATATTAACGCATATATGTGGAACCTAGAAAAATGGTACAGATGAACTGGTTTGCAGGGCAGAAATTGAGACACAGATGTAGAGAATAAATGTATGGACACCAAGGGGGGAAAGCGGCGGGGGGGTGGGGGTGGGGGTGTGATTAATTGGCCGATTGGGATTGACATGTATACACTGGTGCGTATAAAACTGATGACTAATAAGAACCTGCTGTATAAAAAAATAAATAAAATTCAAAAAAACCCAACAACAACAAATAGCGGTAGACCCACAACCTGGAAGATGGCATTTGGGGTGGGGCACAACACTTTAGGACTTGGACAACCCGGAATGATTCCAGGTTGGTGGTGGACAGGACGCCACTGAGGACTAAGATGATGAGGGAATTTGAAGCTGTGCTATCATGTCATCCAAAACACAGTGGAAGCCCCTGGCATTGTTTCTGCTGGAGAAAAGAAAAAGGGTGGAAGAGGGAAGACACTTAATCTTATGTCTACAGAGAGCGGAACAGGAATGAAATGGGAATATCCAGGAAGAAAGATTTTTAACTCAAAAAAGAAAAGGTCACAACAAAAACTAACTAATATCACTTCCTGCTTTATCCACTAGGGTTTGGACACAATGCTAGGCACACTTCATATATTTCTTTTATTCCCTGTAGTAACCCCATAAGGTAATTTTCCTGTCCATATCAGAGATGAGAAAACTAGGGTTCGGAGAAGTTATCCAATTTTCCCAAGGTCCACAGCCATGGTCAGCTGGCTAAAGATGTATACCAAATTATTCTTGTATTAATAACTTGTGGGGGAGACTTCCCTGGTGGCACAGTGGTTAAGAATCCTCCTGCCAGTGCAGGGCACATGGGTTCGATTCCTGGTCCAGGAAGATCCCACATGCCGCACAGCAACTAAGCCCATGCACCACAACTACTGAGCCTGCAATCTAGAGCCCACGAGCCACAACTACTGAGCCCGCGTGCTGCAACTACTGAAGCCCGTGTGCCTACAGCCCATGCTCCGCAACAAGAGAGGCCACCACAATGAGAAGTCCACGCACCGCAACAAAGAGTAGCCTCCACTTGCCGCAACAAGAGAAAGCACACGCGCAGCAACGAAGACCCAACGCAGCGATAAATAAATAAATAAATGTATTAAATAAATAAAATTAAAAAAATAAATTTAAAAAATTCAAAAATTTTTTTAAAATTAAAAAATTTTAAATTAAAAAAACCTTGTGGGGTACATCATAAAAGGAAGCATTTTCATCCATCACATTGGCAAAATTTAAGAGCTCAATAATATCCAATGCTGGTGAGGATATGGAGAAAAAGATACTTTCATTTACTCTTCGTGGAAACATAAGATGCTATCATTTTTTCAATTAGGCAAAAGCTAGCAAAGTTTTTCATGTGCACACTTTTTGGGCAGCAAATCTGCTTCTAAAAACTCTCCTCCAGAAAGAATTGGACATGTTCACACAAGTGTTCTCTATTGTTGATAACAGCGAAAAATAAGAAACAATTCAAAATGCCTACTAATGGTTGGTGTAGCCAAATACATCGTGGCACATTCTTATAAGGGAGTCCTAGACGTCAAGTAAAGACAGAGAGGCAGCTGTACATGGACCACTCTAACATTAAGAAAGCAAGCGAGGGACTTCCCTGGTGGTGCAGTGGTTAATAATCTGCTTGCCAATGCAGGGGATATGGGTTCGAGCCCTGTTCCGGGAAGATCCCACATACCGCAGAGCAACTAAGCCCGTGCACCACAACTGCTGAGGCTGCGCTCCAGAGCCCAAGAGCCACAACTACTGAGCCCACATGCCTAGAGCCTGTGCTCCGCAACAAGAGAAGCCACGAGAAGTGGCTTGAGAAGTCCAAAGAGAAGTCCGCGCACCGCAGCAAAGAGTAGCCTCTGCTCGCTGCAACCAGAGAAAGCCTGCCCACAGCAACGAAGACCAAACGCAGCCAAAAGTTAATTAATTTTTTAAAAAGCAAGAGACAGAACAATGTATATACTATAATCTCACATGAGAAGACAAAAAGAAAATAAAAAGCGAGCATATAGGTCGCTAAATAAAAAGGATTTGGAGGAATAAACTGCACACAGTGGTTAAATCTGGGAAAGGAAGTAGGGTGGCTGACTCAACTGAATTTGCCATTTTTAAAAACTTTTAATTCTAATTCTAATTTTTTTTGGCCAAGTCGCTCAGCTTGCAGGATCTTAACTCCCCAGCTAGGGATGGAACCTGGGCCCCTGGCAGTGAAAGCACCGAGTCCTAACCACTGGACCACCAGGGAATTCCCTGAATTTGCCATTTTAAAGGTAAAAAAAAAAAAAAAAGCCAAATAGTGGCAATTTCATGTTACAACATAAAGTTATATTAAAGAAATATATTTCTGGATTTACTGAATTATTACAATGATAATATATCCATATATTACTTATGAAAAAACAAACCAAACAAATGAACAAAAAACAAGATAAAAAGCAGTCCCTGCCCCTCCAAGATCTGGAGACCAATTGAAGAAGGAAAAATAAGCCAAGTTGTTCTTGCAAAGCCCACAGTGGTGCTAAGAGCACTAAGCCTGAGCATATCACCTGGACACAACAGACCAACTTCTAGGCCTGGCTCTGCCCCTCAGTTGCCGGCTAAACCCCGGCCAAGTTACTTTATTCCTCCAGGTTTTAACAAGAGCACTTCACGCATGACCTCACTAATTCTCACAACACTTAAGCCAAGCACCGTCACCAATATATTACAGATGAGGAAAAGGAAGGGTCTGGACTAGCTTTTAAGTCAGATCCACTCATCCACAAACAACTCTGGCTGAGATCCTGGGATCCTAGAACATTAGTATGGACCAAGAGGTCCCAGCTGTATCCTTGGCCCAAGGAAGCCTTCTTTCCAGTAAAACTCCCTGGAGAGAAAGGGCTCAGCACAAAGGAGAGCTTCTAGGTTCCAACCATTGCTCTGCTTCTCAACCCCAGCGGGACCCTGCAACTTACCTTCCCTGGGCCCCAGGCATAACAATAGTACCCACTCACAGACTGTTTTGTGCTTTAGTGTTTTTAAAAAACTGTCGCATTTGATGCTCACAACAACCCTGGCAGAAGTAGATCAAGTAGTTTGTTCCTGTCTACAGATCAGAAAACTGAGGCTTAGAGAAGTTAAGTAACTTGTTCCCAGTCACGCCGTGGGAAGGCGGTGGAATTGGGCTTCAAATAAGGTCTACTCGTCTGCGCTGATGATAATAATCACGTCAACACTGTGCAACGCTTTACAGTTTGCAATGGGCCATAAGATACATTATCTTATTTTAATCTAACAAGAAGGTGAGGAAGCAGTCTCTGGCTTTCATCGGATTCTCCAAGAGTTCAGAGCCAACCAAGTATAAGCCACGCAGGTACACGCCCACCCAGGGCTGTAAACTAACGGTAGCGAACAAACGTTCGTTCGCAAGCTCTCGTTAATCACCTTCACAGCTGACTTATGAGAGGAATTACCACCCCAATTTACAATTTACAAAGGAGGAAACACACTTGGATAAAGGAGGTGACAGGCCTGCGGTAAACCCGGCCCCCGCCCCCTGCTCCGCGCCCTCCGGCTGCCCCAGCTGCGGACAGGCCCTGGGTCCCCTGGGGAACGCCCGGGGGTCCCAACCCTCCTCGGGCCCTCGGGCGACGCCGGGCTCGGAGACGTACCTGACGTGCCCCAGAAGCTGAGGTTCCAAGAGAACCCCCCGACCTCCCGCTAGGTACCCAGCCGAGGCCACATCCCCCGCCGCGACCTCGACCGCGAGTGCCTCCAGTCCGCGGGCCGCGCGCACGCGCACACGCAGCCCCGCCGGGCTCTACCACCGAGGGAGGTGGGGATACCCGACACGGCACGGTCCCCAGCGCGAGCCTACGCAAAGCACCAGAAACTCTTGAGGACTACCCCCGATATATTTAATAGAATCCACAAAGGCAGTGTCTTCTGGAGTCACTTCCATGCCCCGTGCTACAGGCTAGGACGAGGAGCCACACTCACCCTCCCCACAAACCCCTGGGTCTGGTCTCCCCCGCCTACAGGGGCCGTCGCCGTGGTAACGGCGTCTCGCGGATGAGGTGGAGGCTCGCCACGCCTCCGTTGTCGTGGGAAAGGCGCGAGTGGTGGCTGCGGCCCGCGTTGCCTGGAGAACGTCAGGACTTACAAACGCAAAATGGGCCTCTCCCCGACGTCCCTCCTCCTCTTCCTCCTCCCAGACCACAAAACAAAGCGCACCCCTTCCTGGTGGATGTGGGGACAACGGGTGTCGGGTGTCCCATCCAGAACTTTACAGGGTCCCCAGAGGGAGCCGTGGCGGAATAGGCTCCGAGTTCGTCGGATTCTGCCTATGTCTTCAGGTAAGATGAACAGACAGACAGTGACCCTGCCTGCCAGCCTCCACACGCTGGCCTCTCATCGGCTTTGACGGGCAGGGGAACCTGAGGTCAGGGGCCGCTTCAGGGTCGCACAGTGAGCAAGGAGCAGAGAGCTACTCGAAAATCAACTCCAGATCTCCTAAAATCCTAACTGTGTATTACTGGTTCCATTTGACAAATGAAGAGACTCCGGGTCATTCAAGGGATATTTACTGGCTGCTTAGCGAGTGCACCAGGTCATCCATCCAGTGAGGGGCAGGACCCATAGGTCTCTGGCTCCAAGTGCAGTTTTCTTCCAACTACATGTTACTTCATTGAAAAGGGGAGAGTTCCGTGTCCTAGAACCAAACCACATGGTCTAACCCAGCACAGTCCAATGGAAACATAATGTAGGCCACATATATAATTTAGAATTTTCTAGTAGCCATATTTTTTAAAAAGTAAAAAAAATCAGGTGATGTTAATATGACTAATGTTTTAACTCATATGTCCCAAATATCATTTCAACATACAATCAATATTTTAAAGTTTATTCTGCTTCAGTTTTTAAATTTTAATTAACTAAAATTAAGATTTTAGTGTTTCGGTCACACTAACCAAATTCCAAGGACTCCATTGTCACATGTGGCTAGTGGCTACTGTGATGCACCGGTCTGGTCTTTTCCTGTCTTTCTACTGTGTGTCCCTCTGCTTGGGTGGTATTTCCCCTCCCCACTTATCTAATTAACTCTTGCTCTTCCTTCAAGTCTTGACTCCCTTGACTAGGTCATTATCCACTATTATGTTGTCTCTCAGAGCGTTGTGTCCCTCCCTTTGAAGCAGTGGTCAGTTATAATTCATGGTTATGTATATAATTAATCATCACTTGTCACCCCTAGTAGACATAAGCTCCATTAAGGCAGGGATAAAGTCTGGTTTAACTCACCAACCTGTCCCCAAGTAGGGACACATTGCTGGCTGTGTTGGGCAGTCAGTAAGTAGTCATTTAATGACTGAAGTTTAAACTGAACAAAAGTCTGTCTGACTCCAAAGTCAGCATTGTTTTAACTTGTTTAACATGTTTAAGTTAAAATGTGTTAACTTTAAACAACGGACTTTCAAATCTCAGCTGCCAGAATATGTGCTCCATGAGGGCAGAACGTTTTTTTATTCTTCCACTCACCTGCCCCTAATATACAGCACAGTGCTGGGCACAGGGTGGATATTCAATAAAGTTAGTTTGCTCCCCCACCCATTTTTTCTCCCCAAATAGTGACAGTAAAAACTTATCATGCTTCAGAGAATACTTATCCTAAAATGATATGATGAAAATTTCAGAAGGGAACAGAGTATTTTAAATGTGTCTTTTAACAAGCATAATATTCAATTCTCCTGTTAGGCATGGGTAATAATGTTAAGCTAAAGCAAGAGGCTTCTTAACAGGGTCCCCCTAAGCCTGGCTTTTCAGAGAACATGGAGTTTTCCAGTCATGCTGGCGGGGATGGGTGGGTGGGTGGATAAAAGTGAGAAGCCCTAAAATGCACCTGCCTCCTCTTTACCCTCACCCCCTTGCCTGTATGGCTAAAGACTAGGAGCAGGAGGCAGGAAATAATAGTTTTGACCTGAGCCTGGGCCAACCTTTCCTACAATCCAACTGACTTAGGACAGCCCAAAGTGGATAGCCTCTTTGGACCAGAAAGAAGTATGGTGAGTGAGTTAAAAATGGAATCAAATATTGAGTGAATCTAATTCCTAGAGAGTAATTTGCCTAATGGAGAAAGACGTAGAAGCAAATAAATTCTGGTTCCGTATTGTAAGTGCTGTAATAGAGAGTTGAAAGCAGAATCCTGGACTTCACAGAAAAGGGGTGGTATTAATGGCCTGGAGTAATTCAAGAAGGTTTTCCAAAAAGACATATCACCTGGACTGATTGAATGGAGGGAATTGCATGTACAAGGCATAGAGGCATAAAGCGCACACCATGGCAGGGATCAGGAAAAAGTTCGGTGGGGCAGGCATGTAGGATGGATGGCTGGGGAGAAGACAGCAGAGCAGAAGGCATGCACCAAAGGAGAAGAAAGGAGACTGTGGTGAAAGGACACCTCGGTTAAGTTTTCCATCAAACTATACCTTTTCTCTGTCTTTCCATTATGTATGAGCTTCTTGAGGGCAGGTCTGAGCCTTTTACTTCATTATAACCAGGCCTATACCACCAGGCTCTGGACAGGGAGGACCCACAGATGGTAGTGATGAACTCCTCCTGGCCAACAAGCAAGGACCCAGGAGAGCACTCTGGCCAGAATATTACAAATCCAGGAGGAAAAGTAGTGTGGGGCCAGTTTCCTGAAAGGGAGCAGAAAGCCTCAGCTAGATTAGGAGCCTCATGCTGAGGAGATGGACCCAGTATCATAGAAGCCCAGCATCTGAGGGCTGCAAAGGGGCTTAGGGACCTAATCCAAATCTCTGACTTTACAGGTGAGGCTCAGAGAGCCAAAGAGATTTGACTGGATTTCTAACTTGGAAACTGGCTTGCTGGATGGTCTGGAGCCCCGTCTTTTCAGCAGTCTAGTCTTCTTATTTTTATTTATTTATTTGGCCGCACCGTGTGGCTTACGGGATCTTAGTTTCCCAACCAGGGATGGAACCCGGGCCCCTGGCAGTGAGAGCGCCGAGTCCTAACCACTGGACCACCAGGAATTCCCTAGCCGCCTTATTTTTAAAACCAGAATAATTCTCATCAGGGGGTGGTGGGGATCAGCAGGTAGAAAGCAAAAGTATATATGCCTTGAAGTTCTCTGTTAAGAATGTGGTACCCATATACAATGTACACATGTGGGCTTCTCATGTGGTACACATATACAATGGAACATTACCCAGCCATAAAAAAGAATGAAATAACGCCATCTGCAGCAACATGGGAGGACCTAGAGATTGTCATACTGAGTGAAGTAAGTCAGACAAGAGAAAAACAAATACCATATGATATCACTTATATGTGGAATCTAAAAATATGGTACAAATGAACTTATTTACAAAACAGAAATAGAGTCACAGATGTAGAAAACAAATTTATGATTACCAAGGGGGAAAGGGGCAGGGGAGGGATAAATTGGGAGATTGGGAATGACATATACACACTACTATATATAAAATAGATAACTAATAAGGGCCTACTGTATCGCACAGGGAACTCTACTCAATACTCTGTAATGACCTGTATGGGAAAAGAATCTAAAAAGAATGGATATATGTATATGTATAACGGATTCACTTTGCTGTACAGCAGAAACTAACACAACATTGTAAATCAGCTATACTCCAATAAAAATTTTAAAAAATGGGCTTCTCAGACAAAAGCCTTTATTCCCCATTAACATGCAGCATGTATCTCGCTATCAGCCCTGCTTACAAGATGAGCGTGGTTGTGCTTTCTAAGATGGTTGTATGCTATTTGTGATTCCCAGGAGGCTGGTGGAACAGAAAACAAGATTGTAGTGAGGAATGAGAGGCTCTTAAAAGTGGAAACTTACTGTTTGTCAGTTTACAAGAAACTGGACAATGGCTGATTTCAGGAACATGGATGTCATCAATTTCACTGCCTTGCCAATGGTGCCAGTAGATGAGCACCTGCCTGTCTCATTCACTGCACGGAAAGCAATGAAGGATGCCATGAGGAAGAATCTGGAGGACAGTCCACCCTGTATCCTTCTGTGGTGCCGTCTGCAGTAGAGACCAAACACACCCGTGCAGAGGTGTAACCTGGGCTCGAGTCTATAACATACACCACTTACTAGCTCGTTTCTTATATGTTTGTTAATTTTTTTCAATTACTTAAGCCCTACCTGTCCTTTAAAAGAATATGAAGCTGTGAAGGATTGTTTGTCTTGAGTTTGTTTTACTAAGATAATCAGAAAGAGCCCTAAAGGGAGACATACTGGAAATATTCATTGAAAGAATGGGGAAGAAGAGAAAAAAATGTTCTTTTTACCCCATTGTCTCTTTCTTTCCCTTCTGCCTTCCAAAGAATTAAACTTATAGATAGAAACTAAGTTGTAGTCCAGCCCTCTGCCCTCAGACTAGTTAGCTGAGTGCCCAACTTTAAAAAAAATTTTTTTTCTTTTTCTTTTTGTGGCCACGCTGCACCGCAGCTTGCAGGATCTTAGTTCCCTGATCAGGGATTGAACCCAGGCCCTCGGCAGTGCAAGTGCAGAGTTCTAACCACTGGACCACCAAGGAATTCCCTTTTTTTTCTTTCTTTTCATTTTCTTTCTTTTTTTTTTTTTTTTTACTCCCTTTGACCTTTCCTCTTCTCATCTGCCACTGCCAGCACCTCTACTTGGGCCCAGACTTTGCCCCTTCTGACATCATCCAGGCTCTACCAGCATCTTTCTTCTCTGACTCTGCCTTTATTGATCCTGATCTCATTTCTGACCCTGAACCTTGTATCTCAGGGACCCACAGAATCCCGCCTCTGGGGGACCATAGAACTCATCCAGCAAATAAAGACCCTCTCAGGTTATAAATAACCCTGTCTTTCCATCTTATATAGAGCTCATTTACCTTCAAGTCATCCTCCTGCCAACCAAACTGCATGTATCCCTCTGCATCACCTCACTTTCCATGCCTCTCAGAAACCCTTCTCAAGATGAGCACAAATGATCCCATCAGGATCTATTTCAGGGTCTCACTTTCCTGGGCCTTTTTCTAATGTACCCTCTTTCTTCTTAATCCTACACTTATCTCAACCTAAGTAATCCATTTCACTTCCTATGATTTGTCATGTCCCTCCTTGGCATCTCCATTTGTCAAGTATCCTCTGATTTGTAAGAACACTTGAGGGTAATGGAAGTAACAGTGAACCTTGCTATATATGAAGGCAATGAGGAGTGGTAGGATTATGGGGCTTTTACAAAGGATATATAATAGACCAATTGAGGCTAAGACAGAAAGAAATGCAAACGTAGAGAGGGTAGTAAGAGGGTGCATTGAACTGAGCAGCGATTTCAACAGTGATAAACAAGGTTGAGATGCCCTTGGACCCAGGCATCCTTCACCTGACAGAAACAGCTCTCTGTGTGACTGTGTGCATCACAGCATTATCTGTACTTGTAAAACAATTATAAACAACTTAAATATTCAATAGCCAAGGTACAGTTAAGTCTATTAAGATGCATTCTCTAAATGGATTTGTATTCTGCCATTTAAAATATTATGAAGATTATTTAGCTTTATGGAAAATAATCATAATAATGAGTAGGAGAGAAGTCAGAGTAGTAAAATAGGCATCCACTGATATTATAATTATGTAAAAATGTGTGTATATCATAATGCTAGAAGGAAGTCTCCCGAAAACCTAACAAGTTGTTAGGGTGGTAGCGTAATAGATGATTCTTTTTATATTTTCCAAGGTGTCTAGAATATGGTTAATTTTTGTATATAATTTATAAAGCAACTCATTTAACACAAGATAAAAGAAGTGTGAATGTTCGCAGAGAAAATAATTAATGAAAAGACAGCACAGAGGGCCCTGAACCAAGATGGCAGAGTAGAAGGATGTGCTCTCACTGCCTCTTGCGAGAACACCAGAATCACAACGAGCTGCTGGACAGTAACCGACAGGAGGACACTGGAACTCACCAAAAAAGATACCCCACATCCAAAGACAAAGGAGAAGCCACAATGAGACGGTAGGAGGGGTGCAATCACAGTAAAATCAAATCCCATAACTGCTGCGTGGGTGACTCACAGACTGGAGAACACTTATGCCACAGAAGTCCACCCGTTGGAGTGAAGGTTCTGAGCCCCACATCAGGCTTCCCAACCTGGGAGTCCGGCAACGGGAGGAGGAATTCCTAGAGAATCACACTTTGAAGGTTACTGGGATTTGAATGCAGGACTTCAACAGGACTGGGGGAAACAGAGACTCCACCCTTGGAGGGCACACACAAAGTAGTGTGTGCATCGGGACCCAGGGGAAGGAGCAGTGACCCCAGGGGAGACTGAAGCAGACCTACCTGCTAGTGTTGGAGGGTCTCCTGCAGAGGCAGGGGTGGCTGTGGCTCACCGTGGGGACAAGGACACTGGCCGTGGAAGTTCTGGGAAGTACTCCTTGGCGTGAGCCCCCCCAGAGTCCACCATTAGCCCCAGCAAAGAACCCAGGTAGGCTCCAGTGTTGGGTCGCCTCAGGCCAAACAACCAACAGGGAGGGAACCCAGCCCCACCCATCAGCAGTCAAGCAGATTAAAGTTTTGCTGAGCTTTGCCCACCAGAGCAACAGCCAGCTCTACCCACCACCAGTCCCTCCCTTCAGGAAACTTGCACAAGCCTCTTAGATAGCCTCATCCACCAGAGGGCAGACAGCAGAAGCAAAAAGAACTACAGGCCTGCAGCCTGTGGAACAAAACCACATTCACAGAAAGATAAACAAGATGAAAAGGCAGAGGGCTATGTACCAGATGAAGGAACAAGATAAAACCTCAGAAAAACAACTGAATGAAGTGGAGATAGGCAACCTTCCAGAAAAAGAATTCAGAATAATGATAGTGAAGATGATCCAGGACCTCGGAAAAAGAATGGAGGCAAAGATCGAGAAGATGCAAGAAATGTTTAACAAAGACCTAGAAGAATTAAAGAACAAACAAACAGAGATGAACAATACAATAACTGAAATGAAAACTACACTAGAAGGAATCAACAGCAGAATAACTGAAGCAGAAGAACAGATAAGTGACCTGGAAGACAGAATGGTGGAATTCACTGCTGTGGAAGAGAATAAAGAAAAAAGAATGAAAAGAAATGAAGACAGCCTAAGAGACCTCTAGGACAACATTAAACGCAACAACACTCATGTTATAGGGGTCCCAGAAGGAGAAGAGAGAGAGAAAGGACCAGAGAAAATATTTGAAGAGATTATATTCGAAAACTTCCCTAACACGGGAAAGGAAATAGCCACCCAAGTCCAGGAAGCGCAGAGTCCCATACAGGATAAACCCAAGAAGAAACACGCCGAGACACATAGTAATCAAATTGGCAAAAATTAAACACAAAGAAAAACTTATTGAAAGCAGCAAGGGTAAAACGACAAATAACATACAAGGGAACTTCCATAAGGTGCTAAGAGAATTCAGCACCACCAAACCACCTCTACAGCAAATGCTAAAGGAACTTCTCTAAGTGGGAAACACAAGAGAAGAAAAGGACCTACAAAAACAAACCCAAAACAATGAAGAAAATGGTCATAGGAACATACATATTGATAATTACCTTAAACATGAATGGATTAAATGCTCCAACCAAAAGACACAGGCTTGCTGAATGGGTACAAAAACAAGACCCATCTATATGCTGTCTACAAGAGACCCACTTCAGACCTAGGGACACATACAGACTGAAAGTGAGGGGGTGGAAAAAGATATTCCATGCAAATGGAAATCAAAAGAAAGCTGGAGTAGCAATACTCATATCAGATAAAATAGACTTTAAAATAAAGAATGTTAGAAGAGACAAGGAAGGACACTACATAATGATCATGGCATTGATCCAAGAAGAAGATAAAACAATTATAAATATATATGCACCCAACATAGGAGCACCTCAATACATAAGGCAACTGCTAACAGCTATAAAAGAGGAAACTGACAGTAACACAATAATAGTGGGGGACTTTAACACCTCACTTATCCTAGTGGACAGATCATCCAAAATGAAAATAAATAAGGAAACAGAAGCTTTAAATGACACATTAGACAAGATAGATTTAATTGATATTTATGGGACATTCCATACAAAAACAGCAGATTACACTTTCTTCTCAAGTGCACACGGAACATTCTCCAGGATAGATCACATCTTGGGTCACAAATCAAGCCTCAGTAAATTTAAGAAAATTGAAATCATATCAAGCATCTTTTCTGACCACAACGTTATGAGATTAGAAACGAATTATAGGGAAAAAAACGTAAGAAACACAAACACATGGAGGCTAAACAATACGTTACTAAATAAACAAGACATCACTGAAGAAATCAAAGAGGAAATCAAAAAATGCCTACAGACAAATGACAATGAAATCACGACAATCCAAAACCTATGGGATGCAGCAAAAGCAGTTCTAGGAGGGAAGTTTATAGCTATACAAGCCTACCTCAAGAAACAAGAAAAATCTCAAATAAACAATCTAACCTTACACCTAAAGGAACTAAAGAAGAACAAACAAAACCCAAAGTTAGCAGATGGAAAGAAATCATAAAGATCAGAGCAGAAAAAAATGAAATAGAAAGAAAGAAAACAATAGCAAAGATCAATAAAACTAAAAGCTGTTTCTTTGAGAAGATAAGCAAAGTTGATAAACCATTAGCCAGACTCATCAAGAAGAACAGGGAGAGGACTCAAATCAATAAACTTAGAAATGAAAAAGGAGAAGTTACAACAGACACTGCAGAAATACAAAGCATCCTAAGAGACTACTATAAGCAACTCTATGCCAATAAAATGGACCATCTGGAAGAAATGGACAAATTCTTAGAAAGGTATAACCTTCTAAGACTGAACCAGGAAAAAATAGAAAATATGAACAGACCAATCACAAGTAATGAAATTGAAAATGTGATTAAAATTCTTTCAAGGAACAAAAGTCCAGGACCAGATGGCTTCGCAGGTGAATTCTATCAAACATTTAGAGAAGAGCTAACACCCATCCTTCTCAAACTCTTCCAAAAAATTGCAGAGGAAGGAACACTCCCAAACTCATTCTATGAGGCCACCATCACCCTGATACCAAAACCAGACAAAGATGTCACAAAAAAAGAAAACTACAGGCCAATATCACTGATGAACATAGATGCAAAAATCCTCAACAAAATACTAGCAAACAGAATCCAACAACACATTAAAACGATCATACACCATGATCAAGTGGGATTTATTCCAAGGTTGCAAGGATTCTTCAATATACGCAAATCAATGTGATACACCATATTAACAAATTGAAGAATAAATACCATATGATCATCTCAGTCGATGCAGAAAAAGCTTTTGACAAAATTCAACACCCATTTATGAAAAAAACTCTCCAGAAAGTGGGCATAGAGGGAACCTACCTCAACATAATAAAGGCCATATATGACAAACCCACAGCAAACATCATTCTCAATGGTGAAAAACTGAAAGCATTTCCTCTAAGATCAGGAAGGAGACAAGGATGTCCACTGTCACCACTATTATTCAACACGGTTTTGGAAGTCCTAGCCACAGCAATCAGAGAAGAAAAAGAAATAAAAGGAATCCAAATTGGAAAAGAAGAAGTAAAACTGGCACTGTTTGCAGATGACATGGTACTATACATAGAGAATCCTAAAGATGCCACCAGAAAACTACTAGAGCTAGTCAATGAATTTGGTAAAGTTGCAGTTTGCAAAATTAATGCACAGAAATCTCTTGCATTCCTATATACACTAATGATGAAAAATCTGAAAGAGAAATTAAGGAAACACTCCCATTTACCATTGCAACAAAAAGAATAAAATACCTAGGAATAAACCTACCTAGGGAGACAAAAGAGCTGTATGCAGAAAACTACGAGACACTCATGAAAGAAATTAAAGATGATACCAACAGATGGAGAGATATACCATGTTCTTGGATTGGAAGAATCAATATTGTGAAAATGACTATATCACCCAAAGCAATCTACAGATTCAGTGCAATCCCTATCAAATTATCAATGGCATTTTTTACGGAACTCGAACAAAAAATCTTAAAATTTGTATGGAGACACAAAAGACCCCGAATAGCCAAAGCAGTCTTGTGGGAAAAAAACAGAGCTGGAGGAATCAGACTCACTGACTTCAGACTATACTAAGAAGCTTCACTAATCAACACAATATGGTACTGGCACAGAAACAGAAACATAGGTCAATGGGACAAGATAGAAAGCCCAGAGATAACCCCACACACGTATGGTCAACTAATCTATGACAAAGGAGGCAAGGATATACAATGGAGAAAAGACAGTGTCTTCAATAAGTGGTGCTGGGAAAACTAGACAGCTACATGTAAAAGAATGAAATTAGAACACTCCCTAACACCATACACAAAAATAAACTCAAAATGAATTAGAGACCTAAATGTAAGACCGGACACTATAAAACTCTTAGAGGAAAACGTAGGAAGAACACTCTTTGACATAAATCACAGCAAGATCTTTTTTGATCCACCTCCTAGAGTAATGGAAATAAAAACAAAAATAAACAAATGGGACCTAATGAAAGTTCAAAGCTTTTGCACAGCAAAGAAGACCATAAACAAGACGGAAAGAGAACCCTCAGAATGGGAGAAAATGTTTGCAAACGAATCAACAGACACAGGATTAATCTCCAAAATATATAAACAGCTCATGCAGCTCAATATTAAAAAAAACAAACAACCCAATCCGAAAATGAGCAGATGACCTAAATAGACATTTCTCCAAAGAAGACATACAGATGGCCAGGAAGCACATGAAAAGCTGCTCAACATCACTAATTATTAGAGAAATGCAAATCAAAACCACAATGAGGTATCACCTCACACCAGGTAGAATGGGCGTCATCAGAAAATCTACAACAACAAATGCTGGAGAGGGTGTGGAGAAAAGGGAACCCTCTTGCACTGTTGGTGGGAATGTAAATTGATACAGTCACTATGGAGAACATTATGGAGGTTCCTTAAAAAACTAAAAATAAAATTACCATATCATCCAGCAATCCCACTACTGGGTATATACCCAGAGAAAACCATAATTCAAAAAAGCACATGTACCCCAATGTTCATTGCAGCGCTATTTACAATAGCCAGGTCATGGAAGCAACCTAAATGCCCATCGAGAGACGAATGGATAAAGAAGATGTGGTACATATATACAATAGAATATTACTCAACCATAAAAAGGAACGAAATTGGGTCATTTGTTGAGACGTGGATGGATCTAGAGACTGTCATACAGAGTGAAGTAAGTCAGAGAGAGAAAAACAAATATCGTATATTAACGCATATATGTGGAACCTAGAAAAATGGTACAGATGAACCAGTTTGCAGGGCAGAAATTGAGACACATGTAGAGAACAAACATATGGACACCAAGGGGGTAAAGTGGTGGGGGGGTTGTGGGTGGTGGTGTGATGAATTGCACCAACTGGGATTGACATGTATACACTGATGTGTATAAAATTGATGACTAATAAGAACCTGTGGGCTTCTCTGGTGGCGCAGTGGTTGAGAGTACGCCTGCCGATGCAGGGGATGCGGGTTCGTGCCCCGGTCCGGGAAGATCCCACGTGCCGTGGAGCGGCTGGGCCTGTGAGCCATGGCCTCTGAGCCTTCACGTCCGGAGTCTGTGCTCCACAGCGGGAGAGGCCACAACAGTGAGAGGCCTGCGTACCGCAAAAAAAAAAAAAAAAAAAAGAACCTGCTGTATAAAAAAATTAATTAAATTTTAAAAAATAAATAAATAAATGAACTGTGGGGAAAAAAAAAAAAAGCACAGTAAGGCAGTGAGCTGCTTTTCTTTACAGGCTCGCCCCATCCTGTTCTATTTGTGTGTAGTCATCACCCAGAAAGTTTCCTTAACAGACTCACCTCCCAGCCTGCTGCACTGGCTCCATACAGCAGGTGAACCAAGGGATTGCTGAGACAGATCTGAGTCCCAACCCGTTGGTGCACAGCCTGGTAAGTTATGTGTGCTGAGGCAAGGCTTCCAGCAAGGAAGGGCCCTAGGGGCCCCTCTACTTATTTGAAAGCACATTTGCACAATAGAAGTATCAAAGATCTATTTTTAAAATTAATAAACTTTATTCTTAGAGCAGTTCTGGGTTCATAGCAAAATTGAGCTGAAAGTGCGGAGTTCCCACATACCCCTCCCTGTCCCCACACATGCACAACCTCCCCATCACCAGAGTGGAACATTTATTATAATTGATGAACCTAAATTGACACATCACATTCACCCAAAGCCCATGTTTACATTAGGTTTCTCTCCTTGTGCTGTACATTCTATGAGTTTGGACAAATGTATAATGGTATGTGTCCACCCTTATAGTATTATACGGAATAGTTTCACTGCCCTAAAAACCCTCTGTGCTGCTATTCATCCCTCTCTCCCCGCAGTCCTTGGCAACCACTGATCTTTTGCTATCTCCTTAGTTTTACCTTTTCCAGAATGTCATAGAATTGGAATCATAAAGTATGTAACCTTTTCAGATTGGTTTCTTTTACTTAGTAATACGTCTTTAAGGTTTCTCCATGTGTTTTCATGGCTTGATAGCTCATTACTTTTTTGCGCTGAATAGTATTCTGTTGTTTGGATGTCCACAGTTTATTTATCTGTTTACCTACTGAGGGGCATGTTGGTTGCTTCTGAGTTTTGGCAACTTTGAATAAAGCTTCTATAAACATTCATATGCAGGGTTTTGTGTGTGGACATGTATTTTCAGTTCATTTGGGTAAATACCAAGGAGCATGAATCCTGGACCATATGGTAAGAGTATGTTTAGTATAGTAAGAGACTGCCAAATTGTCTCCCAAAGTGGCTGTGCCCTTTTGCATTCCCACCAGCAGTGAATGAGAGTTCCTGTTGCTCCACATCATCAGCAGCATTTGGTGTTGTCAGTGTTTGGGATTTTGGCCATCCTAACCAGTATACTGTGATATCTCCCTGTTTTAATTTGCAGTTCTCTAATAACGTGATATTAAACATCTTTTTATATGCTTACTTTCCACCTGTATATCTTGTTTGGTGGTGAGGTGTCTGTTGAGGTGTTTGCCCCATTTTTTAATTGAGTTGTTTGTTTTCTTATTGTTGGGTTTTAAGATTTCTTTGTATATTTTGGATAACAGTCCTTTATCAAATGTATCTTTTGCAAATATTCTCTCCAGTCTGTGGCTGGTCTTCTTTTTCTCTTGACATTGTCCTTTCTAGAGCAGAAGTTTTAAGTTTTAATGAAGTCCAGCTTATCAGTTATTTCTTTCATGGATCATGCCTCTGATGTTGTATCTAAAAAGTCATTGCGAAACCCAGGGTCATCTAGGTTTTCTCATCTAGGTTATCTTCTAGGAGTTTTATATTTAGGTCTGTTATCCATTTTGACTTAATTTTTGTGAAAGATGTAAGGTCTGTGTATGGGTTCGTTATTTTGCGTTTGGATGTTCAGTTGTTCGAGCACCATTTGTTGAAAAGTCTATCTTTGCTCCATTGTATTGCCTTTGCCTCTTTGTCAAAAATCAATTGACTTTGTTTATGTGGGTCTATTTCTGGACTCTCTATTCTGTTCCATTGATCTATTTGTCTGTTTTTTTGGCCAATGCCACGCTGTCTTGATTACTGTAGTTTTATAGTAAGTAAGTCTTGAAGTCAAGTAGTGTCAGTTCTCCTTCAATGCTGGGTTTGCTATTCTGGGTCTTTTACTTCTCCATGTAAAGTTTAGAGTTAGTTTGTCAATGTTGACAAATAAGTTGCTGGGATTTTGATTGGGACTGCATCGATCAAGTTGGGAAGAACTGACGTCTTGACAATATTGAGCCTTTCCATCTGTGAACATGGAATATCTCCATTTATTTAGTTGTTTAATTTATTTCATCAGTTTTATAGTTTTTCTTATTTTGATCTTGTACATATTTTATTAGATTTATACCTATGTATTTCGTTTTTTTGTTAATATAAATGGTATTGTGTTTTTAATTTCAAATTCCACTTGTTCATTGTTGGTTATAGGAAAGGGCACATATCCAGTTGATTGATGATGCTGTTGAGTTCAGCTATTTTCTTACTAATTTTCTGTCTGCAGGATCTGTCCCTTTCTAACAGAGGAGTATTAAAGTCTCTAACTATTATGGTAGATTCATCAATGGATTCATTGTCCATGCAATTCTTTTTTTGCCTCATGTATTTTGATGCTCTGTTAGGCACATACACATTAAGATTGTTAAGTCTTCTTGGTGTATTGACCCCTTTATCATTATATAATGCCCCTCTTTATCCCTGATAACTTTCTTGGACCTGAAGTCTGCTCTAAGTGAAATATACTTTTTTTTTTTAATTAGTGTTAGTATGGTATATCTTTCTTCATCCCTTTACTTCTAATCTATATATTTATTTATATTTAAAATGGGTTTCTTATAGACAAAGTATTTTGGATCTTGTTTTTGGATTTACTCTGGCAATCTCTGTCTTTTAATTGGCATATTTAGACCTTTCATGTTTAAAGTGATTATTGATATAGTTGGATTAATATCTACCATATTTGTTCTGTTTTCTATTTGTTGGCCTGTTCTTTGTTCCTATGTTTTAAAATATTTATTTATTTTTAATTTATTTTTATTTTTTGGCTGTGTCAGGTCTTAGTTGCAGCACCCGGGCTCTTTGTTGTGGCGCATGGGCTTCTCTTTAGTTATGGTACATGGGCTCAGTGGTTGTGGCGTGTGGGCTTAGTTTCCCCGCGACATGTGGGATCCTAGTTCCCTGATCAGGGATCGAACCCACGTCCCCTGCACCGGAAGGCGGATTCTTAACCACTGGACCACCAGGGAAGTCCCCTTTTATCCTACTTTTGTCTTCCAAACTTTTTCTGCCTTTTGTGGTTTTAATTGAGCATTTTATGTGATTTTATTCTCTCTCCTTTCTTAACATATCAATCATACTTCTTTTTGTACTTTTTGTACTTTTTTTAGTGGTTGCCCTAGAGTTTAAAATATACATTTACAACTAATCTAAGTCTACTTTCAAATATTACTATACCACTTCACGGGTAATGCAAATACTTTATAATAATAAAATATTCCTAATTCCATCCTCCTGTCTTTTGTATCATTGCCATCATTCATTTCATTTCACTTGTGTATGTGTGTATATGTATATACACACACATTGCTACTATTATTTTGAACAAACTGCTATCTGTTAGATCAATTAAGAATAAAAAAACAAAATTTTTTATTTTACTTTCGCTGATTCATTCTTTGATGCACTTCCTTTCTTTATGTAGATCCAAGTTTCTGACCTGTATCATTTTCCTTCCCTCTAAAAAACTTCTTTCAGCATTTCTTCACGGCAGATATACTGGCAACAAATTCCCTCAGTTTTCGTTTGTCTGAGAAAGCCTTCATTTCTCCTTCACTTTTGAGGGATAATTTTGCAGAGTACAGGATTCCAGGTTGGCAGGGTTTTTTTCCTTAACACTTTAAATATTTCACTTCATTTTCCTCTTGCTTGCATGGTTTCTGAGAAGTCGGATGTAATTCTTATCTTTGCTCTTTTATAGGTAAGGTATTATTCCCCCCTCTGGCTTCTTTCAAGATTTTTATTTCTTTTCTTTTTTTTTTTTTTTTTGTCTCTGTTTAAATATTTATTTATTTATTTAGGCTGCGCCAGCTCTTTTTTTTTTTTTTTTTTTTGCGGTACGCGGCCCTCTCACTGTTGTGGCCTCTCCCGTTGCGGAGCACAGGCTCCGGAGGCACAGGCTCAGTAGCCATGGCTCACGGACCCAGCCGCTCTGCGGCATGTGGGATCCTCCTGTACTGGGGACCGAACCCGCACCCCCCACATCGGCAGGCGGACTCTCAACCACTGCGCCACCAGGGAAGCCCTGCGCCAGCTCTTAGTTGCAGCACGTGAGATCTTAGTTGCCGCGTGCGGGATCTTTAATTGTGGTATGCGGGATCTTTTAGTTTTAGTATGCGGACTTCTTAGTTGCAGCATGTGTGTGGGATCTAGTTCCCCGACCAGGGATTGAACCCAGGCCCCCTTCATTGGGAGCACAGGGTCTTACCCACTGGACCACCAGGAAAGTCCCTAAAGATTTTTATCTTTGATTTTCTAAAGTTTGAATATGAAATACCTAGGTATAGTTTTTTGGGTTTTGTTTTTGTTTTTTGCATATATCCTACTTGGTGTTATCTGAGTTTCCTGGATCTGTGTTTTGGTGTCTGACATTAATTTGGGAAATTTTCCAGTCGTTTTTTCCTTCAAATATTCCTTCTGTTCTTTTCTCTCTTTCTGCTACTTCTGGTATTCCTATTATGCACATGTTACACTTTTTAATAGTTGTCCCATAGTTCTTGGATATTCTGTTCTGTTTGGGGGGTATTTTTCAGTCTTTTTTTTTCTCTTTGCTTTTCTGTTTTGGAAGTTTCGATTGTCATTTCCTCAAACTCAGATTCTTTCCTCAGCCGTGTCTAGTCAACTAATGAGCCCGTCAAAGGCATCCTTCTATTTTGTTACAGTGTTTTTGATCTCTAGCATTTTTTTCCAAAGATTCTTTTGATGTGGACCATTTTTAAAGTCTTTATTGAATTTGCTACAATATTGCTTCTGTTTTATGTTTTTGTTTTTTTGGCCACGAGGCATGTGGGATCTTAACTCCCCAACCAGGGATTGAACTGCACCCCCTGCATTGAAAGGCGAAGTCTTAACCACTGGACCGCCAGGGAAATCCCCTCTAGCATTTGTTTTGGACCCTTTCTTAGAATGTTCATTCTCTGTTTACATTATCCTTCTGTTCTTGTATGTTTCCTGCTTTTTCTGTAAAAGCCCTTAGAACATTAATCATAATTTTAAAAGATTCCTGGTCTGATAAGTCCAACATTTCTGCCATGTCTGACTCTGGTTCTGATGCTTGTTTATGCTCTTCAAACTGTGCCTTTTACCTTTTAGTATGCCTTGTAATTTTTTGTTGAAAGGTAGATATGACGTACTGGGTAAAAGGAACTGTGGTGAATAGGCTTTCAGTGATGTGGTGGTAGGTGTGAGCGTTGTGGGGGGAGTGTTCTGTAGTCCTATGGTTGGGTCTCAGTCTTTTGATGAACCTTCGGTACCTCTGGACTGGACTTCACCATTGCTTCTCAGTTTTTTTCCCCCGCTTGGGTGGGACAAGATAGCTAAATGGTGCTAGAATTGGGGTATTTCCCCTCCCCCAGGTGGGTTAGGCTCTGGTAAATTATTGTCTCCTGAGGGAAGACAAAATGCTATATGGGATATTTAAGAATGGTTATGTTTCCTCCGCACTTCCACGTGGGGTCATCAGCTGGAGCAGAACAGCAGTGGCTCTCTTTATCAGAGCGTGAGGTCTCCAGGTTGCCACAGTCCCCACCACTCCCTGACGCTCCTGATATGGAGGCAAAGTGTTGGTTGCCACATGGTCTTACGCTCGGCCGGCTTCACTCATTTATGTTACTGACTATGTCTCCAAACACAATGAAAGAGGCTCAGACTAGATGAGAACCCAAGTCATTTGTTGGCAGTGCAGTTCTGTAGATTGGGAGGACCTTCTCTGTGGGTTCTCACTTGGCCTGATCTTCAGTCCACCATGCTCCCTGGCCCTCCTTCTCTCCCATCCCTTCTCTCTGCTTCTTCGGTCTGTCTTAACCCTGCTCCTTTACTTCCTGTCAGTTCACTCCACCTAAACCTCCTCACCCCTTCCTACCTGTCATCTTGCTCTCCACCAAGTTCCTCTGGCCCAGGGTCCTGAACCTGGTGATCTGCCTCCACAGTTTTTAGCTTTACCCTCACCTCAGCTTTTCCAGTACTGACCTTTGGGCTTGTTTAGCTCTTGAGTCAACAATCTTTTTCTTTTATTAAAAAAAATTTAAATAGCAAGGTAATGCATGCTTATTCTAAAGTATTCAGGTATCTACAAGTATGTAAGTAAACAGTGAAAGTCATTTTCCCTCTCAGCCCTAGATCCCTCCCTAGAAGTAACCATTGCTAGTTATGTGGTGTGTATCCTTCCAGAACTTTTAAAAAATACATTAGAAATATACAATATAGACATTTAGGGTTATTGTTTTCTTTTTTAATGTAATCAGGATCATACCATAAATATTGTTTTGGAAGCTGCTTTTTTTTTTCTTATTTATTTATTTATTTTTAGCATAAATACCTCTTGGAGATTTTTCAAAGTCAGTGCTGTTGACTGATCCCATTCTTTTCGTAGCTGCATAATATTCGAAAAGTTGGATATGGCATAATTAATTTAACTCTTCCCTATCAATAAGTATTTCAGTGCTATTTTCATCATAGTGAACATGTGAATATTTTTGTACATGTATCTTGGGACTCATTTGCAAATATGTCTGCAAGCTAGAGCCCTAGAAGTGAAATTTAAAATTTTGGTAAATATAGTCAAGTTGCTTTTCACAGAAGTGAAGGCATTCTTCACTGAAGCGGAAAGGACACCATGAGCTTCTGTTTCCCCTACCCCACTGTCAAACACATTCTAGAATTGAGTTGTAAATAAAAGCAAAATAGACACACACACTATTTGGAATGATTCCATGTAAAAAGTCTTATAACTCTGTATGTGTGCATGAGGGTATAGCACCAGAGGCACAAAATAAGACTGTCAGAGTTTAAATTCCTGCTGCTTTACTGTTTTCTCACACTGTGACATTAGGTAAATTATTTAACCTTTATGAGTCTCAGTTTCCTGTAAAATAGTGATAACATTAATAACATACCTACCTCATAGATGTATCATCTCTGAAAGAACTGGACAAGTTAAGACTCCTGAAAACCCTTAGATCAGTGCCTGGCCCACAAGAAGGACATTATATATGTATAAATGTGTAGGGGAGAAGTCTGGAAGGATGCATATCAGATGGAGTCAGTTCTGGAAAGGGAGTGGGGTGGAAGGGGGTAAACTGTTTTTACTCTGACTACTTCTGTAATGTTTGGGTATTTTACAACAAGAATGTATTTATATGTCAGTTCTGTGGTTTTTTTTAATGATAACTTGAGAACCAGGAAAATGAATGAGATTATTCTCCCAGTAGCAGGATCTGGTGGCTTTTCAAGGCTGCCCAGCATCGGTACAGCTCCTCGGTGTTCTTTGTTGCCACTCAGAACAGGGCCAGGGCTGGCAGGAGCAATCGTGGATCCTCACATGACCTGGAGGAAGCATCCTTCCTGCTCCTCTGCACAGGCAGCTGGTCAGACCCGGCAGATGCTGGCTGCCTGTTGCCACCAGAGCCCACCCCTGGGCTACCCTGCCCAACCTCTGCTGGCTGCGGTGTGCCCTGCCCTTTATAGATCAGGCCTTGACTGTATGGCTGCTTCTCCCACGTCAGCACCTATAGCCAGGCTCCACGCTGCCCTACCACGTGGCACCTAGCACGTACCTGGTGCATAAGAAGTGTTTAATAGCTGTACTAGCAAATGAGGGAGCCGCCTCCTTCTGAGACCCAGACACCCCCTGCCGACTTCCCCCACAGCCATGTCCTATTTCTATTCCTTCTCCCATGCCCTAAATGTGGGTTCCCCCCAAGACTTTGGCCGTGAACTTGCCTAGCTCTTCTTTCCAGTCTCCTTCCTTTGGGAGCTTGTTCACCCACCGTCACAGCTTCACCATTCGCTCCAGCAGTAGGTGTGTTCCTTCCTCTCCCGATAGGCCACTGCCTCTGGAAAGGCCTTCCCTGCACCCTCAGCCCAAGATCAGTGTAGGTGCCCCATCGGGGCGCCCTTCTGGCATCCTGTCCCTCCCCACAGCAGCATCAATCACCTCATAATCACCGGCTTCTCCCTGCTAGTCTCTGAGCCCTCGGAGGGCAGAGACGGGCTTCACTGCTCACGGCTGCATCTTCTCTTGGACACCAGCCCGGCACCTGGCTTTTAGTAGGTGCTCAGGGAAGATTCGTGGAATGAATGATATGTTTGCAAATTCTGTCTTCTCACCTGTATTTCAGTCTCATATTCCCAGCTACCTAGAGCAGTGATACCTAAACCTAGCTGATCATCAGACTCCCCTGGGAGCTTTTTAAAAACTAAAAGTGAAGAGAGCCAGGCACAGGCCTGTGAGCTGTGTGTGCTCTCATCTGAATAGGTACAGAATATCTCTAGAAAGCTGTGCAAGAAACTAAGGGTCTTGGGTGAGCAGTAGGAAGGAGACTTTTTACCGTATTTGATTTTGTACCATGTAAAATATTTATTGTTTTTTAAATTTAAATAGAGAACAACTCAGGGGCCACAGTAAATAAACAATTCAGAACCCGATAAGGAATGACGTTTATTCCTTGGATTGGATGTTTATTCCAGATTCTAATGAACCTGTATATCTGAATACTTCCGCAGCAAGGCTGGTCATCAGCCAGGTTTGGGAGCTGCCTTCCCAGGGAACAGCCCCACCTGTAAGTCCTTCTGTCGTCTCAAATGCAAACTCAGGTCTCATCATTCTTGCCCTAAAACTTGCTTTTCCTCCAGCGTTCAACTCTCTTTTCTGTTCTTTCTCTGTGCAAATCTTGTCCATCCTTCCGGGCCCTGACAATATCAGCTACAGTGACATCCTGGCAGGTATCAAAGACATGGCTGTATTGACACGCACCCATCCGATTCATCCATCCATCATGCCTTCTCTAGTGTACTTAATTGGAGTGACAGTGTTGATGCATAGGCTTAGCAGTGTGACCCCTTCCCTGACACACACACACACCTGCGCACACTCCAGTACCTTTAGCTCATCGTGCAGGCCGGGGCTGCCAGTTCAGGAGAAAGGTGGGGGAAGGCTGGAGGGGCATTTCACGGTTTATCAAGCTAAGGAGAGATGCCTCATCCCTCGTATTCCCAACACTCGTGCCCCGCCACCTCTGGCCAGTCCTCTGTGACTGCTCCAGCCCATACCGATCTTACTCCTTTGAATACTAAACATAGCAGTTTAGGACTTAATTGTTCCACGTGTGTTGATTTGGTTCTCTGAATAGACTGTAAATTCCTTGAGGGTGGTGAAGACATAATCATACTTTAACTTCGTTACCCAAGCTCAACGCTGGACTGGTTGACAATCAGTACAACTTGCTGGGTCACTGACATTCATTTTCCTTTCCTCCCTTTTTGGCAGGACTGGGGGTAAGAGGAGTCAGAGATCAAGAGAAATCTCTGGAGAGGTCAGGGGTGTGATGATTAATAATAATAATAGTTACCCTTTGTTGAGCGGCTCCGATCTGAAAGCCTCTGTGCTAGTGTTTCAAAGCGTGTTACATTCTTTATATCTTATCCTTATGAGAGCACTGGGAGGCAGGTATTATTATCCCCCTTTACAGAGGCCAAACAGTAGCTTGTAACCCGTGGAGCCATGATCGGAACCCTGTTCCCAATCCTGTACTCCTCAGGAGCGTAGCCAGGAGGAGGGGCAGGTGAGAGAGCGTGGGGGTGGGGGACACATCGGTGGTGACACTCAGGGGGATGAGGTCAGTGACACAGATGGCCACCAAGGCCCTACCACCTAGTGGGAGACAGCAAGGCCCTGCCACGCACTTTGTTCCAGGCCTTTTGCACACCAGCAGGAGAAATGGCCTACTCCCTGACCCCTGCCCTCCTCTAAGATTTGCACTAACCCCTAAAACCCCATTTCTTTTTTGGTTTTTGAAGGCAATTGAGAAGTACGAGATGGAGAAGAAGGCTTTAAAAGGAGAGAGAAGTCGCGGCAGCTTGGGAGACAGAGGCAAAACTCCTTTCTCATAGCCTTGATGGTGTTTTTGTGGGGTTTGGTGTTTTAGTATCTAAAATGTAATCGAGTAGGAGTCTGGAGTCTCAGATGAGGGTATTTTTAGCCTCTTCTGAAAGAGCCTTTACTCTGACTTCTTGGCATAGGGCAAGGAAGGGGGGAGGGACAACACCATTTCCAGACAACCTGTATGGGACACACTGCACCAGGTGCTTTCATACGTATCCCCCTGTTAAAGGTTCCTAATGCCCCCTACCTGTGAGGCGGGTGCCATAGAAAGTGTTTTATAGATGAGAGAATAGGCTTGGGGGTAAGGGAACAACTTGCCGAAAGCCACACAGCTTGTCTGTGGCAGGTCCTGGATTCTCCCCAGCCTGACTTCAAAGCCCACGTTTTATCTACTCCTCCTGGCTGCTTCTCTGGCTCAAGCAGTCTAATCAAATGAGGGGAATCTTAGTAAGTCAGCAACCCAGGTGGGATCTAGGGAGACTAATAGTGTGCGTGTCATCTGACTGCTCAGGTTGAATGAAAAATCACAGGTATGATCACCACACAGCAGTGGACAGACCCCGTGGTTACTCACATCCTATTTCTCTTCTTCCATACTTCTGCAGAAAAGAGCGAAAGAAAATCTCAGTGTATTTGCAAAGGCTCAGAATCCAGGAATGTCAAATCTTTCATTATCAAAAGGGTAAGGGATCTATGGCTAGGTCTGTTTCTGCTGGGCATGGGCTAGATTTTATTCCCAGGGAGGGGATACTTGGCACCTGGATGGTGACTACGCAGGAAAATGGCAGAATTCCCTTTTTAGAGAATCTTAAAGTATTTTAACAATGCTGGAATTTCTCATAACGCCTCAAAAAGGTAGAATGAGGAGTGTTCTAGAGGTCATTTGTCTGTTTATTTTTAGAACTCAGAAGATGTTTGCCCTTAGAAACAGTGAGTTCAGATTCAGTTCACACAGCCACTGTGCCGCGCAGCTCCGCGGGGCCCATTCCCACAGCAGTGCTGGTTTTGTCGGTCACTGCAGATAGCCCGGGACGCTGGCAGTCGGGAACAGTCAGAGGACATGTCCAGCATCAGGCAGCTTTTCAGTAGCAGAGACCTGCTTCCCTCTCAGATCCTCGGACCTGCGGCCAGGCTCTCTCTGCTGCCTCTGCAACCACAGCCTGGCCCCGCCATACAGCCGCCCCAGTTAAGATCCTCCTAAGCTGGCTCTTTAACTACCCAGCTCGTGTGTATTCAAACCTTGAAATGCTGGAGAACGCGTTATCCTTTTTTCACTTTTTAGCCACACAGCATAAAGCCCGATGGTTGACGGTCTGCATTGAAACTGTCATACTACCCATGATGGTGGCTGAGCACATTTTAATGTCCTGTCCAAGGCAGGACAGCTAGTAAATGGGAGAGCTGACATCTGACTCAGAGTCAAAGCAGTTAATCACTGAGTTCTTCCATTGTCAAGGCCATAGCCCAGTTAGAGAGGAACTCAGTCCCTCAGAATGTTTCCAGTAGGTGCCTTTGGGTGGTGGTAATAGGTTTCCTCTTTCTACTTTTCTGTATTTTTACATTTTTTATAGTTATATTTTATTTTTATTCTAAAAATCCATTTAATGTATATGTTAAGAACCATAGGGATAGTGGTATCCTTTGATCTAATAGTTTTGAGAAATTATTGAGAAATTTTTGAGAAATTTTGAGAAATTCATACTAAATAAATAACCCCAAAGGGGTGAACCGTATGCTCCAAGTTACTAATAAATAATATTAATTTGAAGTGATCAGTGAGTAGTTAAATTAAAGCAATCTTGTTAACAAGATATATTATTTTAAATGATAAATTTGAATACAGTGTAACAATGTGAAAAATCTAAAGTTAAGTGGATAAAGCAGGACATAAAAGTGTGTGTGTACATATACGTATTCTAAAATGATTGAAGTAACATACATATTTGTATACATGTGCTCAAAGCCAGAAAGGGAAAGTGGAAATAATGTATATAGGTGTTTGGTAAGGGGTGCTGGGATCATGAACGCACTCTATAAAACACTCTGTCTATAAGGTTGTTATATTGTCTCCGTGATAAAAAGCAGATACTGTATTGTTTTAAACTGTCAAAATGATGGACCCCATTTTCGTATTCTGCTTTTTTTCTTCAGAAAACAGCAGACAAAAATATGCTGGCAGAGCTGTACCAGTATCCACAGTTTGACGACTCTAAGCCAAACAACCTTCCAAATGGGGTGGACTTCTATGACATGGTGGGCAATGTGATCCAGGCTGAGAGAAACCCCCTTAGTGGCAAGGTAAGGAAAGAGAGCGGCAGCCCCTCTGTGATATCCAGCCAGCCTCACACCAACCTGCGCGGCAGACACAGCGGTCCCAGTTTTACACACCAGGACACCAAGAGTGGTGGCAATTAAGTTGCTGAGGGCCACACAGTTTGCAAGTGACTGAGCTGAGATTAGATGCCAGGCCCACGTTTCCTCCAAAACCTACATCCTTTCTCCCAGACCTCTGGTCTCCCAAATAACTGTTCTGATCACGTATCCTATTAGCACAACATTTTGAGTTCACACCCTCATGATATATGTTTCTTTATAAATGATATATGTGTTCTGTTGTCAGTCACGATGTTGTATATTGGTAAATTTAATTTCTTTTTTTTCTTAATTAGACATTAGTTAGAATATTTACTTCCCATACCCTGTGGTACCCCTTGGGGTGAGTCACCCACTTGGAGAGCAGTTCACACTGGGTTCCTTAGGAAGGAAGGAAGGGAGAATTCGAAGGCCCTGAAGAACCTGTGTGCGTGTGAGACAACGCTGGCCACTCAGGAGCTGGGGGATAGTTGTGAGGAGGGGTGGAGAGGGGAGGAGGCCCAGAAAATGGTCTCAGCAGGCTTGCAGCTGTGCCTCATCGCCCTTCACGATGGCACAACTCCAGGGTCCCCAAAGCAGCTATGACATTGTATCCTCAGCTCCTAACTAGTCACCCCCACCCCCATTCTTGGGACCCAGCTTTGCAGTCTCTTCTGTCTGTACTTCTCATTGCTGCTTCAAACCACACCCCCATCTCTCCCTCTTTCTCCCTCTCCCTGCCCACCCCCATCTCCTCCTCCCTGTCTCCCTCTCCCTTCTCTGCCTTCTTCGCCCTCTCTTCATGATTTTTCCCTGCTGCCCTCTCTCTGGCTGTGTCTCTACCTCTGTTCCATCTTGCATTCAGACTTCCTAAGAGCAATGATCTGTTTAGGCCAGTCACTGCCCAGTATGACAATGGTGTCTGCTGGATTTCCAGTGCCGGGCTCTGGCATGGACTGCAGTCAGTAAGCTGCCTTTCACCAGGTGCTGGTCCCCAGGGCAGGCAGTGGTCACCCTGGGATCAGGTACCTGATCCCCTGCTTTCTTTATCAGAGAGGTAGAGGAGCAGCAGGCACTCAGAGCATCACATTCTCTCCAGGACAACGTAAAAAGATGCTCACCACGTGGATTGTGTGACAGCAAGGGACTGGAGGGCAGTACATCTTTGGTGGTTAAGTAGCTCTCTGGGCTCCAGTTTCTTGTCCTATAAAATAGGGATAACAGGGCTTCCCTGGTGGCGCAGTGGTTGAGAGTCCGCCTGCCGATGCAGGGGACGCGGGTTTGTGCCCCGGTCCGGGAAGATCCCACATGCCGTGGAGCGGCTGGGTCCGTGAGCCATGGCCGCTGAGCCTGCGCGTCCGGAGCCTGTGCTCCACAACGGGAGAGGCCACAGCAGTGAGAGGCCCGCGTACCACAAAAAAAAAAAAAAAAATAGGGATAACAATAGTCTCTACCTTGAAGTATTATTGTAAAATTAAATAAGATAATATACATTAGCACACTTAGCACAGTGCTTAGTAAGTCATAATTGCTCAAAAAATGATAGCTTTTATTACCAATGTTATTAGAAAAGTTTAATGATCAATAATAGAAGAAGAGTACAGTCATTTTTGGTTTATACATGATGGACTACTTAGCCACTACAGTGAATATGTATGAAGAGTGTATTTTAACATGCTATGCTATGTTGTTAAATGAAAAACATCGGTATATAAAATTGCAGTACAGTGTTACATAAGCACACACAGGAAAATCTGGGGTGAAACCATACATAGCTATCACTAGCATTCTCTGAGTAATAAGATTGTAGTTTTTAAAAAAAATTTTATTGAAACATAGTTTATTTACAATGTTGTGTTAGTTTCAGGTGTACAAGATTATAGGTTTTTTTCTTCTTCCTTTTTATATAATTTAAAAATGGAAGAAAGACCTTTGGAAATGGATGGGGTGTTTCACAGACCCGCCGTTCCTGTGAGACCTTCCAGCACCTCTGCTGCCCCTGACAGGCCCGCTGGCCCAGCCGCATGTGCTCTTGCTCCATTTGCTGTGTGGGTGGCCCCCAGGACAGTGACTACGATGCTACTTAATGTCCCATTTTTTAGGTCCCCTGGGGAATGTTTTCCTTAGATCTTAATCCCAAGAAAAACTGTGCATCTACGGGAATGCTTTTAGCCTTATAACTGATGCTGGTTCCTGCTTTTCTCTGGCTCCCAGGAAACCCAAGGTAGATATGTGCCCTGGCTTTAAAAGGACCCTCTTCCATCCTGCTTGGGGGCCATCCCAAATTTTACTTGCCTCCTCCTGGGATTCCTTCTCTCACATGTCTGTTTACCTGTGAACACCTTCAGGGCAGGGACTCTCCATCAACATCCTGAGCACCTAGGTGCTCGATAAATATCTGTTGAAGAGCTGAAATGAAATCTTTTTGAAAGGAAGCAGGAGCGTGAATAAATAAACAATAAAGAGCTAGCACACCCTTAACAAGTGTTGCCTAAGTGCCTGGCACTGTTCTAAGTGAGTACGTATGCGTTGCGTGTGTGTCACTCATTCATTTAACCCTCAGAGCAGTCCTGGAGGTAGAGACCGTCGCCATCATCATCTCCATTTCCCAGATGAGGAAACTGAGCACAGACAGTCTCAGTAACGTTGCTCAGGGTCACGCAGCTAATAAGCTTAAGAGCTGGATTAGAATCCAGGCAGTGCGGTATCAGAGTCTGTGCTCTCCACCTCTCTGAGGATACTGCCTCTCTAAGGAAACGTGAGGAATGGAGGAAAAGGCAAAGCCAAGAGCAGGGCTCAGAGAGCTCCTTGCTAACTAGGGTGGCTTGTGTATCAGTGCACCATGCCCTCAGCTTCTGTAGGCTTGAAGGGAGTGCCAAGGCGTCTTTCCCTTTGCATCCAGGATGGGGGCAGGAGAGAGATCTCTGCTCCTCCTAATGGTAAGAGGAGAGGCAGCCTTACCATGTCTCTGGGGCCAGGCTGCCTGCTTTTGAGCCTCCCAGGCTGGGTAAGCTTAGGCAAGAATCCTAACCTTTCGACCCTCATTTTTCTCTTCTATAAATTGGGGATAACAGTTCCATCAACCAGCACCAACCACAGAGATAGATGATGAAAAATAAAGCGAGATAAACAATGAACGGCATAGCTCAGTGCCTGATACATGGCAAGCATTCACCAAATGTTACATATTATCGTGGTAGCAGCTCTGGAGTCAGGGAAGGTTCAAGACCCAGTTTAGGACAATGAAGCCTGAATTTTCTGCCTCTCTGAGTTCACTGATAATTCTGTTCTAATTTTAGAACTCCATATGCTTACTGCTAACTCAGCAGGATTTCATGGTCCAGTGAGTTGCATCTGTATAATATCTATGTTTGTTGATACTGATTATTATTGAATGAACACAGATGACAGCATGGAGCAACTGCCTAGAGTTATGGGTTCCGATCCTGGCTCTGCCACTTGCTGGCTGAGTTACTTTGGGCAAGAGACTTCAGCAATATATTTGTTTTGGCCGCGCCACGTGGCTTGCAGGATCTTAGTTCCCCCACCAGGGATCAAACCCGTGCCTTCAACAGTGAAAACGCAGAGTCCTAACCTCTGGACCTCCAGGGATTCCTGTGACTTATCAGTTTAGTCCTCAGTTTCCTCATCTGTGAAATGGAGATAATAACACATGCCTTGTATGATTATTGTAGGGGTTAAATGAGAACATGTAAAAAAACCTGGCAAGGTAAATAGTTGGCACTCACTGAAAGGTTAGGTGGTTTTTTTTTTTTTAAGTTGACCCCAAAGTGTGTTGACTCCAAAGATGTCTGGCGGGGAGGTGGTGTGATTAATGACAATAAAAAGCCATGGAACATAGGTGGAAAAGCGGGTTTTGAGTGGAGGTGATTATGAATCTGGCTGTGGCTCCAGGTAAATTTCAAAGAATAAATAAGTAAATAAATAAACAATAACAATAGCAGTAATCATGTGAATTTTGTTTCTTTTCAAGTCTTTCTGTTCAGATAGAGAATTAGAGCAGTTTCTCTGTTCTCCTTCTGTAAGAGCCATGTGGCTGGATAGCTTCTGGTGGATCTTTCATGAAAGGTACCAGGTAAATGCAAATCCGATGGCTTCTCTCCCTCACTTAAGTTATTTTTCTGTGGCACAAACCCCAGCCTCTTTAACGTGGGCTGTAAGCCCTTCTGATTCCACGGACCGCCCCGGCAGCCTCATCTGTCACACCCTGTCCCTTCCCCACCCATGCCTCGTCCATGCACTCTGGGCTGTAAACATTGCACCACGTCCTGCAGCTCCCCAGAGCATTAAGAACTGGTCCGTGTCACATGGCTGGTCAATGGCAGGGCAGAGAGTAAAGTCAGGACCTCCTGGCCCAGAGTTTGGGTGCTTTCCTCGACATTCTACCTCTCTGTATGTGTTTTATAGATCCTATAAAACAAATCAGTGCAGTATTTCATAAATAATATGAGATTAATTACCTTGAGAATAAGATTCCTAAAAATGAGAGAAATACTTAGTTAAGATTCCCAGTCCTTGGCCGCTTCAACAAGGGGCTCTAGTAATTCCTTCTCTGTTTTTATTCCTGGTAGCCAAAGAAGGAAGTCCAGAGCAAGCTGTTCGACCGGATAGCCCAGCACTACGCCTTTCTTTTGTCTCGTGAATCCAGGTCCCACTACGAAGAGGCTCTCTTAAAAGTGAGCATCAATCGCTGTTTAGGAAAAAAAATTACATTGGATAGCTATTCACTGCTAGTGCCAAGTTAACGCCCTTAACGTGCTTTCCATAAGGGAGTAATTAGTAAGTTGTGATGTATTCATGTACTGACTTGTAATGCAGCAGTTACCAAAAATAAGGTAGATCTATATATACTGATAGGGAAGATGTAATGATGTATTTCAAGTGAAAAACAAAACTCCATGTTAGAAAAATTATATGTATATGTATGTGTGCCTATGAGTACAAAAAAAGTCTGGAAAAATATTTACCAAACTCATAGCAATGCTTATTATCTCCAGGGAATAAGGTTATAAGAAGCTTCCTTTTATATTTTATTTATTTCTATAGTATTTAAATAAGCATGAGATTTGAAAATTATGAATATACATATGTACTTTTTATATATATGTGTATGTACATGTATACTAAAAGGGTTGCTAGAAGAAAATATAAGTGAATATTGACATGATTTGGGGGTAGGGAAGGACTTTCTAAATATGATCCCAAGGGATTAACCATAAGAAGACTGATTTAACTATATAAATTATTTAAATTGCTACAGTCAAAGTTAAAAGGCAAATGAGAAACTATGCAAAAAATACTGGTAACATATATGGCACACAACATAAAGAAGTCTTACAAATCAATAAGAAAAATGGACCAATGGACAAAGTACATAAACATTCACCAGGGAAGAAATAAAAATGGGAGAAAAAGTTCACCTTTGACAATAATCGAGGGAATTCCCTGGTGGTCCAGTGGTTAGGACTCTGCTCTTCCACTGCAGGGGGCGCAGGCTCTATCCCTGGTCGGGGAGCTAAGATCCCGCATGCTGCGTGGTGCGGCCCCCCCAAAAATAATAATAATTGAAAATACAAATTAAAACAATCCTTTGGTACGTCTTTTTACCTGCTAGATTGCATAGATTAAAAAACGTAATTCCCAGTGTTATGAAGGACGTGGGGAAATGGCACTCAGACAGCCTGAGTGGGAAGTGAATTGGGACAGATGGGCTGAAAGGCACTTACACTAGTTAAGTGTCTGCTTAACAAGTTGCTTAGGCTTTCAGTGTCTCAGTTTCATCACCCATAAAATGAGGACAATAATGCCTCTCTCGCTGAGTTGTCCTGAGTATTAAATGAGATGATGTTTGTAAGGCATCTGACATATCACCCAGCACACGCTAAGCCCCCAATATATAATAGCTGCTATTATTACTCTTATTATACCATCTTCTGGAAGTCATATTTGAATATATAGTAAAAGCTGCTTTCATTTATGCATTCAACAAATTTTTTTGTGCATTCAACAAATTTTTGATTGCTTAATATGTGCCAGACACTGAGCTAGCTTAATAAATAAATATAATTATTCTGCATAATTTGTAATGCAAAGTCCTAGAAACAAGACAATATCCACAGGTGCTGAATGTTTAAGTAAATTTTGATATGGTCACTCAGCACAATATTATGAAGGTCGCTACTGGAAAAAAAAAATCCCAAAGAGTTTATAGTAACCCGGGGAAGTATTTATGTTATGATGTTAAATTAATAAGCCAGATATAAATGTATAATTTGACCTTAACCATAGTTAAAAAGGAACAACAGTACTACTTATGCACAGGAAAGGAAAAAAAAAAAAAAACCAGGAAGTAGGACTTAATATTATCTCTGGGAGACAGTAAGATGGGTATGTCAAATGTACTTTGTTATCTTCTGCGCTAATCTTTGGCCAGGTTGTAGAAGGGGCTGAGGCACAGACCGCATGCAGAGGAGCTGGGGGAGGGGGCTTTGCTGGCCAACGTAGCATGGTGTTTGAGGAGTGGTCCCCAGGTAGGGTAAGGGGTCCACCGAGATGTGGGGCAGCTGCAGATAGAAATTGCTTCCCTCGTGAACAGGAAGGCAGCACGGTGTCAGGTAGGGGGTTTTATCACAGGTCCTTTCTGAAGTCAGGGGCTCTTTTCTGGGTGTGGAAATGTCCAGAATATTGCCTGAGCTCTGCTTGCCCCCCAGAGGTTGCCATCACTTCTGAGTAAAGCCCTGTACACCAGCTTCTGCTGCTGCTTCCCTCAGTCCTGGTTCAACACTCACGAATTCAAGTCTGACATCTGTAACACGATGAGCCTGTGGATTTCAGGTGAGAGGTGGCTACTTTCCCCTGGGGAAAGCAATTCCAGAAACATGTCTTCCACCCGAGCCCAGGTAGGTTCCTGTTTGCCATCACACCTCTTCATCGAGGCAGTTGTTCTTTTCTCTCCTTGACAATAAAGAAAGTAAAGTGTGTGGTTAGAGCCCGAGGAGTACTCATGATTCTGCTCCCTCAAACAGTTCTGAGACATTCCTAGTCCCCTTTCATCCCCAGCTGCATCGGCTGGGAGCAGGTTTCGGCACAGCCCTGTTAGTTAACAATGTGCTGTAGGCCGATGGACCCAGGAACCCAAAAGCAGTGTGCTGGCTAGATAAGCCCACTTTCCACCCGCACTGTGGCCCCACTTGACCCAACTGTCGTCCCCCTCTTCCTGCAGCACACACAGTGCCAGCTTGATGTTTGCTTGTCAATTACTTTTCAGTCTCCTTCCTCACGTCCCCCATCTCAACCCAGACATCCTCTAAGGTCGTTGAAAGCTGAGAGGTTCCCTGTGTACTAGGTACTGTGCTAAGTAAGCACCTTTCACATTTCCTACTGTGTTGAGGGTCTCCGAGATCAGTTCCACATTAGGAGATTAGGTAGAGCTCACAGGTCTCGGCACACAGTTGTATTTATGGCTAAGACTTATTATTACGATGTAGTAAGGGTCCACAGCCAGGGGAAAGACAGGCATTGTTTGGAGGAATTCACGCGCAGCCCTCCTCCTCCCGTGAGGAGTTATACAGAGCCCCTCATCCCACTGCAGTGAACACGTGGCAACATGTGTGTGATGTTTCTGCCCAGAAGCCCGTTAGAGAAACAGCGCCCAAGGGTTTTACTGCGGGCTGGTCATGGAGGCACCTCTGTCTATCGTGTACCAAAGTTCTAGGGAAGCAGGTGTTTAGCATCAGCTACATTGTTATATAAACAGTCTAGGCGCAGTGAGTCACTCGTCAGCTAGGGAATAAAATTTCCCCCAGCTTTATTGAGATATAATTGACATAGGACACTATGGAAGTTTAAGGTGTACAGTATGATAATTTGATACACGTATACATTGTGAAGTTTTTACCACAAGCAGGTGAGTTAACACATCCTTCACCTCACATAATCCCCATCATGTTGTTGTTGTTTTATGGTGAACATTTAAGATTTACTCTCAGGACTTCCCTGGTGGCACAGTGGTTAAGAATCTGCCTGCCAGTGCAGGGCACAAGGGTTCAAGCCCTGGTCCAGGAAGATCCCACATGCCGCAGAGCAGCTAAGCCCGTACGCCACAACTACTGAGCCCCCATGCCACAACTACTGAAGCCCATGCACCTAGAGCCCGTGCTCCACAAGAGGAGCCCCCGCTCGCCACAACTAGAGAAAGCCCGTGCGCAGCAACAAAGACTCAACACAGGCAAAAATAAATAACTAAAATAGATACACTAAAAAATAAATAAATAAAAAGATTTACTCTCAGAGCAAATTTCAAGTGTACAATACAGTGTTATTAACTGTAGTCACCGTGCTGTCCATTACATCCCTGGAACTTGTTCCTTCTGTAACTGCAAGTTTGTACCCTTTGCCCCACATCTCCTGATTTTCCCCACCCACAGCCCCTGGCAACCACTGTCCTACTCTCCGCTTGTACGAGTTTGGCTGTTTTAGATTACACACACATAAGTGAGATCATACAGTATTTGTCTTTCTCTCTGAGACTTATTTCACTTAGCAAAATGTCCTCAGGGCCCATCCATATTGTCACAAATGGCAGGATTTCCTTCCTTTTTATTGCTGAATAATGTTCTATTGTGTATACATGCCATAGTTTCTTTACCCATTCATTTGTGAGTGGACAGTTAGGTTGTTTCCAGGTCTTGGCTATTGTGAATAATGCTGCAGTGAACATGAGCGTGCAGATATCCCTTTGAGATAGTGATTTCATTTCCTTTGGCTGTATATCCAGAAGTGAGATTCCTGGATCATATGGTACTTCTATTTTTAATTTTTTGAGGGACTTCTGTACTGCTTCCATAGTGGCTGTTCCAACTTACATTCCTATCAACAGTACACAAGAGTTTCCTTTTTTCTCACAACCTCGCCAGCATTTGTCGTCTCTTGTCTTTTTGACAATAGCTGTTTTAATAGGTGAGAGGTGATAATCTTATACTGGTTTTGATTTGCATTTCCCTGATGATTAGTGATGTTGAGCACCTTTTCATGTACTTGTTGGTCATTTGTATGTCTTCTTTGGAAAAATATCCGTTCAGATCCTTTCTCTTTCTCTAATTGGACTGTTTGGATTTTTTTGCTACTGAGTTGTATAAGTTCCTTACAGACTTTGAATATTATCCCCTTATTAGACATATGGTTTGCAAATATTTTCTCCCATTCTGTAGGTTGCCTTTTCATTTTGTTGTTTCTTTTGCTGTGCAGAAGCTTTTTAGTTAAATGTAGTCCCACTTGTTTATTTTTGCTTTTGTTTCTTATGCTTTTGGTATCATACCCTCCAAAATCACTGCCGAGACCAATGTCAGGGAGCTCTTTGCCTGGGTTTTATTCTAGGAGTTTTATGATTTCAGGTCCATTTAAGTCCTTAATCCATTTTGAGTTGTGAATGGTGTAAGGGGTGTCCAGTTTCATTCTTTTGCTTATGAGTATCCAGTTTTCCCAACACCATTTATTGAAGAGACTATCCTTTGCCCATTGAGTATTCTTGGCTCCTTTGTTAAATATTCGTTGATCATATATGCACGGGTTTATTTCTGGGCTCTCAATTCTGTTTCATTGATCTGTTTTTCTGCTAGTACTATATTGTTTTGATTTTCATAGCTTTGAAATATGTTTATTTATTTATTTTTGTAAATTTATTTATGTTTTTTGGCCGCATTGGGTCCTCATTGCTGCGTGCAGGCTTTCTCTAGGTGCAGCGAGCAGGGGCTACTCTTTGTTGTGGTGTGCAGGCTTCTCATTGCGGTGGCTTCTCTTGTTGCAGAGCATGGGCTGTAGGTGCACGGGCTCAGTAGTTGTGGCACATGGGCTCAGTAGTTGTGACTCGCGGGCTCTAGAGCACAGGCTCAGTAGTTGTGGCACACGGGCTTAGTTGCTCTGCGGCACGTGGGATCTTCCCGGGCCAGGGCTTGAACCCGTGTCCCCTGCATTGGCAGGCAGATTCTTAACCACTGAGCCACCAGGGAAGCCCAGCAAAGTGTAGTAGTGTGTTGAACAAACAAACAAGGCTACAAGGCCAGTACTGGGGGGAGGGAGGAGGGATAATGCTGGAAGCTCAGCCTCCCCGGGACCAGCAGAGGCATCTCAGAGGCCTCTGTCTTCCATTTTCTGCCTTCCTTTCTCTTTTGCAGAAGTTTTCATGATCACTCTTGACTCCCTCTTAGGTATATATCCTTGCCCACACAGCTATAATAGCTGGGACTACTCGAAACTGGATCCAGAGAGATTCCAGAGAGAAGAATTGATGTTGCAGAGAGAAAGTCTGCTGAAGGGTAAGGTGCCAGCTAGGGACTTCCGTCCCCTCTGTCCCCTGCCACACCCAGCTACCATCTAGTCCGGGCTGGGAGGGGCTCTAATACTGAAATCCTCAGGCCTGGTTCTCTCTCACGTACCTCAAACTAGCCTCCAAAATGACTGAAATGTTAATGCTTAGCAACTATAGAGTCAGCACACCAAAAGTGCTGGGATGTGTGGGAATTTTAAAACAGTAGATGTCAGTTATTCGGTGTCTACCATGTGCCAGGCACCAGGTATCCTTTTTTTATATATATATAAATTTATTTTTTTAATTTTTTTATTTTTGGCTGCATTGGGTCTTTGTCGCTGTGTGTGGGCTTTCTCTAGTTGCAGCGAACAGGGCCACTCTTCGTTGCAGTGCGCGGGCTTCTCATTGCGGTGGCTTCTCTTGTTGCGGAGCACGGGCACTAGGCACGCGGGCTTCAGTAGTTGTGGCTGGTGGGCTCTAGAACGCAGGCTCAGTAGTTGTGGCGCACGGGCTTAGTTGCTCCACGGCATGTGGGATCTTCCCGGACCAGGGCTCGAACCCATGTCCCCTGCATTGGCAGGTGGATTCTCAACCACTGCGCCACCAGGGAAGCCCCAGGTATCCTTTTTTTTTCTTCCTGCAGTACGCGGGCCTCTCACTTTTGTGGCCTCTCCCATTGCGGAGCACAGACTCCAGACACGCAGGCTCAGCGGCCATGGCTCACGGGCCTAGCTGCTCCACGGCATGTGGGATCCTCCCGGACCAGGGCACAAACCCGTGTCCCCTGCATCGGCAGGCAGACTCTCAACCACTGCACCACCAGGGAAGCCCCCCAGGTATCCTTTCAATTTAATCCTCACAACGGCCAGCTGAAGTACACATTAAATCCACTTCACAGGTGAGGAAACCAGAGTTCAGAGAAGCAACTTGCCCAAAGCCAACTTTCTTTTCGCACTTAACAGACACGTAAAGAGCGCCACGTGCCAGGCACTGTGCTAAATAAACACTGGGAACACGGCGTGGAGGCAAGCACAGCCTCCGCTGTGTGGTCTAGTGGGAAATCGAGGTCAGGCAGTTATCCTACAGTGGACTGGGCACTGGTGACAGGTATACAGGGTTCTGAGGCAGCAGCAGGAGGGGGACCCAGGCCAGCCCTGAGAAGGTCAATAAGTGGCAGGTGAAGCGAAGGACCACTGTGTTCCAGGCAGAGGGGACAGCAAGTGAGAAGACCCAGAGGCGCTGAGGGAACAGAGGCAGTCCTCGTGGCAACAATGAAAGGACCGTGATGGGCAGCCAGCCCGTGGGTGGCTAAACCAGGATTCAACTCAGGACTGTGAAGCCAGGGAGACGCCACCTTGGGTTAGGATAAATTTACATCCTCCAGCTGGGGGCTGTCTGCCCCTTTTTATGGGACACCCCAGGGATGCAGCAAAGCCTTGTCTGTAATGGTCAGTAGGACCCAGGGAGCAGACAACATCTGGCTAATCAAACCCCCGTAGCAACATCTAGGACCCTTTGGAGGGGATAGGAGTGAGGAGAGTTGTTTTTTTTCTTAAATATGGTGAAAACAGTTCATGCTGTCAAAGAGCATGTATCTGAGCACATAGCAGTAATCTGAATAAAAATAATGCTAATGCACACGTCGTTCTCTGCACCAGCCACTGTTTGACTTGTGTCATTCCACACTGCAGCTTTTTGAGAAATCCTGTCACCTCCGTCTTACAGCAAGAATTGAGGTGCAGAGAGGTTCGTGTGCCCAGGGTTTTCCAGCACAGGTGGGGAGCCAGGATTTTGTCCAGATATGCTAATCAGTCTCCTGCTTCGGTCAGTCTGGCCTCTCTGACCAGTTAAACGATCCCCTCCCTCAGTCTAACGCCCTCGGGGAAAGCAAGCGTGCTCGGCAGGAAGGAGGGACCTCCTAAGAGGCAGTGCTGTCTCACCGTGGTGAGCTTCCTATCCCTGGAGGGCCCTGGTAGAGCTGCCGCATGCTGCCTAAAAGGTTCCGTGTTGGGTGGGAAGTTGGGTGAGGTGTCCCCCAAAGACCCTCTTTCTGAAGGCTGGAAAACTGCAGTTAGGATTGTGGCTAGGATAAATGAGGGTGGGGGAACTGTCCCCAAGGCCATGTTAACTTTCGGTAATTCCTTAGGACACACGCAGGGCTCAGTGTATAGTCGTACTCACCGCTGTGATCTATTGCAGCGAAAGGGCACAAAGCAAAATCTGCCAAGGGAAAAGACAGGGCTTCCCTGGTGGCGCAGTGGTTGAGAGTCCGCCTGCCGATGCAGGGGACGCGGGTTCGTGCCCCAGTCCGGGAAGATCCCACATGCCGCGGAGCAGCTGGGCCCGTGAGCCATGGCCGCTGAGCCTGCGCGTCTGGAGTCTGTGCTCCACAATGGGAGAGGCCACAACAGTGAGAGGCCCGCGTACCACAAAAAATAAATAAATAAATAAAATAAAGGGAAAAGACACGTGGAGCAAAGTCCAGTAAAACCAGGAGCAAGCTTGCAAGAGCCCTTTCCCGCAGAGTCACACAGGACCCACTTTAATTTCCCCAGCAAGTTGTGACAACACGTGTGAAATGTTGCCTGTCAGAGGAGCTCGTTAGGAACCCAGTGCCCAGGGTTTTCCTGGGTGCTGATCACATAGGCGCTCCCCTGTGTGGTCACATACCCAGATTCCAAACTCCCAGAAAGTGGGTATTCAGCGTAAACCACATTGTTTGCACCGACAGTTTAGGCACAGTGAACCACTCTTATCAGTGGTGGGAGCCCTCCCGAAAGCTAGATTCCCAGATGCCAATCAAGGGCCAAGCTTGCAATCAGGACTTTTCAAGGACAGTAGCCAGGACTGCTGTGTTAACGCTTTTTTGCACAGTTGTGAAGATGGACGTGAAGCCATAAGCGAGATGGAAACTCATGGAAATTCAAGAGCTTTCAAGCACAGTAGGACCAGGAGGAGACTGGAGCTGGGGCGGGTTCCAGATTCTAAGCAGCTCTAAGCATCTAACAGCCAGCGTTTGTAGATGTTCCTTAGAAGTAAGAAATAGAGAGGAGGATCAGGTCTGTGGAGAAAGGCTATACGTTCAATTTTAGATGATGAAATTGAGGGAAGGATGGAACATCAGGTGGAGATGTCTAAGACCTTGTTGGTGATACGGCTAGGGGAGAGATCGGGGCTGGGACTCCCACCTGGGGATTTATTCAGATACATGTGTTTGTAGAAATTACCTCTAAATGGGAATATCAAAGAAGGGAGGAGACAAGGAGGCTGAGGTCAGAGCCTTGGGGACCTCCTACACGCAGGAGGCGACAGCAAGAGAAATCAGAGGCAGGAGGAGCCCAGAAAGAATAGGGCTGTGGCAGCCAAGGTGGGCTCTACTGAGGGATGGTCAGTGGTGCCAACTACTACAGAGCGTACCCCAGAACAAGGCCTAGGAGGAAGCCATGGAATCATACAGATAGGTTGTTGGTGATCTTTATATATCGGCTTTATTGAAACCTAATTTACATACCATAAAATTAACCCCTTTGAAATGTATAATTCAGTGATTTTTAGTATATTCACATCCCCACGAATTCCCAAACGTTCTCATCATGCATCTCCAAACCCCCGTCAGTGAACTTTGAAACAGCTGTTAACATCAGCTGGCAAGAGGCGGGGCCCAGACTCAGGGGAAGGGGTACAGAAGTGAAAACAGACTGGAGAAAGCTGTGCTGCAGGGATTAACAGGGCTGGGGGTAGGAGAGCCACCCTCGTGTAAGCAAACACCATCGCTCTTAGATGCCAGCCGAGAAGAGCGGAAGTAGAATGGGTAGGGGAGGAGGGCAGGGTGCTTCAGCATCCCCCTCTCCCGTGAGGCCTCCTCCCTGGGGTAGGTTTCCTGGCTCAGGAGGCAGGCTACTGGGCCTTCACCTCTCTGCCCCACGTGGCTCCCGTGGTGTGGCAAAGACTCGCTGCTCTAAGTGTGGTCCGAGGACCAGCGGCATCGGCGTCTCTCTAGATTGACTAAAGCAGAGCCTGCAATTTGCCAGGGTCTCCCAGGGATCTGTAAGCACATTCCAGTGTGAGAAGTCCTAGTCCAGGGCACAAGGGAAGAGCATACCTGGCAGCCCTTAGGGAAGAGTATGGCTGCGGTTATCAGCTGGAAATTATAATAGCCACCACTTATTTGTCTAAGCACTTGCAGCTACTGACTCAAAAGGTTTGCTTTCCCAGCAGTCGCCATGGACACACAGGAATTTCAAAGTGAAAGAACAATCTAACCTGGAAATTGCCTTCGAATTTAATGACATTTCAATGAATATTAAATTTAACACCTTAAGAGGTTGATAGATGGTTACTCTTTTAAGTGTTTAGTCCAACATTTATTCATCTCAGTTGTGCAAAGCTCTGAGTTTTTGTTTTTCTTTTGAAGCCAATGCCTTTTTTGTTTCTTCTTATGGGTTGAGTGCTTGCCCTGTGTACTCCCTGCATACATCATTTGCTTTAATCGGCTCATCAGCCCTTCAAGGTAGTTAGTATTCACACCCTTTAACAGGATCAGAGATGTTAGGTAATTTGCCCGAGGTCACTCAGCAGGTGGAATGACCGAGAGGCTCTGCTTTGTCAGAGGCCAGTCCTCTCGCTGTTGCTGTTGCCTCCAGGGAGGGGGGCTGTCTCAAAGCTCCTCCTCTGCAGTGTCACCCCCAAGACAAGAAGGAACTGAAGAACTACTTTTTTTCTCTTCCCTAAGAAGAGATTTTTCTTTCCTCACTTCTAGGAGATACTCCAGCCAGAAGTCCCCCCAGAGCAAGAAGGTCTGCTGCCCTCAGGTGAGTGTGAGGCACAGACCCAGACCCCTTGGAGCCCCCTAAGCTTCAGTGACTTCCGGTTGGTTCCGCGCCTCTGCACTCCCCACCCCATCATCTCGGGGAGGGGTCCTGCTAGTCCTCCAGATATACATGGATGAGTGGGGCGCTAAAGGGTAGCCAGAAATGCAAGGACTCGGGGGAGAGAGGAGAGGAAGCAATCTTCAAGTGTAGGCCGCAGCACAGGTGCTTCTGTATCTTCTCCTCCCCAGTGACCCTCATCTCCAGCCTGAACCTGGCCCTCCTCCCCACACCTCCTTGTTCCTCTCTGCCCAGTTCCTCTTCCCTGCTGCGTAGCACCCAGCACCACCACTCCTCTCCCAACACCCCAGGTTGAGCTCCCTTCACTAGTGCAGTAGGCTCCTGTCTCCCTCAGGCTCTCATACCCCGCCCCCCGCTCCCCCCCCCCCGCATCCCTCCCCCCCCCGCAGTGTTTTCAAAACACAAATCTAATTACATCATCCTGTCACCACCTGGCCCTGCCCTACTCCCCCAGCCCTAAACACGGTCCTCTCAGCCCAAATGAAAAACGCCTTCCAAGCCTCGGAAAGCTTCCTCCTGCCTTGGGGTAGACGGCCCTGCGGGGCCCTGCCACGTCTGGCCAGCCCTGTTGCCACCCTCCCGGACTCTGGGGCTCCTGCCGCAGGGACCTTTCTCCTTGTAGACACCACACCCCCTACCTATACCTGGCCTCTGGACCTGCCGTTCCTCTTGTCCCGGGAAAGACCCCTCCACCACTTCCCTCATCATTGTCAGCATCTCCTCCCAGCGGTGGCTCGAAATCATCCAACGCTACCAATCAAGGCCTGTTTTTTTCTGATAAATGTCCAGGCAAACTAAGAATGGGGCCTTCCACTGCCTGTTGTGGTAAATAACACCTTACTGGCGCCGTCACAGCTGCTGGTTGGTTACTGCCGTTGACTCTGCGGCAGAGTTGAGTGGTTGCTGTAGAGAATCAGTGGCTTGCAAAGCCGGAAACATTTGCTCTCTGGCTCTTTGCAGAAGTGTGTCGCCCCTGTTTCAGGGGACACATACTTATCCTTCCATCTCAGCCGAGGCCCTCGTCCTCAGGGCCGGCTGTCTTGACCCTGGTCTGGATTTGGATCCTTGTCATCCGTGCTCACATCCCTCTCCTTCAGAGCACTTATATAGTTATTAGGTCACGACTCTGATCACGGCGCTCTCCCGAGCTACTCTTTGAGCTCTGGACTGACATCCCCGTTTCTCATGCTTCATTCTTAACAAGTAGCTTATGAGACTTGATCTGCTGTTAGAACAGCCTTCCCCCTTTCTTTGGTGCAAAGTTGGGAGTGTTTCCACCCTGGAACCTTCACCAAAAAGATGTTTGGGGTGGGTGGAGGTGTGCTTTTCTTCTGTAAAGTGGGATTAAGGGATACTGCCAACACCTGCACATTCTCAGGATGATCACTCATAGCAAACAGTAACTAAGGAAACTTGAGGATCTGGAAATGGGTGTTCTTAGAACCGGCAGTCCCACTATTCCTTGGAAAGTCTTCATGTCCCCACAGGGGTTGACGATCTCTGCCTAGGAGCCTGGTCTCACGGGTTCAGATTCTAGCTGTGCAGACTTAGACAAGTTACTTAACTCTCTTAAGACTTGGTTTCTGCAGGTGTGAAATGAGCACAGTAACAACAGTGCTTTCTTCCTGACACCACGAAGGTTGCAGCACACCGACTGTGGCTGGGCTCCCTGTAGATCCACGGCCACACGTCTCAGCTGGGCACTCAGCCCTGCCCGCCTGCGTTACTGCGCTTCCCCAGCCCGTCCAGGTTCCCACTCCTCCAAAGCCTTATTCTGTTCCCTTTGCAGAATTCGCCGGCTGCCGTCGGCCTTTCCCACGTGCCCTCCACCCCAGTATCTCCCAGGGAATGTCTTCATTGAGAAATTAGAAGCGGTCAGCAGTAAGACCCTTGCCTGCCGACCACGAAACAGCCTGCCCCCATCTGTACCTTTGCCGCCTGCCAACCCGGCGCCCCTGGAGGAAGGGCCCTGCCCCCCACCTGTGCTTGGACCTCGGCCCCTCGGCTTCCACTCCTGCACTTGGCACCCTCTTTCTTGCATCATCGTTTTCCCCTGCTCTGTTGGATCACTCCCATCGTTGAACAGTCCTGCTCTAGCATCTCTTGCCTTTGCAAAGAAAATCCCCCTTGTCTCTGCACCCCCATTTCTTGCTGCCTTTCCCACACAATTCCCTTGAAAGACTCGTCTGCACCAGCATCTCCTTTCCTCAGCCACTCCAGTGGGTTCCTGCCCTCCGCGTGCCTCTGCACCTTCTCTGGCCAACCTCGCCTGGCCTCTAACCTGTTCACTCTTCTGGTCTGTTTCATGTGGTGGGCTGCTCCCGTCTCCTTCTTTTTTTTTGGCTGTGCTGGGTCTTTGTTGCTGCGCACGGGCTTTCCCTAGTTGCGGCGAGCGGGGGCTACTCTTCATTGCAGTGCGCGGGCTTCTCATTGCGGTGGCTTCTCTTGTTGCGGAGCGCAGGCTTTAGGTGCACGGACTTGAGTAGCTGCGGCTCGCGGGCTCTAGAGCACAGGCTCAGTAGTTGTGGTGCACGGGCTTAGTTGCTCCGCGGCAGGTGGGATCTTCCCAGACCAGGGCTCGAACTCGTGTCCCCTGCATTGGCAGGCGGATTCCTAATCACTGCTCCACCAGGGAAGTCCCTCCCATCTTCTTGAAATGCCTTTTTCTCTTAGCTTCTACGTTGCCAGATTTTTTCAAGGGTCTTCCTTCCCAGCTGGCTCCCTGTCTCATCAGTCAGCTCTAGCTTGGCTCCTTCCCCTTCTATCTATATCTTCTTCCCAGGTGGTCTCATCTGGTCTGGTGGCTTTAAATACCACGCATATGCCAGTAACACCCAAATCTCCCTCCACGCGCAGGCCTCGCTGGGGACTTAGGCAGGTCTGTCCAACTGCCCTGTTATCCTCCCTGGGAGGCTCTCAACTTAGCAAGGGGAGGGGAGAGCACTGATTCCCAGTCCTGGTGTCACTCCTCTCCTGGCTCGTGGCAGTAGCCTCTTCCTGGACTCCTTTCCTTCACTCTTAGCCCCAGCCCAGTCGCCACACAGCGACCAGAGTGACCTTTGACAGACAGACACCAGACGAGGTTGTTCCCTGCTCAAACCTCAGCGGCTTCTCCCGTGCCCTTCAAATGAACTCCAGACCCCTCCAGCCACCATCTCTGTCTCTCCAGCCGCTTCACTTCCGTTCCCTCACTGCACTTCCTTCTGCCTCTGGGACGCTCCAGGCCCGTGCCCAGTTGCCTCACTCGCTGTCACCTTTGCCTGGAACGTGCTCTCCTCAGGGTCCCTGAGGGAAGGGCTGGCTCCTTCTTGTCCTTCAGATCCCAGTTTTCTGTCATTGCCTTAGCGGCGTCCCTGGCTCCCCGGCCACTCTCTGTCATCACATGGCCTATTATGATTCCCTGTACAGTGCTTATCAGTCTC